>NC_142138.1:38902500-39237500 GCF_024610735.1 Ursus americanus | reverse complement strand
AGGGAGAGAAAGGGAAAATACAAGAATGCATGAATGGGGGGCAAGGGAGGGGGCAGAGGGAAAGAAAATCCCAAGCAGACTCCCCACTGAGCACAGAGACCAATGCAGGACCCAACCTCAGGACTGGAGATCATGCATGACCTGAGCTGAAATCAAGAGTGGGATGCTTAACCAACTGAGCCACCCAGGCGCCCCTGAGAATTTCTAATTTTTAACATATATAGCACCTTTCATATTAAAAATATTTTAAACAATAACCAACTTTATTCTTTATTCTGAGTTAGTATAATTAATGCTACATAAAAAGTTTTGTCAATGGAAAAGAACTAGAAACTTGAAATATTCACATTCCTATTCTAAAGTACCTTTATTCAGTTAACAGAACCCCAGAAAACTACAAATATGTACTTTCTATTGTCTGAAGGTCTGCGGGCAAGATACTGCAAATTAGAGTTTTAAGCAATAAAGCATGCATTTTTAGTCTACTAATTCCTCAAGAAACAATACAGCTTCCATTTTGGACTAAAAGAGCCTAAAGCATTAGTTCCACTTATCCATCATTAGGTTCAACCACTGCAATCCCACTACAAAGTCTCACATCTTCCAAAGATTACAGGACATTCTCACACTCTCCTTCTGAAACCACCAGTATTATAAAAAAAATTTTTTTTAAAGAAACTGGATCTTCCAAAAGCAGGGAAGGGCATCTTTGTGTTAAAAATTCCAATCTCACATTACAGCTCTTATCACAAATATTTTTGTATTCTAGAATTAACTAACAGTCAACTTAGAGTTGTTTTCACTATGAGACCTAGTAAGCTGTAACAAAACACTTTTGCTGTCCATAATTAAGAGAAAACATGTACCCCATACAATTTCTCTACACACCACATCAACACATCCACTGAAGAGCACTGAAAAGCAAAATGTATAAAACTGCATATTCTGTGGAACATTAGTTTGTATCTGTACAAACACCAGTATATCAAATTGCATCAAGAGAGAATGCAATCATATTGAATAGATTATATGATTATGAAATGATTATATTAAGTTTTCCCTCGGTGTAATTTGGCAAATGTTAATTTATGTAAATGTGCAATGATAATTTATATGTAATATAATTCATACAAAAATGGGACTAAGGTCCCTCTTTCACATACTTCTTAAAACACTACATTTATAAACTCTAAGTATCAATATAGTTGTATAGTATGTAATCAGATTTAAATTATCTAGAAATAATGACAACAAAACTATTTACTTCAGAGAGGGAGGGAGAGCACAATCAGGGGGAGGGGCAAAGGGAGAGGGAGAAGCAGAGTCCCCACTGAGCAAGGAGACTGACCTGGGGCTCAATCCCAGGACCCCAGGACCCCGAGGTCATGACCTGAGTGGAAGGCAGAGGCTTAACCAACTGAGCCACCCAGGTGCCCCAAGACAACAAAACTTTAAAATACCATGTTCTTGCAGACATGAAAACAGGAGACAAAAAATACTGCTGTATTTTTGCAAAGAGAAAACAATTTTGATCTAAGTACCAGATAAGCACGTGTAGAATTAGGGGCACCACCTCCCCATACCCTTATGAGGTTTTAGATCTCTAAGTATGGTTGTACAAATTACCAGCAGGACTTTTTAATCACAGAGGATTCAAAAGCTTTTGAAATGAAAGCCAGTATATATAAAGCAACAGAAAATTAAAGTATTACAAATCTCCAACTAACTTTGAGTATCAGTTACTCAAAATGGAATAGTTTTCCAGATAGCTGAAATCTAATCTCCTTGAGACTCAAAGAATATTTAATAATTTTGGTTACTAAAACGTATCTTCCTTCTTAGAGTGTTCCGGATGTACTTCACCCTCTTGACACTGACGGTTAGCAGAATATGCCACGCCAAAATAGGACTAGAACCTTAGGACATGCCACCCTAATATATGCTGCCTTGGTTATTGATTATTTTGAGCTGTAAGAACTTGAGAAACAGCAAACGCAGGGAGAAGCTTTATCTGCCTGAAGACAGATCCTCTAAAAGGAACTCCACTGTCACGAATCCCCTCCCCAGCTTCATCAACCAGAGTACGGATTCCTATCACAGGGGAGGAGACTAGAAGCCAATACCACAGCCTGACAAACTATGTCACAAGTTAACATACCTCACATCTATTCTGCAGGGACCCACTTAGCTTTCCTAAAAGCCCTTTACTCTCCCCTAAAATGCCTCCATGCCCCTTCCCCTATTAAGATGGTAACTAAGTCTAAAACACTTCAGGGAGTTACTCCTTTTTCCCCGGGTATCTCATATATACATGAGGCATACATGTGAATAAACTTCTGTTTGTTCTTCTCTTATTAATCCATCTTTTATTACAGGCCTCAACTGAGAACTCCCATGGATAGAAGTTAAATTATTTTTCCTAGCCTACAATACATTAATGTGGGTATCAAAGGGCCAAACTATGCTGGACATTTTTATACATTTTCTCATTTAATCCATAAAACAGCTCCATGAGACAAGTCTTATCATTTCCATTTTGCAGATGAGAAAATAAAGCCTTGGAAACATTTCTTGTCGGAGGAAATGGCATGCTTGGGATTTGCCTTTAAGCATGTTTTTTGTTTTTGTTTTTTTACTCCACATACAAGCTCTTTTCAAAATAAGCGTTCAGGGTGCCTGGGTGGCTCAGTCGTTAAGCATCTGCCTTCGGCTCAGGTCATAATCCCAGGGTCCTGGGATTGAGCCCCTCATCGGGCTCCCTGCTCAGTGGGAAGCCTGCTTCTCCCTATCCCACTCCCTCTGCTTGTGTTCCCTCTCTCGCTGTTCGCCCAATTAAAAAAAACTATCACCATAATTTTTACCTGACATGAATATACACAGATCTTCATTATTTTTTTAATCTGACATAAATACAGCTTCAATAGCAAAGGTAGGCATACTATATATTAAGAGCCAAAATCTCGAAAAATGTGGAAAATACAGGTTATGTTATATTCTATTTCCTTACATTTCTTAGTGTAAACAAAAGGTAAAATATATTTGTAATATAAATTAAACTGCAAGTGTCTTTAAGACAATGGGCCCACATCCTTCTGAATCCCTCACCCCAAGAGGATTGGGATCGATCTATTAACTGACTTAAAGAACAAAATGAAAAACTAAGAATAATGCATATTTAGGTAGACTGGGGTGAAGAGATAGGAGGGGAAAACAAATTCAGAGATAAAAGTAAAAAGAGATGGAAAAAATCAAAGGAGTAGCAAAATGAATTGTATTTCTTAAAAAGATGACTTTGGAAGTGCTATTTAAAAAAAAAAAAACACAAATAACATAGGACAGGGAGGCTCTTACTACAGGAAATAAACACCTGGGAAGTTTAGGCAATAGAGATACTGTAGAGTAAATACAACATAGCGAGGAGACCAGAGTCTAAATACTTGTTGAGATCTGTTATACTGGCATTTGTGTTCTGCAATGTCCTATTGTGACCTGCAGTTTCCTCTTCCCACAGGAGTGGGTAAGGCAGGAAAAAGTCCTGAACGACAGTCATAGTGACATCTCTTACCAATCCTGCCACCATCCTCATCACCTTTGCTTCTAATCACGTCATTAGAAGATTTAGGAGACTATTTTTTTTTTCATCTTATTTCCATCTTCTTGATGTGACCTCAGAAGGACCGACAGCCTTTGATCTTCACCCAGGCCTTCATCCCCATTGCAAATAAGCAGAAGTGAAAGAGACCAGCAACTCTTATTTGGATCAGCAGGAGAAGTGAGTCTCTCATCCTGGAAATTTGAATTGTAATTGGGGAAGGGGAGGATGGCAACCCAGTGGCCACAGACTCAAAAGGCAAAAATGGAGATGGTAGAAATTAGCAAATGGAGAGGAATAATGCTATAAATTTAAAGGAAGAAGGTGTGTGTGCTTGGCTAAGGGTAACTTCTCTTATACGCTGAGCAAATGGGTTGTTCCTATGCAGCAGAGATGTGCATATACTCTTAAGCACAATCTTAAGACTTAAGCAGAAGAGTAATCTGAGTAGCATGAAAATATTCCAGAGAGTAAGAATGACCTGTACAGTCTCAGAGGAGAAGAGGAAAGACTATAGATAGATGCCAACAGGTACACGCAGAAGTTAAGTGTAAACAACGTCTGTTCTTAAAAAATAATAACAGCTGTACTATGGAATTTCTCAGAATTCTGTTTGAGGATTCTGGGAAATTTTTCTGGGAAAATAAAGTAAGGAGAGTATGGTCAGAGTATGGACTGCAAATAATGTGAAGTAGTTCTATTAATTTTGAACATTTATTGTATGAGTAATGCCTGAGATCCACCACGATCCCTCACAGGAGCCTTGATACAGTCAAATCATGGTGCAAGCTTTCTTGACACCGTATCCACCGTCAGTCACATCTTTGAACGGTAATAATCTTGAAGTTGATATTATCTAGCCTTGAAAACTGATGGAAACAAGGGAAGAATAGTCGGTGCTCTTTCCTCTTCCGACTAGTTTGGAAAATAAATAGCTTTTCATGTTGAATGCTTAATTATTTGATCCATGTGGATGGTTTAGGGAGATCTGAAATGAACCTGCTCCTTATCATTAATTTCTCTAGTTTATACAGATCAAGATCACTTACAGGGCAAGCAACATTTACCAAAACGAATAGGAAAAAGCAGTGTTCCTCCTACTAGAGAACACATAAAGGGCAAAGAACTGAGAGAATTTTAATACATAGCTAAGGAGAGAACATAATACGGATTTCTTGCAACCTACTCAGTTATCCATAATAGGGTAAATATAATTGACAAATTAAAATACAGATAAACAAAACCCTCTAATTCTGACCATTATCGTCTAACTTAGCAATCAAAAACTTTTCTTTTGCTAAGTTGCTAAGAAGTCATGAGACTGATTCAACCTTTACTATCATTCACTGCTAACCTCTGAAATGCTAAAGAACATATAAAGACAGGTAATAGAAATGAGAGGTTCTGTTGAAAAAAAAATCTATAATTTGGATAACCACTCTTTGAATGAACAGTGAGTTCACTTCATATGTCTACTCTGAAATGAGTGTCAGTATTATCTATTTTTTCCTATTTTTTCCTCTAAGATACCTTTTGAAATTTATGTTCAAATGCTCTACCATATTATTTTTGGATAAATTGTGTCAGTAAAAAGTTTCTTACTCTACCATAGATGAACACTAGAATTTACACAATACTAGTGAAGAGCTGTGAGGAAAGACTGAGAAGTGATCCCAGTCTGTTAAAGATTTAGATGTGCATGACACATGCATATGGCAGTAAATACAGTAGTAGAAATGAAATTAAAAATAATTCCTCTAGTAAGGTACTTACATTTCACAATAATCATTTAATCTGGAGATTAAATGATAAAGCCACATTCAATGAAAGTCGAATCAAAAATCTGAAGAGGGGCGCCTGGGTGGCACAGCGGTTAAGCGTCTGCCTTCGGCTCAGGGCGTGATCACGGCGTTCTGGGATCGAGCCCCACATCAGGCTCCTCCGCTATGAGCCTGCTTCTTCCTCTCCCACTCCCCCTGCTTGTGTTCCCTCTCTCCCTGGCTGTCTCTATCTCTGTCAAATAAATAAATAAAATCTTTAAAAAAAAAAAAAAATCTGAAGAGACTGAAAAATATATAATGGGTTGTATAGCCTTTCCAATTCTTGAAAAAACCAAAACAACTTTCAGAAATGTGCATTTAATTCTTCAAGAAATATTTACTGAAAACCCATAATATTTTGGCACTGTTATAGGTACCAGAGATATATCAACAAAGAAAAATAATTACTCTAGTGGAATGAAACATTAATTTTTTAAAAAAACCAAATGAGTAGGGGTGCCTGAGTGGCTCAGTTGTTAAGCGTCTGCCTTTGGCTCGGGGCATGATCCTGTAGTGCTGGGATCAAGCCCCGCATGGGGCTCCCTGCACCGCTGGGAGCCTGCTTCTTCCTCTCCCACTCCCCCTGTTTGTGTTCCCTCTCTTGCTGGCTGTCTCTCTCTCTGTCAAATAAATAATCTTTAAAAATACAAAAAAAAAAATGAGATTACATAGCATATTAAAAGGTGATAAATAGTAAGGAGAAAAATAAAGCTAGAAGGATTAGCTACAGTGAGATGGGTTAGAACTGTAATTTTAAACAGAATAGGCAGGGAAAGTCTTACTGCAATGGTGTATTTAATGGAAAAGCTAAAGGTGAGGAAATAAATCATGCAGGTTTCAGAGGCAAGGGTGCCAGGTGGAAAGAATAGCAAAGCAAATGCAAATGCCCTGTAGCATAAGCATGATACAGTCTAGAAAGAGCAAGAAGACAATGTTCCTAGACTAAAGTGAATGGGATAAAGGAATAGGAGATTCGGTCAGAAAGGTAATGATAGGGTCAGATAGTTCATGGCAATGTGGACCACAGTAAGACTTAGGTCATGGCCGAGGCAAAATGACCTGGAGCAAGCAGCTGTGGTAGCGGGCTCCAGATTCAGTGGTTCCAGAGCAAAGCAAAGGAGTAGCAACTTTAGTCTATCCACTTTCGCAGTACAGTTTTGAGAGCCCTTCCTGGAAGCTCAACCTGTTCCTCTAAGTCCTCCCAACAATCACCCATCATATAAAACTTTTTAAAAATCCGTGTTAAAACTTAGCTACAGTGCTTTTTTTTTTTTTTTAAAGATTTTATTTATTTATTCGACAGAGAGACAGCCAGCGAGAGAGGGAACACAGCAGGGGGAGTGGGAGAGGAAGAAGCAGGCTCATAGCGGAGGAGCCTGATGTGGGACTCGATCCCGGAACGCCGGGATCACGCCCTGAGCCGAAGGCAGACTCTTTAACGACTGCGCTACCCAGGCGCCCCTTTACCTGTGACTAAGTATCCTGTCAAATCCACCCGTGATAAAGGAGAGCCTAATGACTGTAGCTCTGAAGTCAGCAAGGGAAAAAGCCCTCCCAGGCCGATCAGGGAGCATCATCTAGGTCTATAGAGTGACTAACAAAAAGCAGAGGTCATAGGAGTTAGGTAGTGTGTTATTTCTATGAACACCATAACAAAATACCATATGTTTAGTGGCTCAAAACAACACAAATTTATTTTCTTAAATTCTGGAGATAAGTCCCAGATAGATCTCACTAGGCAAAACTCAAGGCGTCAACAGGACTGCATTTCTTCCCAGAGTCTCTAGGGGAGAATCTGTTTCCCTTTCTTTTCCACTTTCTAGAATCCTTATTCCCTGGTTTCTGCCCCTTTCATCTTCACAGCCAACAATGCCAGTCAAGTCTTTCTTACATGGCATCATTCTGACAGTGACACTCTTGCTTTCTTCTTCCACATTTAAGGATCCTTGTGTTTACACTGGGAACAGCTGGATGATCCGGGACAATCTTTATTTTTAAAGTCAGCTGATACCAACCTTAATTTCATCTGCCACCTTAATTCTCCTTTACCATGTAAAGAAATATATTCATAAATTCCAGATATTAGGACATAGATGTCATGGTGGCCCATTATCATACCTACCATAGGCAAGAGAATCAAAAGACTGGCTGGGTAATAGGGTCCTCAGGATGGAAAAACTGTTTAGCAGTAAGAGACCAACCTAGTGGAACTAATTCAACCCTGAAGTTGACAAGTACGTAGCCAAGGTAACTGTAACAAACATGGGCCAGGAAAGGGTTTTTGCTTTGTGGATTTACATATATAAATATTTACATAAAAAGTTATTTTAAAAACTCACTACATGATACAAACCTTAAACCACATATTTAATCAATCACTTTTAATAACTTTAGAAGTAAAACAATATTTACCAAATGTGTCAGAGAAAATAATCCTTAATTGTATGAAATTAGGGCTATTCTGAAAATCTGGGAGGCTTTTTCAATTTCTGAAGAATTAAAGCCAAGCTCATTAATTCATTACAAACATAATGAACATCTTAACTAACATACCATAAACATGCAAAGTCCATAAACTTAAGAGGATTTTATAAAAGGAAAATAATTTGTGTTACTTTCTAAAAACCAGGTGCCAATTCCTATTTTCTAGGTTAATAGAAACGGTTGATTTCCTTCATATAGTTGCTAGAGATCAAAATTATTAGGCGGGGGGTAAGCAAAATGGGTAGAAGTAGTCTAAAGGTACAAACTTGCAGTCATAAAATAAATAAGCCCTGGATATGTAACGCACAGCATGTGGATACAGTAATACTGTATTTTATATTTGAAAGTTGCTAAAACAATAGATTAGAAGTTATCACAAGAAAAAACAATGTATCATCATGTGTGGTAAGGGATGTTAAAAAAAATTAGTAGTAGTATGAATTAAGGTAGAAGTAAGGAGGACAAGCATGCAGTAAAATACTGTAAAAGACTGGAAGCTCTGGCCTTTGAAAATATGTTCTTTTTACCGATAAAATCTCCCAAAACTAACAAGACTTAGGGTGTCAGATATTTTGTCAAGTAAACAATTTAGGATTTTTTTTTTGGAGGAAATTTAAACTCAAACACTTTCAAAAAATCAATTGTAGATGTGTACCAAGATTGGAAATGGGATTATTCTGTTAGAAAGGTATATACTTTTAAAAACTATTTGACCACAAATTCCAGAAACCACACTGTAGAATAGGTTTAAATTAACAACTTCCAACACCTTTACCTAAAGAGCATTGGATCAAAACAAACTGGCTTAAAATTAGCCAAGAACTGACTTTATAAAAACTCATAAATAACTTTGAGGAACTAATTCACATTCAAAAAGACTTTGATTTATAAACCAAAATGCCAATTTATAGTATTAATTAAGAGACAAAACTAAGACATGGGAGTCTCTATCCCTTTTTGTCAATAGCCATTCAATAAACATCTCCATACAAATATATATATATATTTAATTAGTAATTAATGAATATTGATGATTAAGGAATAAAACAGAATAAATGGATATCAACACCTAGGGAATTGAGGGAGATTTATACGTCTCATTATTTCTTGCAAACGCTAACAGGATACTTAATAGTTTATTGTATTCAACTGGATTAAACTGTTATCTGTAAGAAGTTGCATAATTTATTTCTTTTAAACATTTAACTCAAATGAAGCTTTGAAAATCCCACAAGAAAATAGGATTAAGCTGAGTATATCTTAAATCTCTCATTTTCCTTCCTTTTCAAATCCTAATTAATCACCTTACCTCCATTTTCTCTAATTTCAAGGCGGGGTGGAGGCTGGGAATGACAACAGGGTGACAAAGACTTTCGAGAAAAACTTCTTCCTAGAGAGCTGAGATGACAAAATGGATTCAAAGCTAGATATCATGTGAACTAGGCAGCTACAATATGTAGCTAGAATTTTGAATCAGACATCAGAAATCTATGAATACATCCATTTCTAGGCCTTATTGGACATGTTATCTAGTTTCTTAGTTATTGTTTTTATAAACCTGAAACATACAATATTAACTTATGACTTTGGAAAAATTAAGTAACATTGCTAGGCCCCAACTTTCTCTTCTATAATGTCTATTTTAATAGGGTTAGAGACATTGCATGCTCTGCATAAGGCCTGGTAAATATCAGGCATCTAGTAAGTGCCTATTACTCATTTGAAATTTCTTTATTTCTTTAGAAGGGGTATTTTCTGTACTGGTCAGGAACAGGCAAGAGGAAGGGTTCACTGAACAGTTCTCTAGCACTGGTGGTCTTCAACAGTCAGAACGCCAGAGTCCAGGATTAAAGGAAGTGAGAAGTCAAGGGTCAAGGCCGACTGACGGGCTCTCTTTCTTTCCTCCTTCAAAGGCATCTGAAGCTTCAATTCCTGCCATAGCTTCCATCTCTGCCCCTCTGCCATAGCAACACACAGCTTCCTCCCCAGAGCCCTTTTCTGAAACACTGTTCTATTACTAGGTAATATACGGTGCTTGCTATGCTGAGGGGTACTCTTCAAATCAGAATGTGACATCAATTTAGTATAAGAAAGTTATTCAAAATTCAGTAATATTTTATGGTCTTATATATTACCAGTGCATATTTCTTTTAGCCATAAAGAATGTACTATAGTGAATTTTCCACTATTTCTTCTTTTTGATTAAAATGACAAGTTCCCCTTAATAAAAATTAAGGTGTTTTTTAAGTAATACTCCTTATTCATGCTAGGATACTCGGATACTGCTGGATAGAAATAGACCAAAACTAAAAAGTACCTTCCTAGCTAAAATTAACATTCTTCTTTGATCATGATAAACTCTGGATTTACTTGGCATGAATTCAAGGTAGACAAAAATGTTCATTAATACTGAGCAACATAAGAGAAAGTAGAATTAAACAGCATCCCTAAATTCCTTTCCTTTATTGTATATGTAATTATTTGTAATTTCTAAAGCAATAATATGTGCACACTGTAGAAATTTCAGGTAATTTAGAAAAAAAATGAAGCGGCTCATCATTCTAGAACCACTGTTAGCATTTCTTGATATTATCTAACAGTCTCTTTTCACAAGCATTTTTAAAAATGAGATTGTAATTGGAATATATACAACATAAAACACTGAAATACGTATGATTCTATATGTTAACCATTTTCCCTTAATATTGTATACATCGTCTTTGAAGCCACAATGTTTTATAAACAAATTCCACAACAGTTAGTATGTTTTACTTTTGAGTTTATTGTCCATCTCTCCCATTGAATCACAAGTCACCTCAGGTTAGGGCTCTGATTTTCTTATTCATCACTGCATGCTCACTGCTTAGTACAGTGCCAGGCATGAAGCAGGTGTTTGATACATATTTGTGAATAAATGAATGAGGAGCGCACTTAGCCATTCTCTTACTGTGAAATAATTCTTTGCCCTTAAAGCAACAGCTTATGCAGCATAGTGATCTTTTATACGGATTGACATTTTCTAAGGAAAACATAATAAATCCAGTGAAGAGAGGGATAATCCTAAGTAGAAGTAAAAACAAAGAAGATACACTTCACTCACATTAGGATGGATCGAACAAAACAAAACACAAAACAAAAAAGCAGGTATTAGCAGGATGTAGAAAAACTGTAAGCCTTGTGCATTGCTAGTGGGATGTAAAATGGTGCAGCTGCTGTGGAAAAATGGTCTGGTGATTTCTCAAAAGTTCCACACAGAATTACAGTATGATCCAGCAAGCCCACGTATGGGTGCACACCCAAAAGAAGTGAAAGCAGGGAATCCAACAGATATATTTGTACACCGTGTTCATAGCAGCAGTATTTACAATACCCAAAAGGTGGAAGCAATCCAAGTATCCACTGATGAATGGAAAAACCAAATGCAATATACATATACAATGCAGTATTATTTAGCCTTAAAAAGCAATGAAATTCTGACACATAAGGATGAACCTTGAAGACATTATGTTAAGTGAAGTTAAGCATAAAAAGGTAAATACTGGGGCGCCTGGGTGGCGCAGTTGTTAAGTGTCTGCCTTCGGCTCAGGGCGTGATCCCGGCATTGTGGGACCTAGCCCCACATCAGGCTCATCCGCTATGAGCCTGCTTCTTCCTCTCCCACTCCCCCTGCTTGTGTTCCCTCTCTTGCTGGCTGTCTATCTCTGTCAAATAAATAAATAAAATCTTTAAAAAAAAAAAAAAGCATAAAAAGGTAAATACTGCATGATTCCATTTCAATGAGATACCTGAAATAGACAAATTCACAGAGATAAAAACCAGTGCATATTGTTTTTATAAACCTGAAACATACAATATTAACTTATTAAATATTATATTTTACCATTATCAGTATATTCTCAATCACAAATAATTCCATCTCTATTATTACGCATGTATAATTGTTCAATTAGGAATGTAATTATGATGAATTACATATTCTCAATGTTCAGATCTCCTGCAACATGCCAAATTATACAACCAGAGAGTTATTAAACATTCAACTATAATATCACCTGATGATTTAGTTGCTATTATTTAAATATTCAGTCTGACCCCTTGGTCATATGAATATAGGGTACAAGAAAAAGAACATTTTTCTGGGGCGCCTGGGTGGGTCAGCTGGTTAAGCATCTGCCTTCAGCTCAGGTGATGATTCCAAGGTCCTGGGATCGAGCCCTGCATCAGGCTCCCTGCTCAGCGGGGAACCTGCTTCTCCCTCTCCCTCTGCTGCTCCCCCTGCTTGTGCTCTCTCTCTTGCTTGCTCCTCTCTCTCTGTCGAATAAATAAAATCTTCTTAAAAAAAAAAAAAAGAACACTTCTCAAGGAATTTTAAATTGATATTCTACACCTTAAAAACAGGATAGAAAACCACCTTTTAATATTACATATTCCTACCTTTTAGAGTAAAACTTGTCTAGTACAGATACATTTGAATTTGCTCCACCTTTTGATGCCACCCAATATTATTTATTGATTAAAACATGCAAGGTACATAATAGTTGATAAATTCTTAAAATTCTAAAAAATAGTTCTCTAAGATTTTTATTAAATTTTATATGTATATGAACAACACATAAAACAATGCTCTGACCTTTTCTTTTTACTTTTAAATTTCCATGACGTCCACGTTTATATTCCCGCATATCTCAAGAGCAAAAACAACAGGTGTTGCCTTTAGCGATTATATTCATTCCCTCAAGAACTTAGCCTTAAAAACACTACCAAATAGCCAAAAGAACAGAAAAACAAGACTCCAATAAATTGGTGACACTGTCTTGCTTTATTTTGTGCTTCAGATTAAAAGCCTTTCCTATTTGAAAGGTTAAATATTAGGTGGCACCCTCATTTAAATACAAAACTTTAAGTACTTTATTAGATGGTCTTTCACATGCTCAGACCAAAGAATCATAATTCTGTAGTAAATCAGTATATTCAGTAAATGTCACCACAACAGCTGCACTATCTCAGGACGTGACATTACATATATGTAATGTGCCTTAAAGCTGCCAATCCAATATGATACAAAAATACATCAAATTAATCAAAGACACGTTTGTTAGTCTTACAATACACTAAGACACTGCACATAGCTCAGTGTGTATATTAAGAACCAAAATCACAGAAATTGAGGGTAATGCAAACAGAAATAGTCATTTACCGATAAAGGCCTCTCTCCCAAATAAAAAAAACATGATTTTTCAAGATACACACAATGGAGTGAGAAGATTCTCTCCAGTATTTCTACATTGTCTGATGACAAAAAATGCATAAAGAAAAAGACTAGATTTTTAGTTGAGGGTTAATACCCATTACACAGATAATTATCAGTCTGGCAAGAGTTGAACTACCATTCTTCTATAAATAAGGTAATGTAAAACAAAATATTCAGTTAGTCTTCAAAAATCACTTATACCAACCAGATTAAAATGTCATGGTTTTCAAAAGAACAAGTGGAAAAATGAGGGGCTATGGGGAACAAGAGGTGCTGTGATGTTACTTTCTTTTAAAAACATGGATATACAATTTTACAAAGAAAAGATCAATTTGCACTTGTCTCATGGTCTGGAAATATTACTCAAAAGTAAACCCTTTCATAACATACAATTTGGATATGTTTCATTGAATTAGTCAAAAGTAATATTATATTAGGTTCCTATTTTTCTTCTTTAAAAATGTCTAGCTTTATCTTGCCTGCTTTTAATTGAGAACAGAATCCATTCTAATCATATCTAACCAAAGCCAACGGTTTTGTTAAGCTTTAGTCTTTCTAACTTACATCCCATTAGGAAGCATTCAGCATTGTCCCAATGAAAGCTTTCTAACAGAACAGTTCATCCTTCCTACTCATGGGAATAAGCAGCCAGATAGATCACTTCAATGGCAAAGATAAAAGATGAGATAGCAAGTTACTTTGCCATGGCAACAACTTTTAAAATTCTAAACAGATCACTTTCTCCTATTTAAATATAAATGCAATCTAAAGCAGCTGCTACAAGTGACTGACAAGTTCTCAATCAAAATCTATTACCATGAGAGTTTCCAACTTAGGATGTGTAACAATATCCACTACTGAACAGATACAGAAGCTTAAAATGTATCATTCCAAACTATGTTTCAACTATAGATATCTAAATTGCAGCATTTGAGACTAATCTTAATCATGTGTTTAATAAAAGTGTTCTTTGGTTTTATTCTAGAAAATTAAGACAAATAAATATCCCAAATACACATTTGCCGTGGTTTTTTAAGTTGGGGGTTGTAAAACTGGATCTCACGAGAGCTATTTAAATCTTCCAAAGTATTTGTCAAAATGTATAGCCTATAGAAATAGCTAGTAGAAAGACAATATTCTTAGTTATTAGCCCTTGTACCACACCCTAAAATAGGTTCTCACGGGAATATAATGTGAAAATAAAACTTATTAAATTTCTCTATTAATAATGCTTATATAACATATATAGTATTAATCATGCTTATCTATATAACATATATAGTATTAATATGACACATATAAAGATTAACAAATGCCATCAGTTACATTTAAAACAACATAAATTTGGCAGAAGGTATAAAATATACAGTATCTTAAAATGAACCTAAATTTGAGGTAAAAATCCAACCCTGATTTTTTACTTCAGATGTAAATACAACATGTAATTGTAATTCATCAGCACAGTTCAAAGTTGTCTTGATACCACCAACAAAATTATATTAAGCACCAACTACATGAGTTAAAAGCTCTGCCTTTGCCTTTACACAGCCTATCATTTAGTAGTTTCTCTGTAGATTCAGAATTTCTATTTAAATATATTACTATCTAAAAAAAAAACTATACGTCATTGTTTGTACTTAATCCTTTTGGCCTTTGATCCTTCCAGGGGGAGAGCCACCAAATGAATTTACTTCAGAGAAAAACAAAATTAAACGGCCTTTGATACGCTGCCAATTAGCATTTGGAGCACTACAAGTTCCAAATGCATGGCTGCCTTTGCCTAACATCAAAATAAGAGAAGCCAGAATTGTAAAATACTGATCTACTTTCTATAGAATATGACTCTTAAATTACACAGAAAGGAACAAGATTTGAAAATACACATGTAAGGGGCACCTGGGTGGCTCAGGTGGTTAAGCCTCAGACTCATGATTTCAGCTCAGATCATGATCTCAGGGTCTTGAGATTGAGCCCTGCGTTAGGCTCTCTACTCAGTGGGGAGTCTGCTTGAGATTCTCTCTCTCCTTCTCCCTCTCCCTCTGTCCCTTCCCTCACTCTCACATGCACGCGTGCACTCTCTCTCTAAAACAGATAAATAGGGACACCTGGGTGGCTCAGTCACTTAAGCGTCTGCCTTCAACTCAGGGTTCTGGGACGGAGTCCTGCATCAGGCTCCTTTGCTCGGCAAGGAGCCTGCTTCTCCCTCTGTCTGCCTCTGTCTCTCTCTCTCTGACAAATAAATAAAATCTTAAAAAAATAAAATAAAACAAATAAATCTTTAAAAAATATGAAATACACATATAAAAGTTATTTCTCTAACAAAGTCCTTAAGCACTTAAGAATAAATTAAATTTAAGGCTCATATGTATATGCACACATGAGTACACTGACAAAAATCAATCTTAAAAACTACAGATTACCAAGTAAAAACTTCTAGAGGCTCGTCAGGGCCCTGCAAGTTCTGGAGTTGCAAAGGAAAGACAAAATTCTGTACTCGAAGTGTCTGAAGTTGATTTTAATCAACTAGACCTCCTGGATAATTAACCTAAACCCCTCCGAGATAATTCATTTAAAAAGTTCTAAGAAGACTAAAGGCTCTGGATTTTAAGCACACCAAAGGTCCTAAGGGTTTGGAATCCACTTAAAAGTGACTTAAGAGTCTTAGATCTAAGGCATACTAAAATACAAAGACTATAGACCTGAATGAACTCTTACATTACTCTGCAAATGCCTAGGAGTCACAAGGCTCCTCTGAACTCGGTGAGAGCTAGATGATTTTGAAAACCGAAGACCTTTATGGATTCCAAGTACTCATATCTTGCATTGTTAAATGGAAAACTATGTTCAAAAAGAACAGCTTTGTTTTTTAAATTAACTTCATTGACATACAATTTACACACAATAAAATATGCTAATTTCAAATGTACGGTATGATAAGTTTTGGGAAAATAATTAAGATTTAGGAATTTCCTTCATCTCAAAAAGCTTCCTCAGCCCCCTTTGAACTCAACTTCCCATCCCTGGCCCCAGACAACTAATGATGCAGTATCATTACAGATTAGTTTTGCCTTTTCTAGAATTTCATATTTATTCCTCATTAATAATTCTGTGAGATTAATGTTTGACTCAGTGAAATTAAGCAAACTGCATGATTTCACACAATTCCAAGAGTCAAAATGAGGATGTGAAATCAGGTGCCTCTGATGCCAAAGCATACTATTAAGTGATACTACAGGATTCGGGTCTTGTTCATTTTTACATTCTTAGCATTTTGCATACCTGACCCTTTGAACAAAGAACTGAATTTAAGGAACGGACCTGAACTGGGTGGGACCCAAGGAAAAGAAAGATCCATTTTGAATGATAAATCAGAGGTCCTGGGAAAGGGAAAAAAGAAAGATAAAGTGTCCCTGACTATTATTTGCAAAGTCTCAAAGTAACCCCCAAGAAATTTATTAACTACAAAGGGAATGATAGTAGCTTTACAGTAGAGAAACCAACAGAAACCACGTTAACCAAGTGAACGAAATCAACATCACTAGTAAATAAAACATACTGACTTCATGAACCCATATCATTTCTGTGATATTTTTGTCAAACCTGTATAGCTTTAGTCTAATTGATGAGGGACAGAAGCAGAAAAATGCTCACCTTTAGCCCAGAAGGCTGACTTATAGCCTGTATAGTTTCCATGAGAATCAAATAAGTGCTGGTTTCTATATTCTTAAAGGTCTTGTGACTGCCTATACCTCTCACCAATAGTATCATGCTGAATGATAAGCACCAGAGAAATCTTGGGGAAGTAGTTTTATGAGTAGAAATTAGAGGAAAACATTTATTATCTAAGACTGCCTGCACATTCCCACCCCTTAAGCACTAAGCATATAACCACCAGCTTCACACAGCAGAAGTGCAGCTCTTTCTACTTAAGGGTCCTGTCCCCATGCTATTTGAATAAATTTACTAAGTTGAGCCATGAAACACCTCAAGAATTTTTTTTTTTAAGATTTTTATTCATTTGAGAGAGAGAGAGAAAGCAAGTGAGTGCAAGGAGGAGTAGAGGGAGAGCAACGAGCTGACTCTGCGCTGAGCATGGAGCCCAACTCAGGGCTCAATCTCATGACTCTGAGATCATGATCTGAGCCGAAATCAAGAGTCCGACATGTAACTGAGCCACCCAGGCGCCCCAGGAATTCTTTCTTGACTGTAGTGCACAATGATCCAACAATATAATCATGAGAAAACACTGAACAACTGAACTGAGGTCATGAAAGACAAAGAAAGTCTGAAGAACTATTACAAACTACAGAAGAATAAAGAGATGAAATAACAACTAAATCCAATGTGGATCCTGGATTGGATCCTGACCAGAAAAAGAGCATTAGTGGAAAAACAGGTAAAATTCAAATAAAGTCTACCGTTTACTTAATAGTATTGCACCAATGTTAATCTCCTAGTTATGATAACTGTCCAATGGCTACGCAAGACATTAACATTAGAAGAAGCTGGTAAGGGATATACAGAAACTCGGTCCTATTTTTACAACCTTTCTGTAAAGTCTGAAGTTAGCTCAAAATGAAAAGTTAAGAAAAGGGAGGACCTTGAATATTTTTCTGCAACCTAAAAATACTTCATAATCTTATAATAATGAATGCATTTAAACCAAACCTGTGATAAAACTATGTATGGTCAATTTTTGATAAATTCAAAATATGCCAAAATTTATTGAACATCATCTCTATGTAAGATGGTATAGAATGTAGTGAGATGGCGACTGCCTTCAAGCCACTTATGATTTAATAAGTAACCTATGAGAGGGGCTCATGGGTGGCTCAGTTGGTTAAGCGTCTGCCTTTGGCTCAGGTCATGATCTCAGGTCCTGGGATCAAGCCCCGGGTTGGGCTCCTTGCTCAGGAGTGAGTCTGCTTTTCCCTCTCCCTCTCCCTCTGTCCCTGCCCCTCATTTCTGCTCTCTCTTTCTCTCAAATAAATAGTTTTAAAAAAAGAGAAATACAAAATGTTGAAGGTCAAAATCTTGAAAGCATTAGTCCAAAACACAAAACCACTTATTCTGAAAAGTAATAGTTTTCATATCTTCGGAGACTGGAATATTCAACTTCAGACAGACTATTAAAGATAAGTACTAGATTATAACTTCCAGAAAATTCCTATACATTCTTAACAAAAACATGAGATACTATAGTACATAACTTGAAAATCCTAACAAAACACAATATATATGATAGGTATATGCCGTAGGGACATTCTTTCATATGCAGTGAACAAAACAGAACAAACTTCTACTGTAAAATGCTCATTTTCCTATTCTTAAGATTGAAATCGTTAAGACGCTACCATTTATATGCAAATCCCACACCTTCATGGGCAAGCTGTCTGTCCAATCTCGCAGTAGACATCTGACCTAAGCAGAGTCCATCATAAAATTATGGTCCAATTATATTTTAGTTAAGCTCTTTTGGTTTAAAACAAATTGAAGAAATTATATATAAGAAAGGGAAGCAGTCAGCTTAATTGGAAAGATTGGAAGAATACTGGGGTTAGCTGACAGAACTGAAGAAGAAATCATCAGGATCACAGAACCAGAGGAGTTCTGCAGACCTTAATAGTATTTATTTATGGGCCTTCCCCTTGAATGCCACCATTTCTATGTCAAGCCACAATTTAACCTGTTTCAGGAGGGAAAGAATTAAAAAAAAAAAAAAAAAGATCTTATTTATTTATTTGACAGAGAGAAGGAACACAAGCAGGGGGAATGGGAGAAGAAGAAGCAGGCTTCCCGCCAAGCAGGGAGCCCGATGCGGGGCTCGATCCCAGAATGCTGGGATCATGACCTGAGCCGAAGGCAGACGCTTAACAACTGAGCCACCCAGGCGCCGCCCAGGAGGGAAAGAATTTTATCTGTCTTTTCCACCACTGTATCTCTAGCAATTAAAACAATATCTATCATTTAACAGCCCCTCAACAAACATTTGCTGAATGAACTGACAAAATTAGCCAAAGTAATTCCTGGGTAAGAAAATGCCATTGGCCCAGTTTATTTCTGGAATCTACCCCTTGATCTTAGATAAGGTGATGCCATTTTGGGGCCTTTTCCATAAATGAGACACTTATAAATGATGCCAATGGGTACCTATTAGATATATAAATGTTAAAACATAGACTGTAAATTATTCTATCACATCAGAGAAAAGCATTTTTATGTACATTTAAAGGCCTCTAGATTTGCATCATTCCTTAATTTTCTTATGTTTTTTCTCAAAAACAATGTGCGAATCAAACTTTAAACATGGACAGTCACCCACGCCACTGGCAAACTGAGTAAAAAGCACAAATGTTAAAATTAGGCTTAAAGTTTTTTAACTTGGATTCATTAAGCAGATTTATTCATTCCGTTTTTGATTCATAACTGATCTATATTTCTTTCAGATTCTTCTCAGTACTGTTAAATTACTAACACAGAAAATTATCTTAATCATGTTTATTTACATTAATATATTATTATTTGTAAAATGTGCACTGGTAGAATGAATAACCTAAACAAGGTTTAATCATTCTGTTATGAAATGTTAAAGTTATCTCTTTTACTGAATACTCTTAATTTAAAAAACATTTTTAAAAAGATTTTTATGTGACTCAGTCTTGTCAGTAAACAGGTTTAATCTAATTGTTATAGCTCAAAAGCAAAAGCCAACTGAACAAAGATTATCAAATCATATTTATAAATTTATAATATTACCTCCTCCACTTCATATGATCATAATTCTAAATTTCAGAGTACCTATACAAATACCTATTTGTTTATAATATGTGTTTTAAAATGTAACATTATTATAAAGTCTAGCCTTTGGAAAGAAGACCATTAAATCACTCCAACCTTCAAATTGAGAAGAATTATCTGAAATTAGCTAGAAAGAATGACTTGCAGCTGCAACCCCTCCACCCCTCAACATTTCGTACGCATGCACAATTGTTCATAAAGCTACTTTAGCAAGTTAGAATTAGCGAAATGGGCTCCATTAGACAAATTAAAATGTTTGCTTCAGAAAGAGAAGGCACAGAAGGCAAATTTATCCTTAAAAGAAAACCTAATTGAGGTTTTGAAGAACCTAACTAGATATTTGTAACTGGGAAGAGAATTTTAAACCTGAAAGGCAATTTTAAACCTGAAAGATTAATGTAACTTTGTTTATGAAAAGGCTTTTAAGAAAGAATCTCTATAGGCAGATCAAAGTAAAGGTGCTGTAAGTCAAGTAAGAAAAGTATACTTAGGATCTTGGACCACAACGTGTGAAATCAGATTACCTTCGATCCTGGTTGACCTTGTATCAGCTGTATAACTTAGCGTAAATTCTTTACCTTCTCTATGTTTCAATTTCCTGACTTGTAAACACCTCATAGGTTTATAAATATCAATGCAGTATTACACGCAAAACACCTGGAACTGTGTTTGGCACAGAGAGCTCAATATAGGCTAATAATTTTCAGAAAATCATTAGATAAAGTAAGGGAAATTTTTTACATTACATAAAGACACTGTTGTGGCATTTTTCTAAGGACCAATTAGTTGTTCTCATTTAAAGCTCAACCTTGGATTAACCACACCAACCTAACAAAATAATTCTCATGAGGGATGGTTCTAAGAAGCTCCTTTTAACACTTAATCCCACCCTAAATTTTTCAAATAAGATCCATGAACTAATTCTAGTAATTGAAGAGATTTATAAAAATTTATGTAAATGGTTCTTTGTCATAGCATTACTTGTAACATTGAAAAACTAGAAATACAAATGTCTAATAATAGAGGACCAGTTAAAATAATAATCAACACAAATGAATATCACCACCACGGCTAACAATTTTCATAATGCTTTATTTACTAAATTCCAGGCACCGTTCTAAGTGCTTAGCATATACGAATACACTTAATCCACAACTCTATAAGATAGATTTTTTTCCCTACATTTTAGGGATGAAATGATAAAATATCCTACCCTAAATCAAATGACTAGAGACGAAGACTTAAGCCCATGCAGTTCCAATACCAATGCTCCTAACCATGGGCTATGAAACTAACATTGCAAAAACTTAGGTTACTATCTTGATCGGATTGGGCTATATGTTCAGTACAGATGATCCCTGAACAACAGAGGGGTTAAGGGTGGTGACATAGCCCCAGTCCTCCTCCCCCACCACACAAACATCCACATATAACTTAACTATAGTTAGGTCAGCCTAAAACTTAACTACAAATAGCCTACTGTTGACCAGAAGCCTTATCTATAACAACAGCTGATCACCACATATATTGTATATGTGTCATATATTGTATTCTTACAATAAAGCAAGAGAAAAGAAAATGTTATTAAGAAAATCATATGGAAGAGAAAATACATTTACTGTACTATACTTATCAGAAAAAAATCTGTATGTAAGTGGACCCATGCAATTCAAACATGTGTTGCTCAAGGGTCAACTGTACCTGTGGAGAGCTTTTGTTTTGTTTTTAATCTCTGCTTTATATCTATTCCAAATGTTCACTCAAAGCAAAGAAAGAGAGTATACAGATGTTTTTCACAGAACTTTGATATGGCCGATAAAGGTTTAACAATCCTTAAGTCAGTGGCTCTTAATCTTGGCTAAATATTGAAAATCATTTGGACATTTTGAAAACATACCAATACCCAGGTCCCACCACCAGACTTCTAGTTTAAGAGTCACCCTTATCATGGTCCAATTAAATCAGAATCTCTGAGAATGGGGCTCAAGCATAATGTTTTTTTTTAATTCCTCAGTAATTCTTGGTGGAGACAAGGTTGAGATCCACAGCTTTAAATAGTGTCTTGAGGGGAGGAGATATTTACATGAGTTTTCAGCAGTTCCTATCAACAATCAAGAATCACACTGGCAAACATTAGATAAAGGAAACACTGGCCAAAAAAGCCAAAACAAAAACGAAAACCAAAAAAAAAAAACACCTCTGGAATCAAGAATCAGAACTAACCAAGGCCATGAGATTAAAAGGAGCAAAAAAAAGGAAGGTCCATGAAGCAACTACTTCTGAAGTCAATGATAGATGCTCTACCCTGTGGATAAGGGCAAGGTGAGATGCCAGGGTTCCTTTTTGAGATACTGGCTGATCACTGGTAGCAATGTAAAAGCGTAATGCCCCTCAGCCTGACGTAAGAAAAACTCAAATTATGTGAAAGAAAGCTTTAGAAAAGGGGGCACTGCTTTGGGCTAGGACTCTAAAAGGCCGCACCTGAGGAGCAATCATGTGAATGAGAAATAAAACAGCCCTTGTACAGCATGCAGCACCCTGACTTCACGTCATCTCCCTGGCCTAGAAAATCTCAAGTCCCCAGACTGAAGGTGATTCTGATTGCTAATATGCCCAAGGTACCTGACCCAGGTAAACACAGGAAAATCCTCCCTGGAGGAAAGTAACAACGTCGAAGGCTTCAAATTATCTCTATAAATAATTTCTTAAGTACAAAGCCCAACATAGAGATGAGACCACGCTATAAGAGCCAATAGGGGATGAAAATTAGCACCAAAACACAACCTACCAGGACTCCAAATAGAACTGTCTGTCAATGATTACGAACCAACTATGCTTATGTTCAAGGAGTTTTTTAAAAAGAGTAGAAAAACTTGGCAGGGAACTAGAAAACTCTAAAGAGCAACTAAGCAGATTTCAAAAAGAAACAACCAAAAATTCTACAGTGGAAAAAAAGAGTAAATAAAGAAGTCAACAGATGAATTGAACAGAAAATTAGATACATTTGAAGAGCTTTACTGAACTAAAAGGTCAAAAGAAATTATCCTTAAAGAAGCAGAGAGAGAAAGTAACAAAGTACAGAAAAGATACAGAGAAAACAATGAGATAGTCTAATAATATACATTTAAGAGGAGTTCAGAGGAATAAAAAGAAAATATGTGGCAGAGACAGTATTTGAAGAGATCATGGCTATGTATACTCCATAAGTAATAAGAAATCATTCCACATATCCCAGGAGCCCAATAAATTAGAAAGCAAAATAAAAGACATACATTTAAGAAAAAAAGTAAAAGATTTTTTCAGGCAAAAGAAAAAAATACCCCAGAAGTAGTAAAAGTAGAAAGTAAGACCAAATAAAAATGGACCGTCCTGGGGCATCTATGGAATGCAAAGAAATCAGGCTGGGGTATACGAATGCAGAAAAGGAAGAGAAGAAAAGAAGGGAGGGGAGGGGAGATTAGGGGTAAGTAGAGAAATCTGTATCGTTTCTAGAAATGAAAAAAATCTTAAGTTCCATCATCTTGATTCAAGACAATTACATAAGAAAGAAAAAAGAATTAAAAATCCCAAATTAAACCAAACCCCCCAAAACACATAAGATATGGTACAAGGATCTATGGACCTATGGTCCCTAAATCTTCACCCTCAACCCTAGCACCACAGTATTTTTGATAAAAATCTGAAAACAAACATAATTCATCTTCAAAGAAAACATTTTAAAAAGTTCATCTGGAAACTTGTTTAGATCTTAAAACACATTTTATCAATCGGAATCCCAGGCAATTCATAAAAAACACACTTTGCATGAGAATTATAGGCTGCAATGACAAAGTCTTTTTTTTTTTTTTTTTTTTTTTTAAGTCTAAGAGAAAATGTTTGAGAATTTCGGTCAGAAAACCTCTTCCTCAGTTGTCAGGTACCAAGACAGTATTTTTTCTCCTTTTCCTTATCTCACATGCTTATATAGCATCAGAAACCCTAACACCCGGTCTAGGGAATGGGGATAGAATGGTACTGGTAGGTACTGGTAGTACCCAGGAAGTGTTTCCTGCTTTTGGAGTAAGACATAATTAAGCAGTTGGAGAACAGAAGTCTACAATCATGAAGGGGAGTGAAATGATGAGGTCATGGGGTAAATGAGGAGGAAAAGTTGAAAAAGTAAGTTGTATGGTTTTTCCAAAATGAAGTGAGAAATACATGTTCCTACCTAAAGGATACACATGTCAAAAAAAATCATATTTTTGGAACAATCTTACTTACATGAAATTAGTACAAAGAATTTGATGAAAGTGTCTTTACTCCACCCTTTCAGCAAAAAAATCTGATTTTCTACACTACTCAGCTGGATGGTACTAATGATTTCATATTCCTGTCTCAACATAAAAGAGAATAAAATTAGTTTATAACTCTTATTTTCAACAGAGTTGAAATTAAATTTCCAAATATATGATTTTTAACATCTTAAATCTTAAAATCCAGCAGCATGAAGTTTCGTTCTGTTTTTTAAGCAAACCAAAGATACTTAAACAATCCACAGAAATAAAGGTTAGAGGAACCACTTATGTTTCAAAGATTAAAGAGGTAAGTAATCCAAAGGTGACCTAAGCCAAAACCATTCATTACGTTTTTGCCAGGACTTCAGGAACATTGCCACCAAATACACATATACGCTTTGGATATCATGCAAAGCCTATATCTGAATAAATAAATCTCCAGAGTAAGAAATACAGTGAAGTGGCCACCTATTAGTGAACTAGTTAATAGGACACTTAAACTAAATATCCTAAAACTTGTTCAAACACTATATAAAGAATTATATTGATAAACTTAGCACGTATCTCAAGTGTTAGCTGCTTTTATATTGTGTTCCCAAGATCCCTAATGGCTTAAAAAAAAAATTAAGAGAATCAATTAGACAAATTCTCAGTAATATGCTCTAACAAATATGGCAATATAATTTACTACACTCTTCCTTTCAGAAAGAAAATAAAGGTCCTTGTTGAAATAACTCCCTTGTACACTAGAGTGCTGCTCTTAAATCCCTAAAGAATGGAATACATTCTATTATTTTTTTAAAATAATCCAAATTAAAGTTTAGTAAGAGAGATTTATACCATGGGTTAAAATGTAAAAACCAAAAGCAGTACCAACAGTATTCTTAACAAAACAGTTAATGGGCAGGAAGTATTACTTAAAAGATGATTACAAATGTATTTAACAATAAGTTTTATTTAAAAAGTCCATTATAAAGATATACTTCCCATCAGGTTTCTAATCCAACTGAGAAATAACATTAGTAAGAATTTTCCCCCTATACTCATTAGTATGAATTATCTCCCAGTGGCTAAATCCGGGCAGAAACCTATGGGATCAGCCCCTGAGATAGAAGGGAAAATTCAGAAATCTAAAAGCTAAAAGGCAAATGATAACACAAAATACACCCAAAAATCTCTTCTGGTATTAGTAGATATCATACAGACCTTACATTTTATCACTTATTCATACCATGTCCTTGTCTAAACTACACCTTCTCCTAAAGAGGATAGAAAAATAGTCCTATATGCCTCACTTTAATGCTATTTTTAAAAATTCATTATGATTTCTAAAAATCCCAAGGATTATTTCTAAGTAGTTCAAGCCCTACAGTATTTCAAGGGTCATCCACCCCAGTAGTTAGATTTCAATCACTGGCTTGATATCTTAATCACCGAAGTAGTTAAAAAACAAAACTAAAATGCCAACCCCCCCAACCCCCCACCCCCGCCAAACTTGTCCCCAGACCAATTAGATCAGAATCTCCAAAAGTGGAGCCCAGACACTGGCAGTTTCTTTAAAACTTCCTAAAGTGATTTGAATGTGCAGCTAGACTTGAGAACCACTAGGCTATACAAGATATTGCTAAAATTCTAAGGATCAAAAACCAAAATATACTCAAGGGCACCCTACTGTCACAGCCAGAAGAGGGCAGCAAGGAGCTATTATGGAAAGTCACACTAGGAAAAATAAGGTACTAAGTAAGCAGCTGTCCTCAGGGAAAGACTACATGGAAATTCAAGTGCTTTGGGAGAATGCCACACCTCAACTGGGAACTAAGGAATGGTAAGGAACCAAGAGGCAAGCCAGCAAACAGAAGGAGCTGAAGGCACAAGAAATGTCAAACAAATGCCTGACACAAAAAAGACCACTTGATGGATGGAGAGTAAAAGTTTAGATTCACTAGAAAGCAGAAGATAATTCTCCAAAATAAGAAGACAGAGGCTAGAACAGTTTTTTGAAGCCTCCATCTTCAACAATAACAGTCCGAGATAAACTAGAAAAATAGTGTGACTCTTGAGAGGTCGTTTTGGAATTCACAAAAGTAAAATAACTTTAGCATAAAACAGGTAGCTTTTAAAAATCTTGGACAACATAATATAAAGGACTAATATGAGATGTCGGTGTATTCCATAATAAAGAACATACACTCATTTTAAAATCGAAACTACAGAACCTTTAGCACTGAGTATAAGACTTCATATCCCTCTTCTATAGGATGCTTGGGGGGAAAAAAGCCAAAAACTAGATGTTCCAATTCAGACACTTACCTACAACTATTTATAACCTGAATCTATTTTGGCAAAAGAAAAAAACCACATCTCTTATTTTACAAACTAATCTTTCTTTTCATTGGCCATTAGGAAACTCAGAGCTTTTAAGAACCTTTTCTCTGATTCTTTTACGGTTGCACGTTCTGGCATACATTTTTGGGTATTAGCATTATCCTTAGAACTATTATCTTCCTGGTGCTCACTTTCTGGTCATCCTCATTTCCTTAGCTATTTACTCTATCTTATTGTATCGGTGAAAAATGAATACAATCCTTTTTGAAATGAGCCTGAAATGAAGGGAATCAATTGAAATCTGATCCAGACTCATGTAACCTTTGCTATTGGATCACTTCGCACTTTATAAGCACTGTCAGGAATACTACAAATATGATACTCAGAAGGAGTCCAGGTGTGAGTTCACCAGTATAAATTCATCTTGACAATCAGAAAAACTGCCCTAAGCATAGGGGAGATTGTCATTCTTTATAAATGAAGACAATGTATCTACTGCTACCAATATCCCTGCCTACTAAACATAATAAATTGAACTAAAGAATTATGCCTGTAACATTCAAAGACTGGCACTGAACCAACTGTTACTTGTTCATTATTTTAAAAATACAAATAAAATTAGTGAAGAGTATTTTGAAAGGTATTTTAGCTTTAAGGTTTAAATTTTTGAGTTTTTCTCACCTTTTGACAGAAAATAAGACAGCAAGGTATTCGAAATTTCTTGGGGCCCTTTAAGCTAAAACTTTGGCCTCTCTACCCTTTATTCAAAAATAAATACAGCAAAACCACTGGTTCCTATACTGCCATCATTAGCCAGGGGCTGGGGAGCAGAGGAGAATCGTAACCTTGGAAGAAAAATCAGTTATCGATTTTCACTTGTAATCACAAATGCTTAGCTGACCACAGCATCCAGATGAGCTTAATATCCTAACCAATCATCTGTGTGCAAATTTCATATTTTATAATTATATTAACTCAATCTATATTATCTTAAATTACTTCATGGGTAGCCTCAGCTCTATGCTGTGGCTCTTTAAAATGTGTACTGCTCATTTACTGCTTTTAAGTGACACAGTACAATTACACAAGTTGAATTATGTTTAAATTTCTTGGGAATAAGAACCACGCTTAATTCATCTTTGTTCCTCTCAATATTTAGCACAATGCTACTGATAACAGTAAATAGGGTCCCAATGAGATCTTTTCCTTCTCTTACTTTTTCATTATTACATATATATCTTACATACATTATACTGCATGAAACTAAACGTACAGAATAATTATAGCAGAATTATTAATAATTCCCAAATGGTAGAAACCCAGATGTTCCTCAAAGGACAAATAAATGAACAAGTCATGATATATACATATAATGGAATATTATTATACATACCACAATTTGGATAAATCTCAAAAACATTATGCTAAGTGAAAGAAGTGAGACAAAAAAGGTCACATACTGTATGATTTCTTCACATAACATATTCAGTATGGGCAAATGCATGGAGACAAAAATCAGATTCAAGATTACAAGGGGATTGGAGGATAGACAGTACTGGACTTCCAGATAAAGCTACAGTAATCAAGTCAGTATAGTACTGGTAAGAGAACAGACAAGGAGATCAATGAAACAAAATAGCCCAGAAATAGTCCCACATAAATACAGTAAACTGATCTCTGATAAAGGAGCCACAATGGGAAAAGCATAGTCTTTTTCAACAAATGGTGCTGGAACAACAGGATATTTTCATACCAAAAAAAAAAAAGGAATTTAAACACAGATTTTTATATCTTTTACAAAAATTACCTTAAAGTTGATCACAGACCTAAATGTAAAACACAAACTTATAAAACTCAGGGTGCCTGGCTGGCTGAGTCAGAAAAGCATGGCACTCTTGATCTCGGGGTCATGAGTTCAAGCCCCACCTTGGGTGTAGAGATTATCTGAATAAATAAAACTTAAAACACACATACACATACAAAACTATAAAACTCCTAGAAGATAACATAGGAGAAAATCTAGATGACCATGGGTTTGGAGATGACTTTTTAGACATTTCAATGTTAAATAAAATGCATTTTTATAGTCCAAAGATTCAGGGATGAGGAGCCCTATTTTACAGTTACTGAATATATTCCCTAATTCCTTAAATTCAACTAGCAAGAATCCGTATGAAACTAATAAGACAATGATACTCAAAGTCTAAACAGAGAAAATCATGCAGCAATATAAACCTCTCTAAATGCAGGATAATTTACAATAGAGATGTATCAAACACCATAGAGTAAGGTGGTATTTTTCCTGCAGGGGAAATCTTTTTAGTGGCACCCTATAAGAAGCCAATCCTTCCTACACAGACTGTAGGTTTTCCTGTAAGAAATCACAAGTCAAGACAGCAGAGCAAAAAGTCACATCTTACAAACTGGAAGTAAATGCATCACAATGAGATAATCTGAAGAAAAAGAAAAAAAAAAGTTTCTTCTACCATTAGTTCCTTCTGGGCAGGTTCACATTGCCCAAAACCAGATTTTCATGGGAGTACTATTGACATTTTCTGTGGTGGCCAAGTGGGAATACTGTTAGAAGCTATCTTCCAGCTAAAAGTATCTAGGCCATGCTATGTTTGAAAGAATTTTAAGGACTTGACTGATTCCTTTCAGCACTGTATCAGACACAGAATTATTCCTTCAGAAAAATCCTGGCTTTACCTGCAGGTTCTCTATTGGCCTACTTTCCTCTGAATGTGGGACAACCTTGGAGTCAAAAAGAAATTTTTTTAAATCCTGAATTTTCAGAAAAGGAAATTGTGAGATAACAGAAAATATATACCTGTCTCTGCCCCTAGTTCCTGGCACAGAGCTCCTAAATTCCTTATAACTTCCTGGGTGATAAAAGCGTCTTTTGTTCTAATGAGGTGGCTGTGGGCGGGCTGCTGGATAAAATACAGATGTAACTGGGCTTGTGACTGTCCTCTGAAGGCAACAGGGGCATTCTTGAGGGATTGCCCTGGATGCTATCTCCAGGCAGATAGTGTCAGAACTGAGTTAAATTGTAGGAGATCCAGCTGGTGTCACAGAGAATTTCCTGTTGTGGGGGAAAAAACCTCCACACATTTGGTGACCAGAAGTATGAATTCCGTGTAAGTAGTAAAAAGACTCAGAGGGAAGAAAGACCTGATAGGGAAGACCTGAGTTTTTTCTCTACACAGAACGTGGAAAGTGAGATTTTCCTTTACATAAATCATTACTTGCAAATTTATTCCTTAAAGCAATATATACACACCTAGTTGATAACCCAAAACAACTGTCATTCAAGCCCTTTCCTTGCCCAATTCTTATCAAAATGAGAGATTTAATTATATAATACATTTACATATAGATATGTATACAAACATTTATATAATTTATAAATGTGTGTGTATATACATACATACATAGAGAAAGAGAGAAAGAGAGTACTTTTATCTGAAGGATATACTCATTAACCTTGATATAATCTGGGTTTTATTTTTTGGATAAAGATTACTTATTTAGATTCCCTACCCCCACCTCCAATAAAAATTACACCTCAGCATCATGACGTCAGCTTTCACTTAGGACACTGTAGGAAAACAGCTTTGTGAAACCCACTACATCATTCAATACTCCTTACATAAACCCCCATTCAAGAACTTTCTTTTAGAAATATGCACTAGGAAAGTTTTTGCCCCTTCCAAGTAGTATGTTTTAGTTTTGACTTTAGACAGGAGAAGAAACTCTCAGAACCAAATTCTCAGATCAAATTCATTAAGCCATACACTCAGATTTATACATTGTACTATAAATTATAACCCCCCAAATTTTTTCACATCAAACTAAGAAATGATTAAGGACTCTAAGACCACATATGTGTTCTGTTTCTGTAGTTTTGACTTTCTATTCTAATTTATATTTTACCCCGATCCTAAAACTTTATTCCTTTTCCATTAATTTCATTTTCCACTGATACAGAGGTAACCTGGAAAGGTCCTACAACTTACATGAGAAGAAAGCAGAACAGAACAGACTGGAGCTGTGACACAGCCAAGCCTGACCAGTGAATTATCAATCTCCAAGAGAAGAGGAATAAAATTCATACTGATTGCTTATAACATACAGGCTATTTATAATTAGTTCAATAGTGTATAATTAAACAATTTGGTAAATCTATTAATATTACATATTAAATCTATTAATACCATGTTATTCTCAAATAAATGTTTTTTATCTTAAAATCCAAATCCAAGAATCTCAAGCAGGTATTATTTATATGAAATATCTGAATCGAGGTGGACAATGCTAAAAAGTTGAGACACCAACAGCATGTTAGCAATTAGTGCTATTAAGAGAATTTACATGCAGGAGGTGCCTGGGTGGCTCAAGCGGTTAAACGACCAACTCTTGATTTCAGCTCAGGTCATGATCTCAGGGTTGTGAAATCGAGCCCCACATCGGGCTCCAAACTCAAGGCAGTGTCTGCTTGGGATTCTCTCTCTCCCCACCCCCCTCCCGCCCCTGCCCCTGCCCTCTCTAAACAAACAAGTAAGTAAGTAAGTAAATAAATAAATAAATAAATATTTAAAGAGAGGATTTAGACGCAAATACTTCTCATATGCATTCCAATTTGCCATAAAAGGAAAGAACAAATCTGAATAATCTGTCAATAAATTCTAGCTGAAACAAATACTGAAACATATAAACTACTGGGGTGCCTGGCTGGCTCGGTCTGTGCAGCATGCAACTCTTGATCTCAGGATTGTGAGTTTGAGCCCCATGTTGCATGCAGAGATTACTTAAAAATAAAATCTTTAAAAAAAGAAAAGAAACATATAAACTTCTAAAAAATGCTTTAACTTGTGTTGTTTCCTTGCCTGAAATGCCTATCTTCCTATTACATGGTTGAACCAACTAACAACTCTTGATCAGAGGTTCAGCTCAATACCTCCTCCTATTTATCGCTTGCATGTTGCACCTTTTCTCTTGAAAAGACTATACAAACTTGACAGATCTATTTCATTGCAATCATATAGCAGGAAAGATGGAGGGGCATTTCCTGGATTTGTCTGCTAAGCAAACAAAACAAGAAGACTTTCGCTTACTCCGACTTATTAATTTGAAAAAATTCAAACTGGACGCCTGGGTGGCTCAGTCAGTTAAGCATCTGCCTTCGGCTCAAGTCATGATCCCAGGGTCCTGGGATCCAGCCCCGCGTTGGGCTCCCTGCTCTGCAGGAGTCTGCTTCTCCCTCTGCCTCTCCCCACTGCTTGTGCTCTCCCTCGCTGGCTCACTCTCTCTCAAATAAAAAATAATCTTTAAAAAAAAAAAAAAGAAAGAAAAAAGAAAAATTCAAACCTAAAATAAGTTGTAAGAAAGTACAATGAACACCCTTATGTTCTTTATCTGATAAAGTTCTAATGGGGGCAAAACTGGTTCCTGAGGAGGATAAAAAAATCTCAGACAAGAAGGTTGTGAAACCTAGACTGACCAATTGTTAAATTTTGCCACATTTGCTTTCTCTCTTTATGCACACACACACATTTTTTTTTTTTTGGTTGAACCATTTGAAAGTTACCTGCAGCATCATGACATTTCACTCCTAAATATGTCAGTATGTACCCTCAGAACATGAGTATTTTCCTCTAAAATCAATATAATTATCACACTCAGAAAAATCGATGATGATGATGATGATTTACTATTCATTCTCAGATTTCTCTAATCACTCCAAAAATATCCTTTATATGTGTTTGACCCTCTAATCCAAGACCCAATGAAGGATCCAGCACACAGTTAATTGTCATGTCTCTGTAGTCTCTTTTAAAAAGACAGCATAAGTACTACATAAGTGAAGTTGCATTCTTGGTGTATCACATCAATAAACATTTAGTATCAGTTCATCCTATAATGTTGTTTGATCACCTATATAAAAACTACCAAGATTTCTCCATACCCTGTCCCATTAATCCTTCCAGCATTTTATCACAACCAAATATTTCTGTGGTGCTTATTCTACTTACAAATTTTTCTATTTCTGTAATTCTTTCTACATTTAGTGGTTGGTTTAAAAAAAGACCAAATGGCCACTTTCCAACTATGGACCTAAAGATCTTGTGTTCTGACAGCCAAGGGGGGGGTTAAATGAAGTGATTTTGGGGGCTCCTGAAGAGCATTTCTGCATCTTACAACCTTTTATATGGGATTTTGTTTAAATTTTCATGATTAAAAGGTTCTACTAATCGGGAGAAAAATACTAAAAACCACAAACTTAGAATAGCACCGTCCAATTCAACTTTCTGCAATGATGAAAATGTCCTACACCATCTACAGTGGCTACTGCACATGGAACCACTGAGCACTTGAAATGTGGCTGGTAAGACCAAGGAAGAGAATTTTTAATTTAAATTTAACTAACTACATGTGGCTTAGTGCTACTGTATTGAACAACACAGGCTTAGAGAAACTCCACTTTAAAATCTGTATCATTTTCTGGCATAACTTACCACTTAAATGCAAATATACATAACATAAAAAAGCAGCTTTAAAAAATAATAATATGGTAGGAGGAGGAGTAACTATTATTTGAGAACTTTCTAAATGCCACATTTTACATAAGGTGCTTTACAGGTATTCTCATTTAATCCTCATTATGACCCTCTAATCAAGACTACACCATTTTGACTAAAAAAAAAAAAAAAAGAGTATACCATTTTGAGAAATGTTTCATAATGAAATTATCCATATAATTAGAGCATGGTTCTCTCGAACAAAATGCATTTAGTAAGTCTAGGGTCCGTTAAACTGTTAATTGGATCTGTATTTTAATACGCTAAAAATTTTAATACAACAATAAAAGCATTAGTTGGAGGAAATCAACTCTAATTGCTAGACTTTTTAAAAAACAACACCTTTACTATTCTGATGTTAAAAAAATGGCAGAGGGGAAAATTTATTTCTAATGTCATAGATAGCTTAAGAATATGAACCATATTGTGCCTGGAGGAACTGATACGTTTTTCACATATAAAACAAACCCACGATCCAGTCAATAAGCAAATACAGAGGTCTGGTTAAAGGAAGCTATTTTGAAAATTTCATTACTGACAGAGGAAAGAAAACTATGCTTTAAACAGCAAAATCACAAGCGGTCTCTTCCCAACACTGATGACTTTTATACCTTTAAGATATATAGTGAAATATTTCCCCTGTCCCCTTCCCCCCTCCAAAAAGAGATGTGAGAAGTCTGCTTGGAAGGTTCCATATATGATAAAGGCAACCACAGAGATCCATAAAATCAGAACTTCAGTCCCTGATAGAGTACAATTTGCAAAAACCTCAACAGTTTACATTTGGAACTTCAGCTTAACAAACTGTTTAATATCAGTACCATAAAGTACTCACAATTTTATATTCTTTCTCTCTTCTGGACCTTCAACATATAGTGAGTGCTCTGCTTCTTGGGACGCCCTTTGCGGAGTGATCCCCTATCTTCTCCAAACTCTGTGTATATGCTGTTCACTCTCCCAGGAATACCCTTTTAACCTTTAGCCTACCCTCTCTCCTTCCCTTAATTTGCATATATTGGTGTAGGGGGATTAAATAAAAATTAAAATGTCCGGCATATATCAACTCTGAATACAGGGCAATCTTTCCTATCTATACATACAGCTAGCACACAGTACCTAGTCCATGACAGGCACACTCGATCTGCTGAAATAAAACAACTCAGAGGGCAAATGTTTTGAGGTAAAAAGAGCAAAGGGAATTAAAGGGATAGGGTATGCTCTTTCAGCACACAGGAATTTGAATCTCTTAAGAGAAAATTCAGTTAGAACACCCTTCAACAAAACTAAGCAAGTTAATTTTCACGTTACTATACTTGCAGGGGTATGTAATATGCAAATAGAACTTTTTCTCGAAATAAAAAAGTGTGCAGAGGTCACACTCCTGACACCCTATTTTTTAACATATTTCACTCAGATTGAGAATAAACAATGGCCTAGTTTGTCTAAAATAATACGATGCCTATTGGGAGACAGTTTTCCACTGCTCTATCATATGTCTGCATGCTCTGTGAGCAGACGCAGGGATTGCTCTTCGGTCCAGAATGCTTTTTCAAAGGTGGCTGTAAGGAAATAGCCTTAGAAGATGAGGATAATGTCTCCTGGAGCAAAAATCTGGGCTCCCTCAACTCAGGGATGCTCTCCAGTAATGCACCTCACTGGGTGTGCAGCTGTCATCCAGCCCACTTCACAGGGCTTCTTGGCCCATCATATGCTAAGTGCCACTCAGGAAACTGGTACAAAACGCTGATCCTCAAGTCTTCTTACCAGCATCCATGAAACTATGGCAGTCTAATTTACCAGTTTAAAACAAAATCTCAGAATTTACATATCCATAAAAGTAATCATATGGAAGAATCAGAGGTCTCACAAATCTTATTTTTTTACTTATAGTTTTTCAGAACATATAGGGATATCTTTTGTGAACACTGGAAAGGGTAACTTTATGGTATCACTAGATTATTAAGCTACATGTTTTCAGACACCTATTTCCAAAACAAGAATATTTTGCATGCTTTCTAGAGAAAGGGCCTATGCTTCCTGATTAAAGATGCTCTTAATATGATGGGCTCTTTTGCCAAGTGGTTTTCAAAGAGGGGTCAGTACATGTATTTTGTGAAAGATTCCCAGAAACCACATATATCTCATCCAGCTAAGACCACCGCTCTGGGAGTCCTGCCTCATAACCATGAAGAGACTGACAGTTACAGCAGTGGTCTACATATATTAAGACGGTAGCTGCACTGGGGTAGTGTCATTTGGTGAAAAGAGTTCTAGCTCTAACAGCCTTAAATAAGTAAGTAGCTGCAGCCACATCATCTAATTAATTCCTTGCTTCATCCGCCTTACCTGTACGAGCAGACTTTAGTGGACAGTTACTAGATCCCTTCAACTCCAAAGTTCTCTAATTCTCATGCTATCAGTTACAAAAATTACTGTGGTTCAATGGAAGACATTCACCTACTACAACAATAACAAAAATACTTCTGTTTGGCATTCCTTTAAAATATAAAGAATGCCACTTCTGGGTCAGAAAAAAATTAAACACATATGAATCAGCTTCTAGATTCAAGGAGTCAAACGGTAAGCAGCCACATTATTAGTAAAACCAGATGCTTTCTGGCCCAGACCTAAACTGTCAAATACTTAGAGTGATGAGTGTCTCCATGAATGTACAGGTTGAAGCATCTGTCCCAGAGACCTTCTATTATTTTAAAGAGCCTTGGATATTGAGAGGTTACTTTGTTATGCAAAATAAACAGTATTCTTTTTGGGGCCATCAGTTCATGATCCTGTACTAGCGGATTTATATTTGAAGTTCTTTCAGAACATAGCTTGGCACACGAATAATCATGGCTCCTCACTCAGTCCAATATGACAGTAATTTCCTAGTCTATGGGAACAAAGTTCAAGACCGCTACAAATTTCTTGTATAAAATCTACAGGTCAGTACAAAGCAATTTTAATTAGCTAGAGAGGCCTATGATGGCCACATATCTTAAGAGAGATGTGGATTCAAATGTAACTTAGCTCTTTGAGTCTTATCAACCTATTCAACCTAAGTCCCAGTTTCTTCAGAGGATATTATGAGCTACATAGGAATGTTGTTATGTAAAAATTAAATGAGATTATTTCATAAAGGGCTTAACAGAGACTTGGATACATAGTAGGTGGTAAATAATTGATAGATAATATTACTAAATGACTTGGAATTCACTGAGTTCCACGATCTTTTACCTATCTTCCCAACGGTCTCCCCTCCTATAACCTAACAATACCATATATTTTTACTATACCACATCACATCTCATATGTTGAATATACCGTACGTTCCTCCATTTTCATACCTTTTTTTTCCATTTTCATACCTTTGATCATGCTATACTCTCTGCCTGCATTTTCCTGTCAAATTCTTATGCATTCTTAAAATCCTTGATCAAATTCCATTCTCCTTCAAAGGAACTTCAAATACCTACTCCTTTCAGAAAGTCAGTCAGAATGCTGGTGCTTGCAGCTGGTGCTCAAAGGGAAACAAATTATTAATCCCCAAGAAAATTTAGAAGGCTCTAAGAGATAACAGGTGCTGGCTTTGTAGAAGGAAGAAACTAGCAGCCTGAACATTAGAAATAAGCCGAAGGAATAGATCACTTTGAAGCTAAACTTACAGCAAAAGTGGGGCAAAGACAGCAGAATGTCCAGTATACACAGGGGTTGCTTCACAACTATTTGAGTTAATGAACATAAGGGGAAAAGCCTGGAAAATTAAAAATATTATTTTTCACACTTCTCTGCAGATTCAGGAACTAGGATACCTATGTTAGAGAAAGGGCCCACCACAGTCATTATAGCCTTTAAGCAAATATGCTTTCTACCATTTAAAAAAAAATCCTAAATATCAAGATACCACTGAGAAAAATGTCAATTTTCACTGATGCTTCATTTTTTCAATCCTTAAGTTCAAAAAATTTTATGTCGTTCTGACACTTAACATTTTCTGATTATACTCAAATTTACTTCCCATTCTACCTCAAAAATCAAATCCTCAAAAGCAGCTACCTGTCCTCAAAACTTTGTTTAGGCTTCCTATCCACTTTCGCAGACATCTTCCACTATCAAATAAATTTTTTCATAATTATTTAGTATTTTCATAAGATCAACCAATAGCCTCTTTTCACAATGTATGATCCCCGAAGGAAATGCACACACAATACACTAAATCTTTCAAAGTGATTCTGAAATCCTTTGTAAGAAGACTTCAGAAATAAAACTTTTGAATTAAAACTTTTTCTTTGGGGACCAGGTTCTCCCACTTGCCCAGATGCTGATAAATACAAGATCAGAGTAAAATTACTCTCCTTTCTTCAACAAGCACTCAAAGTTTTTTCTTCATAAAAAGTTAGATACAAAGCTCAGTATCAGACATTTAAGCCTTATTAATATTCAGTGATTCCTTTGTAATAATACTAAGACTTCACTCTAAGTACAAAGTTCTAAATGTCTTATTCTCAATTTCTAGGATCCTTTTAGTTAGATCAATCTGATCTAAAATCAGTACTTTTTGTTCAAAATTTATTATTAATATTCCTTCAACAAGCCTTTAATATGACATTCTAACGTTTAATTTTACATTGTAATGGTCATCATAGTATGTTAAAGCTGGAAGAAACCTCAAACATCTCATGCTTGTTATGAAATGAAAACCTTATAGTAAGCCTAGAAGAAAAGAATAGAGTCCAGGAAGTTTGGTAATTGACTATACATAAAGGGAAAAAGAGTCAAGGATCACTCCTGGTTTTCAAGTCTAAGAGATATAGAAATATTAAGGAATCACTAACCAAGGCAGAATCAAAAGGGAAACTAATTGGGGCAGGAGGAGCGGAATGCAAGAAAGGTTGTTTTAAATTAACGGAGTACGACACTAACCTTATCAATGAAGAGAAGTATATTTCTTTATAGAGAGATGGATGGGGGCAGAGGGTAGAGAAGAAAATCTGTCTCTAACACATACATAGATCCTTTTTCATTTCCCACAAATAGCTAAATTAGTGCCCCAGGAAAAGTCCTCCAAAAAGTTGATTTTCTTAGAAATAATACAAAATATTTCCATTATTTCTGAAATAATTTTACTTACATTTTAGAAGTCTAAAAAGGTTTATAACCTTTGTTTTACTCTCTTCTGAATTACTTCAGCCCTTTTCATGTGAACCAAACAGAATAGCATAAAGAATCAGGATAATCTTTTTTTTTTTTTTTTTTTTAAAGATTTTATTTATTTATTCGACAGAGATAGAGACAGCCAGCGAGAGAGGGAACACAAGCAGGGGGAGTGGGAGAGGAAGAAGCAGGCTCATAGCGGAGGAGCCTGATGTGGGGCTCGATCCCATAACGCTGGGATCACGCCCTGAGCCAAAGGCAGACGCTTAACCGCTGTGCCACCCAGGCGCCCCAGAATCAGGATAATCTAATCAACAATAACCTGTTTCAGCAATGCACTGTAAATTACAGTCTGAATGAATTCTATTCACTATCTAAAATTTAAAGGCATTGATCTCTTATATGACAGAGATAAAAGAGTTGGCTGGTTTTGGTGATGCTAGCACTGTTAATTGTGCCTGCCAACAACCCAGTCCCATAAACACTGATTCTGTTCATCCAATGGTTCCTTGTCAACAAGCCATAATCACATTTTGACACACACTACTAGATTTTAACAAAGTAGAATTAATCCTTTGTGTCCCCTTATAGACTAAGTTCACAAGCTTTTACAAGTTTTTAACAGGAAAGTCTTTGAACAATCAGTATAGAACACTGAGATTCAGGATGAAAAAAAAATCTAGATGCAGATTTGGTTATTAATTACCTCTATGTGGGGTGATTTTTGCTCATAAACATCTCCCTCCCAAATTTCACTCATTTTGATTTATTACTTAAGACACTGATTTGGTTTATGAAAATACTTCTGAAAAACATAAACTCCACACAGTGGTTACCTGTGCAGAGGAAAAGAGGGAAATGGGTTCAGTTAGAAGTACCGGAGACTTTGACATATCTGTAATATTTTAGTATAAATGTGGAAAATATATTAATACTTAATAAAGCCAAGTGGTGGGTACACAGGCTATACGATAAGCGCATGGTCGGGAGGAAAATTTTATGCACTGCTTTTTCTGTCTCTCAACCCACCATTCCCATGCCCCACCTCCAGTAAAAACTCTACAGGTAAGAGAAATTTTGGTCAAAAGGAGAGAAGAAATTTGGGGACTATTATACATTTCAAAGGAAGACAAATCCAGACAGTTTATAAAAAGTAACTGAGAAGAATAGTATCAAAACACAAGAGACAGAGTAGAAAAGACTCCAGAAAACAGGCAAGCACCAAATACGAACAATGATATAATTTTGCCAAGAATCAATCAGCCTCTATCTGTAACTGTCCATGGAGATATTTCTAAAATTATCCTTAATATCTTCTTTTTCCAGTTCTACAGCAGATTACAGATGTTTGGGTCACACACCTTTGACGGGTGTGTGAACAGCTTATCTACCTCCCAATGTGTTAACAGTCATCATTTCCCAAAGTCATATGAGAATGCTGGTTTAATTAATTTTCCCATACCCAAGCATGCTGAAATAAGATGGTCACCTTTCCCCAAGTGACGTCAGCTACTCTGAACAAGAACATTAAATATCAGTTTAAATCTAATTGGACTTCTTACTATAGCCTATAGAATTTGGAAAACCTATATGAAGTCACCTAAACAAGCTCTTAAACTTGCAGTTTTAGTATAAACAGTAATTAACTATTATTAGAACGATGAATCTATTTTAATAACGTTCGCATATACAACTTCAACAATCTGTTCCAAATTTGAAAATGAGAGAAAAAGGACTAAAACGCACATGGTGGATTTATAAAACACCTTGTGAAAACATACGGCTAACAGGAAATGTACTAACTGGGATTTTATTCATCCCCCTGAATTATGTAAGTTATGAAACAACCAAAAAAACAGTATTTCTCTACTTTTCTTTTTCTTATATTTTGAAGGAAATAATAGCTCACTATGAAAGGCAGTTTAACTGTTAAGCCTTTTAATCTTTTGGCCAAATCTGGTAAACCTGCAAAATACAGGTAGCATCAACCATGCTCTTTTTAAGGTAACCATGGTAAATTCAAAAACATTATTTAAAATATTCATAATAGCCTTGTAACTATGACAAAAATTTTTAGGAGCTAATTCTAAAAAACACAGCGTGTGCTCTAAATGAGTTGATTCAGTCTGAGTCTCTAGAACACAGGCTTTCAACCTTAGCAGCACGTGAGAATCAGGCCACACCCCAAACCAATCAAATCAAATCAATCTTTGGAGAGTGAGACCCAGCCAGCACCCTTTGTTTGTCTGTTGCTTTGTTTGTTCAAGCTTCTGGGGTGACTCCAACAAGTGACTGAAACTGAGAACCACCACTCTAAGATTCTAACAGTATAAACTTAATTCACTACTCCACAAATGGAAAATGCACACACATATATGATATGAAGTAAAAAAACTAAGTAGTCTTTATCTGTGGTACAACACAGTAACTTTTTTCTAAGTGATCCTGACATACAAACGAATTAATTTTTCCATCACAAAAATAAACTCAGCAATGGGTCAGATAAGAGATAATCCACAGATCTGGGAGGAATGGAAACACCTTTTACAACTGATTATTACACAGGGCTGCAATTAGTCTGTACCCTGAAATAGGTGTGAGATGAAACATTTATCTTTCCTAAGGACTTACATTTAACTCTTGTTCTTAACAAAAATGAGAGTCCAAAAGGTTAATGATGAAAATGGCTTAGCCCTATCGATGAGAAATCACCCAGTCTGAAAGCAAACCTCAAGGAGCCCTCCTACACACTTTATATGGCAAGAAATTTAAATTGAACCTATTTGCATAAACACTTAACAACTTTTTAAAAAAAAAACAACACTTCAGTTTTACATATGCTCAAGGACTAATTAGTATTCAGAATGAAAGACCATACAGAAACTCAAATCCAATCTCTCCCTTAAAGATTCTTCCACCAGTTCAATTACTTTTTTTTTTCAAAACAGCTTTTACTGTACCATAATAGTAGTTTGCATTTATACTGCTTTGACATTTCTTAGGCTAAGAATCAATTAATCCACCCAACACCTCTCTGAGGTGGATACTAATCAGTTTTCCAGACATTATTCTCAACTCATTTTTTTTTTCCAACTCCTTATTTCTAAGGCTGAGAAAAACCTACTCATAAGCAGTTACTGATCTGAGCCAAAGGTGAATGATACAAAAGAAGAAATACCTGAACACTTGCCAACATTCACTATTTTTTGTTTTTGCTTTTCTACTAATCCGCACCAACTCAGCCAATAAAAGGAAGTTATAATGTGAACATTTATCCCACTGTTTTTCATAACTGGGCTATCACAAAAGCTACGTAGGGAGTCCCTGCCTTCCAAAAAAACCAAAAACCAAAACACAAAACTGCTGTCTAAAAGACTGAGTATAAAGAACTCAACTGGGAAGAGAATGAAAAAGCTTAAAAGAGAAATGGCCAGGAGGAATTATTCACAGCAACCTAACTGAAAGTGATTGATACCTGTATTAGGAAAGAAGATTTTAATTTAAAAAAAATTAAGCAAAGGTGCTAGAAAATACCCCTAATGCCAAACAGAAAAGTCTATGTACACTTTAATTTCAAAATTTCAAGCTGTTTACCCCTAATAAGCCCACCCACCTTCTCATTAACTTTATGCACCCTGTTCTATCAATGCAGCTTTCCTTTGACCAGAAGAAATCAACAATCCTTTTCTTCCAGAGGATTTCAGAGAATTCATGTTACAGTAACAGCTCAGCGAAAGGAATGCAAGCTAAGAACATCTAACAAGTGATCTGTTAGAGATTAGCGAAAAACTGTTGAGTACACGTGTAACCAAAGTCAATGACAAAATAAAATTCATTTTAAAGGATTAATTTATTACATCATTATGATATATAAGCACAAGTATGGTTTTATAGTTTTTACCTCACTAAGTTACTGAAATAAGTATAAGACAGGTGGAAGAGAAGGAACCAATGAATGTCCATGCAAAATTTAAAGATGCCTAAAGAAAACAATATAGATACACTAAAACTGGCTCAAATTTGAAAGAGATATATATACACACAAGATAGGAGGAAAGGCAGAGGATTTTAAAAATTATTAAAGACTGCAGCTAGAATAAAAAATTAACCCTTTCCCCACAAATAACATACTAAAGTCAGAGAAAAAAGCATTCCTACGATGGGAAGGAAACTGAGTAAAATGTCCTTCAAGGCTCATTTGAAATAAGACAGTCCATTATTTTGTGATTCATTAATGCTAAGTCACAGTAAAACTCTGACATCATCTTAAAGTCATCGGAAATAAAAATGCATACTAAACTTAAACTGCAGGGGAGTTAACATTTGATGTTCCTGAAAAAGATTATGCTCTCTATAATTAAGTATAAAATATTAATTTCTTTGTACTCCCACAATTAATTCCATATCCATCCACCTAAAGTAATCTTGACATATTTAAATACTCAAAATGGCTACACCTCTAAACGAATACCTGCAGAAGAAAGGGAGGGAGGAACAGGCTTAGTACGTCTATCCTTTAAAGAACATGCTTTTTTGTAAGTATAATTAAACACTGGAATAGCAGTTTGCAAAGTGTTTACTCTGAGTTTTATAAAACTAATTTAATTCTAGAATACCACTTCCATGGAATAAACACATGCCCCAGAATCAAATTCATCTGAATAACTTAAAATGCATCTTTTGTATCGCTATAGGAGATAACAAAGAAAAATGTTAAACACAAACTGAATAAAAATTTTTAAAACTTGAGCCAAACTATGTAACTTTAATTATTTAATCTAAACCAATTTACTACTCACCTGTAAAGAAACAATACTGACACCTGTTTTAGGAGGTTGTGAAGATTAAATGAGATAATTCACATAATGGGATTAGAATTCCAGAAACATGGCAAAGTACTTATTACATGTCAATGATTAATTTTAATACCAAATACTAGAGAAATCAACTAATAATATACATCTATAGCTAATTTTCCTCTTAAATGTGAAACCTAAGGGGCGCCTGGGTGGCTCAGTCATTAAGCATCTGCCTTCAGCTCAGGGCGTGATCCTGGGGCGTGATCCTGGCGTTCTGGGATCGAGCCCCACATCAGGCTTCCCCACTAGGAGTCTGCTTCTTCCTCTCCCACTCCCCCTGCTTGTGTTCTCTCTCTCACTGGCTGTCTTCTCTGTCAAATAAATAAATAAAATCTTTAAAAAAAAAATTTTTTTTAAAGTGAAACCCAAGGACAACTGCATAAAAATCAGAACAAAATAAGTATAACTTAGAAATCTAGCCAGTGCAATATGACAGGATACAGAAACAAAAATAACACTATTAGCAAATGAGAAGATTATATTCCTAAAAACCTCAATGAAAGCAACTGAAAAGCTTTTAGAATTTCAAATCTGTTAGCAAAGCAGCTTCCTGAAAATTATTATCATTCTCACTCTCCAGTAGAGAGGGAGGGGGAGGAGGGGTTAAGGAAGGATGAGAGGGCAAGGAGGAGGTGTGTAGTAAAAGGTCATTTCAAAAACAGCAGATATATATACATACATACTTTTGTATGTGTATATATGTATACATATATGTACATACATATATATTTAAGAATGCATGTATAAAATTATGAAATCCAAATAAAGTCCATAGTTAATAGTATCATACCAATGTCAATTTCCTGGCTTTGATAACTATAGTTTTATAAGATGCCATCATTGGGGGAGCGATATAACATTAAACAGTACACAGGAATTCTGTGTACTCTTATTTGTGCAACTTCCATATGCATCTAAAATTATTTCGAAACAAGAAGTTTTTAAAAATGCACAAAATACATCTCACAAGAAACTTGTATAACTGAAAACAAATTATAAACTTCCATATGTAAAAGAAAACCTAAATAAACAAAGATAAATATTTCCAGATGGGGAAGTCCAAACATAACACTATCGTACTAATCATATTATTTATCTGAAGCATTTCAATTATCCTATGCCTTTTTTTTTTAAACAAAATGATTCTGCCATAATAATCCTAATGTCTTTTTTCTTTTTTAACAAAATGATTCTGAGGTTCAACTGGAATAATGAACAAGTAAAGCAAAAATCATGTCGGAAAGATTACCCCTACCAGGTACTAAAGAAAATAATTAGGCTATAAGAATTGAAAGCAGAAAACCCTAATACCCAAGAATTGTTAAGCAAAGTACTACGCACAAATGGCCCAGATACATACCCTATTCCCTATATCCCTACAAACCTAAATTCTAGACGGACTAAAAACATAAAAGTCAAAAAATAAAAGTAACAGAATAAAACTGCACGACTACTTACAAAATACCACCAAGGGTGTTTTTGGTTAGATATGAAAAGAGCTTAGAAGTCATTACTACCATCCTCACAGTAAGAAAAAAGCTGAACAAACTGAAAATCAACAACCCTTGTTAGATCCATCAAAGAACTGAGGACCAGAGCAAATTGCTGCCCTGAAAATTGGAGAGAGAGGTGAATACAGAGAATCCCAGCTTACAGAAACTGTGAAGCCCACAGGTGGGGTCAGTATCCCTGGGAACAAAAACTACAATTGATGAATTACTGAAAGTTCAGTGTGGACTAACTTGAGAACAACAACAACAACAAATCAGGGAATGGGCAGACTTGGGGAGGAGGACTTTCCTAAGTGGTGCTTCCAGGTGCACCAGCAGGTTCGCATTATGAAGATCTGAGAAAAACTCCCTCATACATCCAAAGAGGGTTGGGGAGAAGCAGCCATTTGAAATAGCCCAGGGCTCTCTGTTCTCCATAACAAAGTCCGGCCCTCAAAAACTACTTTACCAAAGCCTAACTAACCCTGAGTAAAGGAATTACCTAACTTCAATCCTCTCTAGACTTGTCTCACCTAAGCGTTGAGGGGAGAAGGGGAGGGGAACTAACAAGCACTCCACAAAGTCACTACCAAGAGGCCAGGCTCACTAAAAGACTCAGACCAGGAAGGATCCTTCAGTTATATAAAAGTTTGTTTTATGAAATGTCATGACTCCATAATTTTGTCTTGTTCTTCCAATCAGTATATATATTTAACTTACAGAATTCTCGTATTTGGAAGGCTGAAAGGGCCCAGACTTTGAAATAGTGTCTTGTTTTCACTGCTTTTGTTTTTAACTAAAGCTATATAAAGCTTGTGGATTAAACAATAAATGTATAAATTAAAAAAGACTTAGACCTAATTATATAATAATAGAACAGTTCCCTTCCCCCCATACTTACCTACCAACAATAAGGCTCATATCTTAAGATCTCTAATAGCCGAAAGAAAAACAAGCCTCAGGAGTTACTAGAAAAACCCAAAGACAACAAGGGCATTAGAGGAAATTTTAACCTCTGACACCATTGATTAAAATAATCAGTAAATACAGCCTCCTAGCCAGATAACAGAAAACCTCACACTGAGGCCTATTATACCTGAGTTCCTTTTACTCAATAGATCATGTCCAGCTATCAAGAAATCACAAGGCATGCTAAAAGACAAAAAAACATGTGAAGAGGCAAAACAAGCATCAGAATCAGACTTGGATATAACAGGTATTTTTAGAATTACCACATCTAAGAATTTAATATCTATGACTAACAGACTAAGGGCTTCAGTGGAAAAAGTGGACACCATGAAGGAACAGGTAGATAATGCAAGCAATGTAAGCAGAGCTATGGAACCCTAAGAAAGAATCAAAAGGAAATAACAGAAATCAGTTAACATTGTAACAGAAATGAATGCCTTTCATGGGTTAACAGGACACAGCCAAGAAAGCAATCAGTAAGCTTGAAGATGTATCAATATGAATTCCCAAACTGAAAAACTAAGAGGGAAAAAAAAAAAAAAACAAAAAACCAGAATATCCAAGAACTATGGGACAATTACAAAATGTGTAACATATGCACAATAGAAATATCAGAAGAGAAAAAAAACCAGATGAAATCTGAATAATGGTTGAAAATTTTCTAAAATAGATGACAGATACCAAATCATACACCATAAAGCTCAGAGACCATCAAACAGAATACTGAAGAAATCTACACTTAGGCACATCATATTCAAACTACAGAAAAGCAAAGACAGAGAAAATCCTGAAGGAAGCCAGAAGAAATAACACCTTATCTAAGAGGAACAACATTAAGAATTATATCAGAATTCTCTTCAGAAACCATGCAAGCAAAGACTGAAGTAAAATGTTTTAAAGTGTTGAAAGGAAAAAAAACCAAACACATCAAGCTAGAATTCTGCATCCAGCAAAATGATTCTTCAAAGGTAAAGGACATTATCAAGATTTTCTAAGAGACAAAAATTGAGGGAATTTGTTACCAGTAGACTTGCCTGCAAGAAAAGTTCTTCACAAATAAAAAATTATAGATGTTAAAAACTAAGTTTATATAAAGAAATGAAAACACTTAAATAAATGAAGATTAAACCAGAATACCATTAAGCACATACTCAATTAAAAATCATATATAATTACATCTTTACTTAAATACATATATATACACACATATATACATATACATATATATATATATATATATATTAAAAAGCCAAAGGCAAAAACCCTAAAGGATGAATAATTTTAATTATATCAAAATCAAAATCTATGGTATACATAAAAATACCATGAACCAAACTGAAAGGCCAACTACTATCTAGGGAAAATTGTGAAGTTAATAGTCTTAATACCTTAAAAAAAAAAAAAAAGCATTCATAGTGTGAGGAGGGAAAGAGTAAAAGATGGACTTCTCTGCTGAATTTGGGAGATGGAACTAGGCATCCTTTGTGCAGTGTCGCATAAGTTCTTTTTCATTTAGAGCCAGTCTTTATCCGAAGACGTGCACAGTTTTTGCTGTTCTATGCTGTAGACTTAAGGAAAGCCTACATTCTGGCCCCTGTCAAGAGGCCTACAATTGTTTAGTGCAGTAAAAGGCTGGATAATCGTAATCAGAGATGAAGAGTAATGAGAAGGCCACTCTGGTGACACTTCTAAGCCAAACCTTCCAATCCAGCTTTATCCAACCAAAATTCTGATCTCCACCCACAAATTTCTGATCTCCATCTGATTCCCTTATGTATTTGCTCAACTGGTACAAAATTCCAATGGGGAGGTTGGTGGATTAATTATCTGCTCCCCAGACCCGCAGTTATCTCCACATCAACCATGTTATGTAACTTCATCTAAATGTTTCACAAACCAAGTTATTTACAAGGTATAAAGACAGAAATACACAGATGGAAAGATACATAATTTGCTTTAAAAAAAAACAGTTCTTTAGTATATCAGACAGCACTTTCCTTCTTGGACTTTGAGTATCATGAGGCATCAGAAGGATGGATTTACACTGCACAGCGAATACAGTTTAAACTTTCGGTTCATACACTTGGCGTGGGCCCCTTCCAAAAAGCATAGGCATGATTTTACATTCATAATTTTGTACCTTTTTTTTTTTTCCTTAAAAAGGACCCTCGAAATTGTAAAAGCTAAAGTCTTCACAACACGTGGATCAGCCCTGGATGAAATCCACAAGGGAAAGTAGAATAAAGTCAAATGCATTCTAGATTGGGATTTTAAATTTCAATCCAATTAAGGAGATTCTGAAACTCATATGTTATTATATTTAGAATATTTACAGCTAAATGAAACAAAATCAGTACAAGTGGTTACTTTATAGTTTACCATAATGAAAGGCTGAAACCCTATTAAAACACTATTTCCCCACACCAAAAAAGGGGCTTATTATGCCAACTGTTATGTTAGCGATTGTGATAACAACCTAGGAGCATGTTTATGATCTGATGTTAAATGAAAAGATAAAATATTATAATCACTTTTATCTACTACGTGAAAGAAACCAAAATATTTTTAGCAATTACATTATTTTTAATGTACAACTTTCTCAAGGTGACTATTTTGAAAAATAGTATTATTTTGTGTCCTATTATCTTATAAGCATACCATAACTGCATTACTTTCTTCAGAAGCGTGCTCAGAAGCTTTTAAGGAAGACAGGTTCACCACACTAACTTAACATAGATTGTTGCACTTTTCCTGTCTTCTTCTCCCTCCTCCCTTGAAAAGAGCTCCCACTTCTTATGTCTGATAGTGCATGTGCTTTTAGTAAGCAGATCTTATTTATCTCCTATTATTAATACTGTTCTAATATAGAAAGCAGACTATCACCATTAGACATTACTACTTATTGTATCAGTAATTTTAATTTTATAAATCATAAGTTAATATATTTGATCATGACCCGAGCCTAAAACAAAACATTATAGGACTTTTGTGCATCACTTTATTTATTCAGGAATATTTGCATCCCCAGACAAGATAATTAGGTTGCTACTGCTTGGAGTATAAAATGAATCAGAATATTACATCAATTATGTGAAACTGTGTGTACTATACTATGAACAACCAGAGGAATGGTTAAAAAAATTTAAATTAAGGCAACAGCTCTCCTCAAAACTATCTTTAATTTAAGCTTTGGCAATTTATTTTTAGCCTTTAATGTTAATCTAACAATACTTATTTTAAATCATATTTGAAAACTGTAGCTTAGAAATGTCAACTTAGTCCAATTTTTCTTAGCTATCATGGCTATATGAATAAGTTATAAACTATTTTATCAGATTTTCTTAAATTAAACACCAAATAGATTATTTAGAAAAATAATCAACAATGTGGTCTTAAATTCCCTGTCAAAATGCACTTAATAACCAAAATAAAAGGCTCTATGCTTAATGGGTTTTACAGTGAAAACCTTAAATCACAGTCAGAGCCTGTAGTATCACAGCAAGAAGAGCAGTATCATAAAGCGTTTATGCTACGTTAGATAATGTCAATTCTTATAATTAGATGCCTGATTTTCCCAAACTGTTATTACTAAATAATAAGACCTTTTCACTTCACTTTTATTGTGTAAACCAAATGCAAGTATGGAATTTTTACTGACTCCTTAGCTAAAAGGCAGCAGTGATGCTATTTCTCCAAAATTACCTCAGAGACTGAAGTAAGCATCATATTTAATTGTAGTTGAAAGTTGAAAAGTCTCTGATGCTGTGTAAGATTCAAGAATTCTGTTCTTTAGGATTCTCATAATCTCAGCATTAAACCTATAATACAACCTATTCCATATTCAAATAAAAAAGTAAGAAAACGTTGAAATTCCTCAATTAAAATAAAGGATACAGAACACATTTTTTTCCCCTGTATTTGAGAATATGACAATGAATCACTGTGGGAAAACTGACAATAAAGGAACTATCACATAAAGCTTTTTCCATAATGGAGAAACAGGCTGGGTTCTTTCTTCCTCCACTAATTTGACTATCAACCCATTAAAAAAAATTACTTAGAAGCTAAGGAATTATTTTACACACACACACACAGAAATTCCCTTGTTCATAATTCAAATTTAATGTGCATTTTATAAAAATCTATCCTTAAACTGCCAAGTTAGCAAAGATTAGTAGGCAAGAGTGAAGGAACTTCAGTCATGGTAAAGAGCCAGGACTTTTCTGTAATTTTTATGAAAGTAAACAGATGTTTATCTTTAGGAGCAAATAATAATATGAACTGCCAGTGATTTTTACTCCTTCCTAAGAGAGGAAAGAAATAGTTAATCTGAATGTCAAACCTTTAACTCATGTAACATCATCATTTGATTTATCTGAACAGTCGTAAGACAAGTGTAATCTTATGACATAGGGCATTGGGCAAAGCCACGGCAGCAAAAAAACACATAAACTCAACACTACGTTAAACTAAAAAGACAACAGCAACAAAAAGACAATAAATATATTATCATCACTATTAATAATAACTTATAATTGTAGGTTTTTTTATTGTAGTTTTTATAGTTTACAAACATTTTCACATTCATTACATCATTTGAGGATCATTTTATCTTCCCACTCTCTGAGGACAGCAGAAATAAGCAACATTTATATTAAATGAAGTTATAAATATATAACACTTAAAATATGCCTAGTTTACAGTAAGTATTCAACAAATGTTAGTTATTATTGTCTGTTATAGATGAAGGTTCAGGAGTCATGATGGCTTGCCACTGGTGGAAAAAGCAGAAAACCACTGAAGAAACATGGGCCCAGTGGCAAAGAAGGAAGAGATTCAAATCAAGTAAGAAAAAAAAAAAAAGATCAAAAGGAAGTCAGAGTGGTCAGAGTGGTCATGAGGAAGACTAGCTGTAGCTAGTCACAGGCTTAATTAGTCAGAGTTCTAACCTGGGACAAAACAGAAAGGAAGCGTAATGGCATCTCAACAATCAGACATTCCTGGATGGGTTCATTCCAAATCAAAGGGACTATCACTAACAATTCCCAGGTTCAGAAGCAAAAAACTCACACATACCCCTAATTTTCCTTGCTCAGAAATCTATTTTGAGACACTAAAATACCATCAGAAGTGTGTTTCTTTTGTTTTAATCTTCAAAACATGAAGGGGAGATAAGAAGTTTATGTTCTAAAGGACAATGGTGAATGGTTTTTATCCTATCCCATTTAACAAAACAAAAAACAAAACAAAAAAAAAGCTGTCCACTAAAATATACCTTAAGATCATGTCAAGCCAGTTTTTCTAATCAGCTCTTCTATGGAGGAAACAATTGAGCTAAACTAGCTTTCTGCCACCGGTGTATAACACACAGGGAACATGCAACACTTTATTGGAGATGATTGTATTTTATTTAAAAAAGTACTATGGTGAAATAAAAAATGCTGGCAATTAGAGGCAGCTTCCTAAAATCTAAATACAAAATAATCACAAACTTCTCAGTTGTATTTGATCATCAATCTCCACGTCAAAACCGACTGCTGAACTAGTTTCAGTATGATATGGACAAAGCTAAAAGAACTAAGTCAAACACAAGGCTGAAGGAGGATTATCGATTGTAATTCAACAACTCAATTTACTCAAAGTTCCAACATTCCTCCCTATATTCAAAATATTATATTTATCACTCTACTTAAGATATTGTCCTTTTACATCACACCTTAGAAAATGAAAGAAACATAGACAGCCCTCATTCATCACTAAGCTCTTTTCTGACGAAAATAGGGTCGAGTTTACAACTCTCTTTACTGAAGACCAAATAAAAATTATTTTTTGCAGGACTTCAGTTACACTGAAATGTTTACACTGTGTTTACACTGTGCCACTAAATTTTTTTAATTCATATTTTTTAAAAGTTACTAGTAATCAAAATAACACATATACTGTATCAATAATATTAACTAAAATAACATACACAATAAAACATGAAGAAAACTATAGCAAGGCCCATTTTAATTAACTTAAAACCTAGTGAAAATCTTAAAAGCAGTCAAAAGAAAAAAGGGCATTAAGTACAGCTGAACAAAGATAATAATGATGCAGCCTCATAAGAAAAAACATAAGCCAAAAGACAATGGAGCAACATCTGTAAAGCACTGAAAGAAAAAATATATACATTAACCTAGAATTCTATACCCAGCAAAAATATCTAAGGTAACCAGGGACTTTTTCAAACATGCAATAGTGGAAAAAAAGAATCATCACCAGTAAACATTCAGTATAGCTAATTTTATTTTTTTAATGATTCTATTTATTTGAGAGAGAGACAACGAGCAGTGGGAAAAGGCAGAGGAAGAAGAAGCAGGATCCCCATTGGGCTGGGAGCCCAATACAGGGCTCCATCCCAAGACCCTGGGATCATGCCTTGAGCTGAAGGCAGATGCTTAACAGACTGAGCCACCCGGGTACCCCAGTATAACTAATTTTAAAAGGAATCGTTCAGGATTAAGGAAAATAGTACCAGATGAAAACCTGCATCTACACAAAGGTATGAAGAGCACGGGGAATGTAAAATGGATGAGTAAATATAAAACAGGCATTTTTAATCTCTTTAAAAGATAACTGACTGTTTAAAATAACACTGTGTTATAGAACCTATATGTAAAAATAAGATATATAATAATAGCAAAAAGCCAGGCAAGAGGAAATGGTGATGTATAATTAAGGTTCTTACACATGACATAGTATAATGTATACCATTAACCTTAAAGCAATCACTAAAATAATCACAAAAAAGTGCACCCCTATTAAGTCAACAAATGAGATAAAACAGAATAACAAAATACTTAATCCTAAAGAAGCCAGAAAGAGAGAAAAGGGGAAACAAGGACCAGATGGAACAAATAGAAAACAAGTAGTAATGCAGATATTTAAACCCAACCATATCAATAATTACATTAACAGTAAATGTTTCAAACACCACCATTTACAAGAGGGATTATGAAATTGGATGCAAGCCCCAACTGTTTGCTGCCTACAAGAAATCCACTTTAAATAAAAAGGCAAACAGGTTAACATCAAAAAGTGGGAAAAGATCTATCATGCTAACACTAATCAAAAGAAAACTGAAGTGGCTAATCAGACAAGTAGGTTTCAGAGCAAAGAATATTACCAAGGATAAAAAAGGTCATTTCATAATGAAAAAGGGGTTAATTAGTCAAGAAGACATGACATTCCTACACATTTATGCACCTAATCATAGTACTTCAAAATACATGAAGCAAAAAGTAACAGAGCATCAAGCAAATATAGACAAAGTCACAATTATTATCAGAGATTTCAAAACCCCCTCTCTATAATTGATGGAACAAGTAGGCAGGAAGAAAATCAAGGATATAGAAGAACAGCTATACCAACCAACTAGACCTAATTGACATGTACTGCATACTCCATCCTATAACAACAGAATATACATTTTTCATGTTCACACAGAACACTTACTGAAACAGTTTATATGCTGAGGCATAAAACAAATCTAAATAAATTTTATGATTTATGCAAAGAGATTCAAAAAATTCAAATGTATGCTGCCCCCTTCCATAATACACAGTTGTAACTGATAAGTAACAGCCAGCTAAAAATCCTATTTACCAACCTCCCACCTTGCATATAGTGAACAGTCTTCATCAATACTGAGAATAAGAGGCCAAAAAAGTTTAGAAAGGAGGGCCTCCTCACCCTTTAATGTCCTAGATGGCAGAAGGTACCCAAGACCCTGAATCAATCACCCATGTAAAGAAAACCATCCACCAAAATGATCACCCAGTAAGTGAATGGAAAAAAAAAGTCATTTGCCATGTTTAGCCAATAAAATTGGGGCCCTAACTCAGGAAGCTTCTAGAGTTTTTGCAGAGTGACATGATTTGATTTACATCTTAAAAGGATCACTCTAGCTGTTATATTAAGAATAGTCTGTAGAAAGGCAAATGTGGAAGCAGACAGACTAGTTAAGACATGGCAGTAATCCAGGGAAAAGATGACGGTATCTTGAATTAGGGTGATAACAGTGCAAGTGTTGAGTAGTAGTCATATTGAAGAAATATTTGAAGGCAAAGCTAACAAGATTTTTCTGACAGATTAGATGCAGAGTGTGAAAAAAGAAAAGTCAAGTAAAACCCTGGCTACTGAAAGGATAGAGCTGCCATCAACTGAAATAGGGAAGGTCAAAGATAAAATGCATTCAGGATGGATGAGGCAGTGGACAAAGATATCAGAAGATCCATTTGGACACCATGAGCTTGAGATGTCTATTAATTACTCAAAGACACACTCAAGTGGGCAGCCAAATTCCCAGGAAATAGGCCTGAATTAGAAATACATATTTGGAAGCGGTGAGCATATAAGTCACCCACTAAAGAGAGTAAACTGAGAAGAGTTCCAAGAACTGAGCCCTGGGTTATGCTTATGCTAAGAGGTTGAGGAGAAAAGGAGAACCTAACGCGGGATTTGGAGAAGTAACCACCAATGAGGTGGTAAGAAAACCAAGAGCATGGTTATCTTGGAAGCAAGGTAAAGAAAACCTACCAAAAAAAGAGGAAGTGATCAATTGTGTCAAATTCCGCTGATAGGTCAAGTAAAATAAAGACAAAAAGCTGACCATAGGATTTAGGGAAATTACTGTTGAGTCTCACAATTAGAGTCAATAAGACAGGACAAGTTTTTAGTTTTACTGCAAAGGAAAGCCAAAATATGGAACAGAGGGGCGCCTGGTTGGCACAGCGGTTAAGGTTAAGCGTCTGCCTTCGGCTCAGGGTGTGATCCCGGCGTTATGGGATCAAGCCCCACATCAGGCTCCTCCGCTATGAGCCTGCTTCTTCCTCTCCCACTCCCCCTGCTTGTGTTCCCTCTCTTGCTGGCTGTCTCTATCTCTGTCAAATAAATAAATAAAATCTTTAAAAAAATGTAAAAATTAAAAAAATTTAAAAAAATATGGAACAGAGGTTGGCTGAGTAAAGGGTAGTCAAGAGAAAGTATTGCTTTGATTTTGGGGTGGGAGAAATAATAGCATGTTCATATGCTGATGAGAACATTCAAGCAGAAAGAGAAGGAATGATTATAGGAGAATGAAGGAAAACTTCTGGAACCTTGTAGGTTAGGAAATTGGATCAGGTACACAAGTGGTCCAACAGCCTGATAATCTATAGTTAACAGGCAGAAAGGTGGAGTACATAAACACAGTTACTAGTAGGTGGGTAGATAATTATAAACAATTAGGCTATAGTGAACCATGACTGTCAAGTCCAGGTAGCTAGAACATCCCTCAAAAGTGGTCTTCTGGAGAGCAGTGTTTGAATAATCGTTCTTATTCCAACTCCACTAGGTGCCAAAAAGCTATTAGAAGTCTTAACAGAGTGGTAGACAGACATCCTGGGATTACCTTAATTGAGACCAATTCTTTCTAGTGATTACTCCATGGCATTAGACATCCTATTCAGGACTCATAAGTGAGGCACTAATTAGTAATTCTAGAATACCTGCATTCCAATTAATCCAAAGTCTTCCAAGCAGTAGCTCCTGTGAATTTTTCAAACAATTTCAGAAGTAGAGAAATCTACCATTCTTGGCAACATTACAGATACTGTTGCATCTTACTTCAGGCACTTTAAATACTACTAAATTCCAAACAGCAGTCTCAACCTTAGTCCTGGAGTTAGTTCATTAGTTTAGGAGTATTTTAAGAACGCAGAAAGTAACATAATTTTCACCAGTGAAGGGAACTAAATAGTCCACTCTGAGTTACTGTCCTCATTTAAAAGAGTATGTCCTAAGGTATTCACAAACTCACGTAGTGGTGTTAGAAGCATTTGAACAGCAAATATTATTTTAAATCCTTAGACCCTATACAAAATAAAATAAGCATATTAATTCTAACATTTATGTAACAAAGGTTTCATTGCACTACTCCATCAGACAACATTAGCAACAGGTGTCTCCTGAGATTCAGAAAAAAACTACTTTGTAAAAGCAACAAGTTCTGATATACAATTCCAACAGCTAAGTAAGTAGTAAGCTAAGTAACAGTTTTCATTGACTCCATGTCATCTTCCATATCTCATTAGAAAAATTAAGCATACATTTTAATAAAATGAAGTTTTTCAACATAACACCCCAGAGAACTTTTTAATTAATGTGTTTGTATCCTAAATGTAACTCACAAGCTGCATGTTATATTAGTATTAAAAACAAACAAACAAAAAACATGCTTCATTAAATACAAACCATCTACTGCAAGTCAGTGTTTCCTACTATTAAAGGGATCACATAGGGGCGCCTGGGTGGCACAGTGGTTAAGCATCTGCCTTCGGCTCAGGGCGTGATCCCGGCGTTATGGGATCGAGCCCCACATCAGGCTCCTCTGCTGTGAGCCTGCTTCTTCCTCTCCCACTCCCCCTGCTTGTGTTGCCTCTCTCGCTGGCTGTCTCTATCTCTGTCAAATAAATAAATAAAATCTTAAAAAAAAATAAAAATAAAAAATAAATAAATAAATAAATAAATAAAGGGATCACATATGTCTTTGCAAATCTGATGAAAGCTATGCATATAATTTCAGGGAATTCATGGATGCCGTGAAGCCTATATATAGATCCTGCAAGTTTAGAGAATCTGTAATTAGTAGAAAAAATGGAGTCCAAAATCAATCCAAAAACATAGGACAATTTGATACATGAAAAAATGAATTGTAATATATGAAAAAAGAACTGTAACATACAGTGGAATATGAATTATTTATTAGTGTATTATTTGCCATAAGTTGCTATTCATTGAGAGAAATTATAATAAACCTTTTTAAATATATGAACACTTTACTGAACTAAATGTAAAAAATAAAAATTATAAGATACTATAACAAAATATAGAGAATGTACATAATCTTGGTTGGGGACAGTCTTCTCAAGTAACAGAAGAAACCTACTTGCCTAAATTGATAGATTTGACTGTGTAAATTTTGTAACTTATGCATAAGCTTACAGAAAGCTTTACACTTTCAGAAAACAACTGCAGACTTTTTTTTTCCTACAACAGAAATAACCTATTTCAGTCGTTTCATTGGGTAATATAATTATGTTCATTATTTGGATATAAACAAGGAGCAGACATTACACTAAACCAATTTCTTTGTGTCAGAAATTAGATTTTCCCAGAATTATATTCATTCTTAGCAATAAATGCAATTAAACATTGATATTACCGTTTAAAAATTCTATTCAAACTGCTAAATCTTAGTGTAATGTCAATATAAAGTCCCAAGCAGCCCGGTATAATTAAAGAAGCACTGGATTTGGAATCACACGTACCTGGGTTCCAATCCTGACTGAGCCACTATTAGTTATGTGGTCAAGTTATGTAACCTTTGAGCCTATTCCTGCATTTGTAAAAATAGCTTTCTATGGTGTTCTTGGATGATTACATAAGAATATCACATATGGAAGTGCCTAGAACAGAGTCTGATTGTCGAACTATGCGTTCTTCTGCCTTCCTTCCCTAAGGAAGATCACAAACTGGTAACATCTGTTTTAGTACTGTCTTTTGTAAGACTTTTCTTTTTAAGAAATCAAGACTGCTGACATAAAGTTATACATTTTACTTTCCATATTTTTGCAGCTCCAGAGCATTATTAGTTCCTTCAAGTGTTTTGTATTTGAGCTCCTTTCCTTGGCTCATTTTCGAGTATGTGATTTGATCTATATTTACTATTTCTGGTGGAATTTAAAGGTTTTTTGTAAAAAATCATGGGCAAAAAAAGCACATTATTTTCTACCTGTGGCTTTCTACATGTTAAGATAATCCTCTTTTTAAAATCAATTAAGTTGTGTCTATGGAAACCACTTTCCAGAGTTATGAAAAAAAAAATCTGAGGCAAAAAAAAGAAAATAAAAAATTGAAGTTATCCTAGCTACTGTAATGTGCTCAAGAAATATAAATAGCAATACAACAAAGAAAAAATACAAGTCTTAATTTTAATATAACTTTCAAATTTCTCTAAGAGGAGTCATTTTTTTCTGTAAAGCTGGATCACTGAGGCCAGAAAATGACCCGGAAAGCTAAGTGGATCCAAACAAAAAGGAAAAGTGTATTGGCTAACATTCAATGTTTAAGGTGAATAATTTTTCCATCACACAAGACACATAATTAATAAAATCATGGTAAATAAATTCAAAACTATACAGGGTGAGTTTTACCCTAGAGCTGAGGAATGGAATTATCCTTAGCTCCTCCAACTTTAGTTGCACTTCAATCAGATTTATTCGATACTCTTTGACAGACTGCTCTTTAACATGTTTCCAAGGTTTTTCGCAAAGTCTGCCAAAACTGCAAACAGGCAGCTATACTTCTAATATTACAATTATTTACTAATACATTTTTCCTTGATGTTAATCACCCACAGCAGCACCTAGCTGTTAGTCTAAATGATTTTGCTGCTGGTATTTTATTGCTTGCTTCTCAAAAGTATTTACAACAATGCTGAGGTGAAAGTATGTACATAAAAACACTTCACATTACTTTTCCATATTCAAACTACAGCCTCTTGAGCTGGTTTTTAAATGCCATGTACATTTTTAAATCAAAATGTATCGCATTAACACTCCCTTCCCCATCCCAAACTCCCAAACGCCAAAGTTCCCTACTAATCTGAAAGTACCTATTACCTGTGCATTTTTTCTGGTCTCTTACAACTTCATACTCCAACATTATATACTTCAGACCCCTTCTCTCATTAAAGTAAGCACTGTGAATTCCTTAAGGTACTTAAGCACACGGTTTATTTATTGCATAATCTTACTTTTCCTTTCACCAACTTAAATTTCACTGTTATGTCCCCTTCAGCGTTCTCTTCTCTCCTAAATGCACTACATCAACATTGCCGGGGGCCACATACATAAACATTCTTAAACCCAAAATATTAATAAAATTTAGCTCCACTAAAAAAAAGCACTTGGATGCCTCCTTTCAGACCACGAAGCTTTTTATTTGCTTTCCTGTCCTACCTTGGCAGCCTATTTCTCCCGTCAGTTGTGTGGTCCCTTGCTGCCACCAGCACAAGAGTGCAACTCACTACAGTGTATTTCTTTTACTCACCATCATTCCCAGTATCTCCCTCCATTTCCGGGCATCTATCCCTTCGTGAACCTCCCCGTCCCCAAAAGATCTGTATCCAGGTGCCCACACCTCAAATTAGAATACCCCTCGATTGACACTGCCGGGGCTTTCAGGAGACTCAAGAAAACACGTAAGGCTGAGCGTTCCTGCCTCCTCCAGCAGTTCCCGCTTCCTACTGAGTTCGGTCTTCCCTTGCCGTGTCCACCGTGGAATGCCTACTTCTGATAACCCTTAGGCACGGGAAAGCCCACCTTAGCAACCTCTGCCCCGTGACCTCGCCAGCCCAGCACACCACTCAAGCTTAATTCACACCATGCTTGGAGCTTGTGTTTTCGATGCCCCCAGTCCCAGCTCTCGTTGCAAGCTCTTTCACCCGCTTGCCCCCGAGCCAGACCGCAGGTTAGACGAAAGCCCACTTACTCCGGTCGCAATGCCTCCCTGGCCCGGCCCCTTCCACACCACTCACCCCGGAGTGGCTCTGCTCCTTACCTAGCTTCGATCGGGACTCCTCCAGTTTCTGGATTTGGTTCTCCAAGAAGAGCATCGCCACTGCGAAGGCCACCACCGCCAGCAGCTGCAACTTGGGCGGCATCATAATCCTAAGGAGCCCCATGAAACCCGCTGCTCGGGATCAAGACATACCGCGGGGGGCGGGGAGCGGGGCCCCGGAGGCGAGTGAGACGCCGGGGGGAGCCCACCGAGCCGGGAGAAAGGCAAGGAGAGCGCGACAGCGAGAGAACCACCGCAGCGACCCCCCTTCTCGCCTCCCCAGTCCCCCGCCCCCAGGCGCCAGCACCAACGCCGCCGGTGCCCGCTTCTCCGGGACCGACTCAACAGTCGCCCCCTCCAAAAGCCCGCGCAGCAAACAGCGCGAAGCGGCTGCCGGGCTCTCGCCTCTCTACTGCCTCAATACTCGACCCCCGCGCCCGCCTGCCTGCCCGCCTCCTTCTCTTCCTTCCTTCCCTCCCTCCTTTGCCCGCGGCCGCGCGCTCCTCCGCCAGCGCTGCGGCTGCGGCTGCGCCGCCCTCGGCTCCGCCCCCTGCCCATCCTTCTCCACCACCACGCGCACGCATCCACGTACGCTGCTCGGCAACCAGAGGCTCCACCCTCTGCTCCGTTCAGTTGTGCCTATTGGACTGAAGAAACCCGGAGCCTCACTCTTGGTTCGTGTTACGGTTGGTTTCCTTTGCCGTGGGTGTCAACAAAAGCGGCATTCGATTGGGTAAACTTGGAGAAGGAGGCAGGCTGAAACCGGCGAAGGCGGGGCTTCTTGGCTGCTTGACTAAATGTCGTGAATAAAAGGAAGGAGCTCGGAGCTGCACAGATTTGGGGAGTTTAGGAAAATGCCTGATAGGGGTTTTCGAAAGGACCCAGCGACTTCATATTTATATCAAATATAAAGATATTTGACCACCTTTAGGTTCCAGTATAACCTTAGGTAATACCTGTCTCTGCAGAGTAAGAGGATTGATGGCAAAGGCCTTTAGCAGCCAGTTTTGGATCAGGCTCCGGAGTGGACGCCCCTAGCTAAGGGGTCCTCCGGACAGTCGGAAACCTACGGAAAATGGTAGCTATGGCGGCTGGGCCGGATGGATTGCTCCGGCCGGCGTTTGGGTTGCGGTTGCTCTTGGCTGCTGTACTTCAAGCGGTAAGTGAAGATCATGTCCGCGGAAGCCCAGGGCGAGTAGGGAATGTTGCGATGAGGGATACTAAACAGTCGGTCCTGTGTGGTAGCCACACTTGGAGAGTGTGGGAGGACTGGGCTTCCTTAGCGACCGCTGCGCCCGGAATGCTACGTGGCTTCATTCCTCGTCTGATGCTTTTCCTTTCCCGCCCCGGATTTCTAGCGGTTCTTTCTCCTGACTTCAGAATATCTTGAGTAGCAGTTATCTTCTTTTGCAGAGTTCCAGCTAAAAACAACCTGTAAACGACACGTTGGGGGGGGGGGAAGACAATGAATCTTAGAAAGGAATGAAGATTGTTTTTAAACGGGCAGAATACGAGGGACTACCGTTCTTTGTGATAAGGCTCCCTAAATCTTAGAAAAAAGCCCCCAAGTCTGGTCGAGGGTACACTTCCTGTTTACTTTTTCTCTCAATTGTTAGTGGTCTCTAATTCACTATTAGCCTTTTATCTCTGATCTCTGTTATTCACATGTTGCTGGGTGCATTTCAGTGCCTTGTGGTTTTAAACAACGTTGTTGGGATGAAAGGAGCTACTCTATACTAAAGCATAATTTATTTTTGAAATCGATTTTCTAAAATGATAGCCTTCATCTCGTTTAAAATCGGGCAGTGTTAATCAGCTTTTTAAATAAGTTCTTAACAGACGCGTTCTTAATCTTTGACTAGAGAAGGGGTAATTTTGTCTTATTTTTCTATTCATTCATGTGCAACTTAATATTGGTTGATTCCTCCTAAGAAGCTTGCGATCCATATTTTGCTATGTGAATAACTTCTTTATTTCCGGGCACTGCGGGAACTTTTACACGTTTCATTAATCAGCTTAATTCTTGAGGTATTTTCATTACTGAGCCTGCTGAAAAGTTTTCTCCTAGGAGACCTGGTATCATTGACTTAGGCAGGGTTTGGGGGAGTTAGGGCCTATCCCGAAGACTTCCATAAACAGCCCCCGCTTTTCTTTCCTCAAAGAGTTTGAAGTTCCTGCCTGTTTGTTTTTGCAACCATACCTCAAAGGTGGATTTTTAACTTCTCTAATTAGTATCATAGTACTCTGTTATTCAGGCATTTGGTGCCCCTTAGAAATTACTGAAAGACCCCTCTGTAAATTTTCGACTGGAGATTTTTTTGTGTGTGCCAATCTTAGATAATTAGAGTCCACTACCGTGCAAAGATAAGGAATAACATTTCACATTGACTTCTCCTAATTTCTCTAATTATCAATGTTGTGTAACCACCCCAAAATTTGGCGGCTTAAAATAACAATTTCTCATAATTTTGTGGGTCCGCTGTGCAGCTCCTCTGTTGATGTCCTCTGGCTCATGAATGTAGCTGTTTTGAGCTACTAGGTCAGCTGAACTGAAAAGTCCAAGATGGTTTCTTTCTTAGTTGGTGCTGTCAGCAAGGTTGACTTGGTTCTCCTCCTTGTGACCTCTCATCCTCCAATAGGCCAGCCCAACTTCTTCTCATGCCAGTCTTGGAGCAGCACTCCTTTTTAAAAAGCAAAAGCTGCAGTGCCTCCTGAAGCCTAGCCTTGGAAATCTCCTATATCACTTCCACCTCATGATATTTGTCAAAGCAAATCATAGACCAGTCTAGACATCAGGGATGGAGAAACAGACTCCATCTCTGCATGGGAGGAGTGACAAACTCGACAAAGAAATGTACATACCAGGATAGGAGGAATTTCTGGCTATTAAATAATCTACCACCATGACCATCTACATAAGTCGGAAAGTTGGGTATCATCTTCGACTTTTACATACCTCATATCAGGCAATTGCCAAGTCTTGTTGATTTTAGTACCTAAATATCTCTCAGATCCATGCACTTAATGTTAATCCCTCGCTCAGACCATCAGCATCTCTGTCATTAGCACTGATAGCCTCCTGGTTCACTCTTCTAACTGTCAGAACCTAAATGCTTGGCTTTGTCAGCGTCCCAATTGCCCAAGCCAGCAGGTAGTCATTTTAAATTTTTTTTCACTCTCTGAATCCGATTAGTCGTTAAACCCTTGAAAATCTCCAAGCCAGTCCACTTAATTCTGTGTCCACAGGCAGTACCTAAATTCAGGCCACCATTTTTGCTTGCCTGGAATTCCCACAACAGCTTCCTTAAACTGGGTTCCATATCTCATTTTCTCTCTTTCTAATCCAATCTCTACAATGCATCCACAGTCATCTTTTTAAAACTTTATTATTGAAATTTTTCAGTGGTTCCCTGTTGTTTTTAAGGTGAAGTCTATTTTCCTGAACATTCCTTAACAAGGCCTGTTTCACCTGATACTTATTTGTTTAGCCAGGCTTAATTCCCAGAACTTACCTCTACTGCAAGAGCCAGAAGGTAAGGTGAAGAATTGGGGTCATTTGTTCTAGCATATCTCTCACATACCATGTTCTCCCTCACCAGGCCTAATGTAAAATGTTTAGATAAAATGCAAAGCTTAATTTAATACCATCTCCAGATATGCAAAGTCAGATATACTCTCTCCCTTTCGTATTCTATCATCATATCTTACACTGTATTACACAGATCCACAATCTTAACTGCACCATACCTCTGTGTATGTAACCCTCCACCCCCCGCCCCCAACTCCTGTGTCAAGAATGTAGGTAAAGGGAATACAGAGACCTTATTTGGGGTTTGGTTTTTTGTTTGTTTTTTTTTTATTGTGGCTCATATGTATTTGTTCATTGAAATCCCTCAGAGGAGGGCACCTGGGTGGCTCAGCCAGTTAAGTGTCTGCCTTCGGTTCAGGTCATGATCCCAGGGTCCTGGGATGGAGTCCTACATCCAGCTCCCTGTTTGAAAGGGAGTCTGCTTCTCTCTCTGCCCCCCCCCCAAGCTTGTGCTCATGCATGCACACAAAAATAAATAAAATCTTTAAAAAATAAAATCCCTCAGAGGTGTGAATGGCCACTTAGTTCACATGTTTGTTCTTGCTATCAGAATCCTCAGGATATCTGTAGTTTGTGTAAATTGGTGATGAACCCCACTCGCTCCCACAAATACAAAATGACTCCAAAAATAGACAGTCCTGAGCAGTTCACTCTTGTTGAACTATTTTAACTTCCCCAACGTTTATTTGTATCTCTTGGGTAATGAGTAGTGTTTTGAAGAAAATAAGGCAATAAATTCTTTGAGAATGAAAGGGGAAGTATGGAGGATTGTTGGAAAAACACTAAAGAGTTAGAAAACTGCATTTCATAGTCTGAAGGGGGGGGTAGTGACCAGGTGGAAGAAGTTGTTGGCAGTGGTTTAAAAAAAAAAAAAAAAAAAAAAAAGCCAAATCTTTGGAACCTGACAGATGAATAAAAAGGGAATGAGGGAAGAACTTCTTGGCACCTTGAGGTTGAGCTACCAAGATGAATAGAGGACTTAGTTCCTACTTTGTTAATTTACACCTCTGAGTCCTTAGACTAGACAAGTTTTTATCACTGTGCTACTGTGTAGCCCTAATTTAAAGTTAATAGCAATGCATAGTTCTCAGAATTCCAATGAGGTGACAGCTGGGAAGATACAAAGTAATTTAATCTGAAAATACATTCTGAGTATGCTTTAGCATTAGAAAAGTAATATTTTAGTATGGCCTGTGGGAGCTTTCTCTGGAGCACCCCAGAACTAAGTGGTATTCAAGGCTTCATTCAGCTCATACATAATATTTCTTCATTCAAAACACTATATTGGGACACCTGGGTGGCCCAGTCAGTTAAGTGTCTGCCCAGGGTCCTAGGATCTAGTCCCTCGTCGGGCTCCTTGCTCACTAGGGAGCCTGCTTCTCCCTCTGCCTGCTGCTCCTCCTGCTTGTGCTCTCACTCTCTGACAAATAAAATCTTAGAAAAAAAAGAGGCACTGTACTGAAAGCGGTATAGAATGATACTACGTATCTGAGACATAACACCTTATTCTCCTCTTCTTCACAGGTTAACCTCCATCCATCTTATTACAATGGGCTGCACAATTACAATTGCTGCCATTTTTATTATCCTAAGTAGTACGTATGATAGTGGTGCATCAAGGATTCTGTGAGATATAGTAGTTAATAAGGGTTTTGAGGACTGGTCAGGATTAGAATCTTGATACTGCCATCTATTATGCTGTGTTGTCTTAGATTACCTTAATTATCCTAATTAAGCCTCTTTTTCTCTCTGTAAAATGGGGATAAAACCTATTTTAGAGTTGTTATGATTAAATGGAATAATGATATAAAGTGCTTAGTGAAATATCTGGTGCTTTGTGAGAGCCTGCTGTCATGGCAATGTTTCTGGTATTCATTTTTCATGGAGTTCATCTGTAAACCCATCTATTTGGTTTAGTCTCAGATTTGAAATCTGTTCACAATTACATGAGAAATCTATGAGTTTTCTGAGATTAAGGACCAGTTAAGAGAAAACTAATCTTATGTATGTATAATAAAATGTATATCTATACCAGATGTTTGCCTGAAAAGGTAATGTTACAATATGGTTAATCCAGTTTCCCTGCCAACAACCCTCTCAAGTAAATCAGTGAGTAATGCATGGAGAAAAGAATTGGAGTCTCTTAGCTTGTCACTCCTACTTTGAACTGGGGAAATTAAACTTAAATGGTTATCCCAGTCAGGGTTATCACACCCTGTCCCTAGACTCTGTGTCTTTCTTACAAGTGTAGCTGTATTTTAAATTTTAATGTTTAACCTTAATGTGCACATTTTTTTTAAAAGATTTTATTTATTTATTCGACAAAGATAGAGACAGCCAGCGAGAGAGGGAACACAAGCAGGGGGAGTGGGAGAGGAAGAAGCAGGCTCATAGCAGAAGAGCCTGATGTGGGGCTCGATCCCAGATCGCCGGGATCACGCCCTGAGCCGAAGGCAGACGCTTAACCGCTGTGCCACCCAGGCGCCCCTAATGTGCACATTTAAATGTTCTTCGATTTTTAGTAATAAAGAATGAACAGGCATAACTTATAACTTTGAACTCCTATATTATTTAACATTTGATGTTTATTAGTGAAGTACTTTAAAATATGTTCTGATATCCTTAGATTCAAAGCCTTAAGGGACACCTGGGTGGCTCAGTCGGTTAAGCATCCTACTCTTAATTTCGGCTCAGGTCATGATCTCAGGGTTGTGAGATGGAGCCCCACATTGGGCTTGTGCTGGGCACGGAGGCTGCTTAAGTTTCTCTGGCTCCCTCTCTCTCTGCCCCTCCACCCCTCCCCCCCAAAAAACAAAGCCTTGAGTCTGCAAAACTAATGATAGAAGAGCTAGAAAGAAGTAGTTCATTCATGAAACTCAAGTTAACCTTGCATCTCCACTCCACTTATCCTCTATCCCATTCCTAATAATTAAAACATAAGTAGTGTTTTGTATTTAAGAGGTTTTTAAGAGTACTGGAAAGTGAATAATGCAGACATCTATCAGGTACCCACTGTGTCCTGGGTAGAAAACTAGATGCTTCCTGTACTTTTTCTCCTTTAATCCTCAAAACTCTGTGAGATAAATGGTAATTACTCCTATTCAGAAATTCAGAAGGTTGCTCTGTGCTGGCATTGGAATCAAGATGTCATCAGACTGCAAAGCACGTGTTTTGCATATTTATGCCACCTGTCAGTAGGTGCTTAATAAATGCCAGAATAAAATCAAATAATATGATTGCATGGTCATTCATTTGAAATTTTTGTTTTGTAAAACATGCTTTGGCAATAACAGTTTCTTATATTTGTTAAGCAGTTCATGTTTTGAAAGTGATTTCACTTTTATTACCTATTTTAGTTACCATGGCTGCAAAACAAATCACCATTTTGCTTTTAGATATGTGGGTCAGCAATTCAGACAGGTCATACAGCAGGGTGAGCTGTGTGTTCCATGGGGTCTCAGCTGAAAGACAGGTCTGAAATATGAAGTTCTTTATTTATATGTCTACTAATTGATGATGGTTGTCAGCTGGGGGCTTCAGTGGCTCTCTACATGGGACTGTCCATGTTGTACCCCTAATTTAGGTTACCTTACAGCATGGTGGCTAAGTTCCAAAGTAGAGTGTTCTGAGAGAGGCAAAGACACAGCATGTAGGAGCACTAGCCACTAAGATGCTGTTTCCTTTTTTATGACCTACCCTCAAAACCACATAGTATCCCTTCTTTTGTACTCTGTTGGTCAGAATCAGTCACAAGCCCCTGCCCAGATTCAAGGGGAGGGAAAATAGACTCCTATTTCTCAGTAGAGGACTGCCAGTCACATTGTAAGACTACCACGTGGGATGATGTGTACATACTGGTGTGGCCATCTTTGGAAAATACAAATTAACCTGTGAAATAGATCAAGCATATCACTTTACTAATCAAGAAATTACTCCCAAGTACTAGTACAGCAGCACGTGTCTTAGGTGCCTCCCACAAGACTGGGATCTATTTCGAATATTACATACATTCCACATTATTACTGAGGTAAGATGAAAGATGTGTAAGGTATCAAATTAGGGTATTGACTGGCAGAAGACCAATTGGATGATCAACATTTTGGGCGAGTATGCCAGCACTCCTTAGTTTTTTACATTGGCAAATGCCCTTGGGTTTTTATCTACCTGATTTGTCTAGAAGAAGGTTTGACAAACTATAGCTGGTGGGCCAAATCCAGCTGGCCCTGTTTATATGAAGTTTTATTGGAAGACACCCACTCATTTATTTTTGTCTGTGCTGCTTTTGTGCTGCCATACCTGAGTTGGGTAGTTGAAACAGAAACTATTTAGCCACCAACACAGTTACTATCTGGCCCTCTACATAAAGTTTGCATACCCTTGGTCTAGAAGATGAACCAGTTGCAGTCAAACAATCTGAAATTCCCCCTACTTGAGGCTGTAGTTTTCACCAATTCATTTGTTCACAGATAAGAACTAGCTTTAAACACAGAGTAATAATAGTTTAATGCTTGCCCTCAAAAGAGTTCACAGTACTAGGGAATCAGACAACTCTACATTTACGGAGTACGGTGTCAGGAGTGGTGCTGTCTTAGAACTGTGCACAAATTTATTTCTCTGAAAAGCACTATGGCTAAAGATTAGTATCTGATTCCCCCCCCTCCCCCCAGAGAAGGTTTCCTGAAAGACTGATACTGATCAGGTTTTTGGAATTAAGTTGAGATTAAAAAGGTGAAAAGGGAGCCTTAGATGTAGGAAAAATATGAGCAAATGTATAAGTAGGAATTTTATTCTTCCGGGAATTCATTATAGCTGAAAAATAGAAAGAGATTGAAGAAGTAAAGAAGGGTAGTACTGGGAGTGACCATTTAAGCCACTGATGCAAGAAATGATTTGAAAGCTCTTTGAGAAACAGAATTGTCAAAACTTGTTAATTAATTGCTTGTAAGAATGGCAGAGAATGTAGAATCTAGGGTGACTGACCTGAGCAACCACTGGTCAGGGAAAATGGTGCCATTTTACTAATATATTGGGCACAGTGAGAGGAGTAGATTTAAGCAGAAAAGGTAAGTTTCACTGTTGGAGATTTTGAATTTGCAATGTCAGTGGAACATATAAATGAGGTCAGTTAGGCTGTTGGTTTTGGAGGTTTGAACTCAAGTAAAAGACTCAGGAGTTTTCAGTAATGGGTATTTGAAGCCTTGGGAAAGATGCAGTCATCTACAGAAAATATGTAAAGCAAAGAGAGAACCAGAAATAGAATATGAAAAAGAGCAGCACTTAAGAAGGAGGACAAGCCCATAGAAAGAACAGCTGGAGCCAGAACAGTTTTGAATGCCTTTGCATTTAGTGATTTTTGGCAAGTTTAGTTGAATGGTAGGATCAGAAGCTAGACTGTAGTAACAATTCAGAAATGACAGAATGTGGGGAGAGCAATTAGAACCTTAAGGTTTGAATACACTGAAGAATTGAGTTACCAATTAAATTAAATCCCTGTGGAAATGGCAGAAGATAGGCTCCATAGCACGGGCAGAGGGATTGACCTTAGATGAAGGTATACCATATTCACTGAGACATGCATGAGAGAATGGATAAGGGAAGAGAACAGATATTTTTGAAAGCCTGCTTTTGCTGGTTGTTCTGATTGGTTGCATAAGTCATTTCATTCATCTTATCTCAATCTATTTTATGTAAGAATTATTGCTCCTTTATTGGTGAAGAAGTTAAAGCTGAGGGAGGTTATCTTGTCCAGGATCACGCAGCTTATAAGTGATGGAGCTGGTACCTAAACCCCAAAGCTTTATTTCGGTTCCTGCTCTCCTCACTCCATCTTCTTCCTTCCCCTTCCCCTGCTAGATGTGAATGAAGATAAGTTTGTAGGGTGTGGTAGAGACCTAGAAGTTAATGTTACTTCATAGACCCATATCAACAAGCGCTAAGTTCTTAAAATGAAGAGGGAATTTGGTTTTTCTTCTAAGGAAATTCCTTTTTAAAAAACTTATGGGGGCCACCTGGGTGGCTCAGTTAAGTGTCTGGCTTTGGCTCAAGTCCTGAACCCAGGGTTCTGGGATTGAGCCCCATGTTAGGCTCCCAGCTCAATGGGGAGTCTGCTTCTCTCTCCCTCTGCCCTTCCTCTGGCTCATGCGGGAGCACTTGTGTGCTCTCTCAAATAAATAAAATCTTAAAAAAAAATTTTTGTTAAACTTCCGAATGTTTAAAAAAGGTTTTTATATGTAATATATATATATATGCCAAAAGAAACAATATATATTGTTTTTTTGTTAATCATATTTCAGCTAAGCTGAAAGATGGCAAATTTTTCAGAAAAAAGATTGTCAGGGAATTGGGAAGAACCAAAGACTCGCTTAAAAATAATTAAGAATTTGTCCCCAGATGAGGCATTTCAGTAATTCATCTCCACTGTGTTAGATTTTGATGACCCTAGGTTTTCCTTTCTTGGAAGCTTTCCAATATAAATATGGAATAGTGTTTTATTTCCCAATTTGTTTATTTTCAGGTGTCTGCATTTGGGGCCGAGTTTTCATCAGAGGCTTGCAGAGAGTTAGGCTTCTCCAGCAACTTGCTCTGCAGCTCTTGTGATCTTCTTGGACAGTTTAACCTGCTTCAGCTGGATCCTGACTGTAGAGGATGCTGTCAGGAAGAAGCACAATTTGAAACAAAAAAGGTATTTTTTCTAGTATCTCTCTTCCATTAGTTGGTGTAGTTGAGATAAGGTGAAATGTTAAATTGCCTCATCAACTTAAATATAAAATCTCTAGCTTTTACATTTTGTAGTTTTAGAAAGTCAACTGATTTCTTTCTGGCCCACTAGATCAATTGAAGCAACTAGGAGGACAGTCAAGGTTTATATACCAGGACCCCATTCTACCATGGTTGTTTAGCAGAGGGGTTGCAAAATTATTATAGCATGCTTGGATCCTGAAGTTCTCCAGTCTTCCTAACTTCTGGCCACATGAAGATGCTTATATTCATTTGCAGTAAGAACTCAGTCTTACAATGAAATTCGATATGAAAGTATAGCAGCACCTAGGGCGCCTGGGTGGCTCAGTCGGTTAAGTGGCTGCCTTCAGCTCAGGTCATGATCCTAGGGTTCTGGGATCAAGCCCTGCATCAGCAAGGAGTCTGCTTCTCCCTATGCCCCTCATCCCACTTGTGCTTTTTTGCTCTCTCTCAAATAAATAAATTCTTTAAAAAAAAAAAAGTGTAGCACCTACTACCTGGCACATAATTGTAGGTGATAAACTTTTTATCTGGTTAACAAAGAATATGGTCTGTTAATTTACATGGCTGTTACTAATATTTACAGACACCTAACCTCATCTTTAACACCTGAAAACAGCCAAGGATAAGTAGTTCTAACTATCCAATAAAATCTGTTTTGTCCCGTTCAAATTAATAGTTGCCCAATTTTTAAATCTTTTCATAAAAGCCCCTATACTTTTTAAAATTAAGAAGAAAAGATGGAAAGATCATTTATATAAGGCAAATAAAACTAAATCAGTGAGTTCCCTGTGTTTGGAGTGAGACCAAAAAAAGCATCTCTGTTATGCTTCCTTTTCATACTGAACATACTGAATTCTGTTTTGGAGTGTTACAGTTTGTAAAGCTTTACATAATTGTATGTTACTAGGTAGTAAAGGTTTATTTCTAACACCAAGTATACTTTTATCATTCTAAAAGAAAAATAAGCAAAATTTTAAATATGATTTTTTTTTTTTTTAGATTTTATTTATTTGACAGAGAGAGGTACAGTGAGAGAGGGAACACAGCAGGTGGAGTGGGAGAGGGAGAAGCAGGCTTCCTGCTGAGCAGGGAGCCTGATGCAGAACTCGATCCCAGGACCCTGGGATCATGACCTGAGCCGAAGGCAGACGCGTCACGACTGAGCCCCCCAGGCACCCCTAAAAATGTTAATATTTAACAGAATTTAATATTTGATTTCTCAGTTGTGAACCTGAAATTCCTGCTGTCCCCAAAGTAGCTTGCAAGTCTGTGTTTTCATTTTCCTGGTTCCTATATACCATTGTTATATTTTCATGTTTAGAAGATTTCCAGGGGCATCTGGGTGGCCAGTCAGTTGAGCATCTGCCTTCGGCTCAGGTCATGATCCCAGGGTCCTAGGATCGAGCCCCATGTCGGGCTCCCTGCTCAGCAGGGAGCCTGCTTCTCCCTCTCCCTCTCCCTCTGCTTGTGTTCTCTCAGTCTCTGTCAAAGAAATAAATAAAATCTTAAAAGATTTCTATACCTATGAGTCTTCATTGCATGTAAGGTCATATCTAAACAAGTTTTAAAAACTTGATTTTAGGGGCGCATGGGTGGCACAGCGGTTAAGCGTCTGCGTTTGGCTCAGGGCGTGATCCTAGCATTCTGGGATCGAGCCCCAAATCAGGCTTCTGTGCTGGGAGCCTGCTTCTTCCTCTCCTGCTCCCCCTGCTTGTGTTCCCTCTCTTGCTGGCTGGCTCTCTATCAAATAAATAAATAAAATCTTTAAAAAAAATAAAATAAAAACTTGATTTTAAATAGATTTAAGATGTAGGACTTAACTTGTTTAGTAAGACCCTTCCCTCTTGATTTTTGGGGTTTGTTTTTGATTTTTTTTTTTTTTTTGAGATATTCGTCTGAGACAAATTGCCAAAGGATTGAATCTGTATATCATCCTCTAATCATAACGCTATTATTCTATGGTCCATACTACTACTTAGCCAACAATAATTATTTCCTGAATAAACTTAAACTTTTAAGTTTATTCAAACTTAAAAGAATTGAATAACAAGGGGTGTTTTATAATAAACGATGTTTATCACACGCAGTGTCTTGTAATTAGGATAAATTGAGGGGTTCTGTCCTTTAAGTGGTATCAAATATTCCTAATTGCAAACCAAATACATATAAAAGCTTTTTTTACTTACTGCCCATTCTCAGTAATCCTTCATAGCATACCATTTTTGTGATACTTTTACTAGAACCAATCTTGAATCACACACTTCTCAGATTATATTCCCGTTCACTTTTAATTAAGCTCTGTGTGTATCTTGACACTTCTCAGCACTTACAGTTCAGCAATACCCAGCAGCAAGTAGTCTACCAGTTAATATACACCTAACTAATTATAAACTGAAATAATTATAAATACAAGTGAGTCTGTATCCTAATATAACTTTATGCTGTACCCACTGTTTTTTCTTTACTCCTTGCCCCTCATCTCTACAATGTACTTATTTCTCGTTAAGAATTTGCTAGCAGACTTTGTACAAAATCAGTGAATGGTGGAATCAAAACATGTCAGGAACACTTAGAAATATTGCTGGACATACAAAGTATGGCATGTTGGACAAGCCTCCATTTAGATGCAAACCACATTGAAGTATAGAAGTAATACTTGATTTAATGTGTCCAGTACTGCTCTCTAGGTTGTTGGTACATGATCATATGTAACATTATATACAGTATTTTTTTCTGTCTCAGCCCTGGGTTAAGACTTAATTTTGAAATCATAGTTTAATTTAGTCTTAGTTTAATAAAAGTGAAAATCTGCAATATGTAGACTAGTGCCTTACATTAAAAACATTAAAAATACTTTAACATGTCTGTGTGTGTGTATGTGTGTGTTTAGATCATTGTGAATGTAAATTCTTCAGAAGAGAAAATTACAGGAATGTTTTAGCAATTTATATATAATAAAGAAGTGTAACCAGAATCACTCATTTTGGGTCTTGCTTGGTCATATGGTTTATAGCCTTTTCCAGAGATGAGGCTAATCACTTTTAGTAATGCTTACTCATTCAACAGGCTGAATTTAGTCTTTGATAGCCAGAAGCATAAAATTTGCTTTAAAAAAAAGTAGCAGAAAATATCTTTGAAATCTCTTATTCTGTAAGTAGGTACTCTATCAGTTTTATTGGGTCTCATTCTCTCCCATCCATTCTGATCATAAAGGACCTACTAGTAAGCATCACAAATACTAGCTAGAATGATATTTTTTGATAAGTTATTTTACTGCTAGTTTTGCTCATAACTATGTATCTAGGTACCATTTATAAATATTAGGATGTTGGCTTAATTGTAAAGAGCATACTAATTTTTAGTTTGAAGAAAAAATGTAAACTAATGAAAGAAAATATTTAAATTTAAATATTTAAATCATGGTGCTATATTTATACAGTTAGTATTTTATACAGTTAGCATGAGTAACTTCCGCTTAATATATAGACTCTTAAGATGGAAGAGAAGGGACCTTTTTTCCCCCCCACTACTGACTAACTTTTTCTTTGTGGTGGGACAGCATAGTAACTGCCAGTTGCTGAGTGTTGTTCTTTTAGCTTTTCCCACAAGAGAAGGATTAATTCTTCCTCATTGGCTATTCTTTAAATATTTTAGGCAGGGATTGTTACTAGCTCAAGTTAGATCACTAACCAGTTGTTAGCTAAGTAGAGAATAATGTAAGACCAATTGGCTGCCACAGCAGCCATGTGAAATGTTGCACTGGGGTACAGAGAGATGAAGCACTAAAGAGCAGGTATTAGGCAAGCAAGGTTACTTTATTCCCCCTCAATGACTAAAGGAAACAGCTTCTACTTGAGCTGTCTTTAAAGATTTAGCTCAAGTGTCTACTGACTTGAGCTAAGGCTTCCCTCATTTCAACTCCCTTAACCTCTCCACCACTAGCACTCCCAGGTTATGTTAGCTACACCTCTGTATTCCCAAAGCACTGAGGATATCTTGATATGCACTTACCTTCACTATACTGTATCTATTGTTTTGCTTTTCTTTCTCTTCCCATAAAATTATGGTCTTTGAAGTCTAGGACAGTTTCTTGCTGAATCCCTGGCCTCTAGCATATAGTATTTCATAAGTTTTTGTCTGTGAATGAGGCTGTTTTTACTAAGAAGAAGTTGGGAAAGATGATCTTTTTTTTTTCATTAAACATTTATTAAGTCCTTTCTATATACCAGGCACCAACCTAGGCATTGCTGATACAAAAATTGAAGGGCATTGGGCACCTGGATGGCTCATGATCTCAGGGTTGTGAGATCGAGCCCTGCATTGGGCTCCATGCTCAGTGCAGAGTTGGCTTGAGATCCTTACTCTGCCTCTCCCCCTCTCCCTGCTCACTCTAAATTAGTTAATTAAAATCTTTTTAAAAATTTGAAGGGCAGTCCCTACCCTCAAGGAGCTTACAGTCTAGAGGGGAGATAGACCAGTAAGCAGGCAAGTTAATGGTGTGGTGTGCTAGGGGAAAAGGGAACAAAACTTGGAAGAGGTAAGATCTAAGTTGAAAATTGACAGAAAATGTACCCGGTGAGCAGAGGAAAAGGGAATCAAAATGGCATCTTCTGGATACAGGAGACTGGGACCCAGAGTACAGGGTGGCAAGTGATGAGTCCAGAGATACAAGCAGGAACCAGGACATCATGAGTCTCACAAGCCATGCTAGGAGGTCTGGACTTTATCTTGAGGGAGTGGGAGCCAGTGGAAGTTTGTAGACCAGGGAGTAACTTGATCAACTACTGGTAGACATAGAAAAGGTGATTTAAAAATATATATGTATATATGTTGAAAATATACTTGAACTTTGTAGACACTTGTGAAAGACTTTTTTCATATATTTCACTTATGCTGAATATAAAAAATAAGATTTGTCTTTATATTGAAAGTTATCGATTAATAACATTTTCATTATAACTGTTCACCTAAATGTAGATCTCTCATTTGTATATTTTATTTATAAAGATATTGCAAGCATCCCAAATAAATATAAAAAGAGAAGTTAATTTTCTAACACAGATTTTGAAATTGCAGTCTGACTGTTAACCTTAATATGTATTTTTTCAAACAGTACACGACTATCAGATTAAAGGTTTCCTGGGATTTTCCTGGGGATAAGCATAAATCAAATATTTTTTCTATTAAGAATTTTAACTTCTATTATCTAAGATTTATAAGATTAAATGTAGTATTTCAATAGATGGGTTATTTTTCTCATCTTTTTTATAATTTTTCCAGTTCTGTGAATTCGAACTTGATTAAGGCAGCTTGGTCCTTTTCTCCTGTCTCCTCATTCATTTAAGGTTTTCATATCTTAATGATTTCAGCTTCTTCCGGACATAGTTATTATCAGACTTTTATATTTTTCCTTAACTGTATGCCCCTGTTTCCTTAGCTAGCACCTGTTCTCTTTAAGATCTTGGTTCATCAAGATCCTTGTAGTGCCACTGCTTTCCTTTTGAAATATTTTTATTTAATTATTTAATTAAATAATTATCAATTATTTAGTTGGTTTTTAGTACTTCCTCTTCTTTCGCATTTATACCTACCTTATCTGTGAGCTGTCATTCTGAAGGTTTGGCTAGTGATGAAACCAGAGTACCTTCAGAGAGGAAAAGAATTGACTTAGCTGAATTAGTCAAAAATATGAACCAATAAACAAATGATTTCAACTTAATTTGCTGCTCATTCAGTCTTGATTGTATCAGGAGTAAATTTAGAGTAGTGGTTAAGAGCACAGGCTCTGGAACCAAACTAGGGTCAGAAAGTCTTGGGGCACCTCGGTGGCTCAAATGGTTAAGTGACTTCCTTTGGCGCAAGTCATGGTCCTGGGATCAAGCCCCACGTTGGGCTCCATGCTCAGTGGGGAGTCGGCTTCTCCCTGTGCCTTTCCCCCCTCACTAATGTGCTTGCGCTCTCTTTCTGTTAAATGAAGAAATCTTAAAAAAAAAAAAAAAAGTCTTGTACTCAGCTGACAGTCTTGGACGTATTACTTGATCACTCCATGTCTATTTCCTTATTTATGAATTGGCAATAATAATAGTTACTATCTCATAGGGTGGTTATGAGGATTAAACAAGCTAATATATATGTACACTACTTAGAATAGTCCCTGATGTATAATAAATCCTAGGTAAATAGTTGGGGCTGGTGGTGGTATCTGATTTGCTAATTAAAAGCACAAAATATTTGGAGGACTCAGAATAACAATAATTGCTGTTGGCAAAGTAGAATTAAAAAAAATAAGAGATACAACATGAAGTATTACACTTGCCAGTCTTAAAAATTTGGAACAAAAAATGTTCTGTTACTCCACTTTCGAGCTTCTGAATTAGGTGAATCAAGAAAAATAAGAAGAAATGTGACAACAGAATTAGTAGTATGGAAACTTTTCACCATTCGCAACTACTTATTTATGTGGAACAAAATACAGAAATTAATTATGCCAGACATAACCCGATTTCAAATTTTTGAGTCTTCCTGATTGACATATTTTAATAAAAAAATATGACAATGAATTTTAAAAATATGACCATTCTGATCATTTTTAAATGCATATGAAAATTACATTTGGAGAGAAGGGATTTTACTAAAAAAAATTTCAAAACCAGAGTGCCTGGGTGGCTCGGTCAGTTAAGCATCCAACTCTTGATTTCGGCTCAGATCTTGATATTAGGGTTGTGAGATTGAGCCCCTCATTGGATTCGTGCTGGGCATGGAGCCTTTAAAATTCTCTCTCCCTCTACCCCCTCCCAACCACCCCCCCACCCCCCTCCCACATGCTCACTGGCTCTCAAAAAAAAAATTGATAAAGTGGAGCTGCTTCTTAGGACAAACCTATTCCAGAAATTGAATGAGACCCTTTTTTAAAGTCAGTTTAGGGGGTAACTGGGTGGTCAATTTAGAATAAAATGTCAATTTAGAATAAAATGTATAATTGGTTTTCAGATTTTTTCGGATGACAAATCAGTTGGAAGCAATGATATTCTTTAAAAGCAGAAATAACAAAGTAAATTAAACTATATGTTTGTAATATAAAAATGATCACTTTGTGAAAAAAGCAAGTTAGACTAATTACAATTCTTTTCCTACTAACATTCCTCTGCTGCTTATCTTTTGAATCTAATACATAACAGATTTCAGAGGTTTAAGAAAATTTTGAAAGAGAAAAGCTTAAAAGTGATTTTTTTTTAACTCTACAGATTTTTTTTATTTGAATTTTGAAACATCTTGGTCTCATTCACAGAATGCAAGTAGAAGCCTAGGCTACAGATCACCAAATTACACCATTACTGGTTCTGTTAAATAGCTCAACAGGTGAGGTATTTGATAAGGGGCTTTTATTTTCACTTAAAAATATACTAAGATAATATTAAAAAATTAAAAATATTGATCTTTGGTAATGATTGTATTATACTAGATTTGAATAAATGGATGTAAGTAGTGCATAAAATAATTTTAAGAATATAGTTAGATCCCTTCTACTTCTCACTCCATTACCTAATGGGAGTTAGACTACTGCTAATTGACCCACTTTACATAGCATATAGTAGCATGCCCATTTTCTGTGTATAATACCCTTCCTTCACATTTATATGCACTCCCAGCAAGTCAGAGACCATAGAGAGGAAATATGAATATATGTATAGTTTATTAGAAGTTTATCCTCTTTTCTGTGTTTGTAAAATTTTGTGCGAGAGTTAAATTATTATCTTAGCTACTAGTTTTGTGACTTTGAGTTAGCACATTACCCTGAAATCTTCAGTTTTGTTGTAGTAATTACACTGGCTCACCTTTAAGTATTTATTGTACCTTGATTATATGCTAAAGTGTCTTCCTACATTATTTAATTCTCATAACTGTATATAATGTAATACTACTATCCATATTTACAGAAAAGGAAACGAGGGTGTTATCTATCCAGAGTTACCCAAGCAATTAGGTGCCATAACCTGGCTTCATCTCAAGTCTGTTTGGCTCCAGATTCCCAAGTTTTTATTTTTATTTTATTTTTTTAAAGATTTTATTTATTTGAGAGAGAGCACAGTAAGTGGGATGGGCAGAGGGAGAAGGAGAAGCAGCTCCCCCCACACACACACACTGAGCAGGGAGCCAAAAGCAGGGCTCAATCCCAGGACCCTGGGATCATGAGCTGAGCCAAAGGCAGATGCGTAACCAACTGAGCCAACCCAAGCACCCTAGAGCCCCAAGTTTTTAAACCTCTATTCTATTTTGTCTCTCTTCTTGAAAATGTGAATACCTGCTTCACAGACTTACTGGAAGAAAATGAATGAGTTAAATATAAAACAGCAGACTGACTTCTTGAAGGTCCCTTTTGAATTTATAGTTAACACAATTCCATCACTAGTTTTTATTTTAAATTAATAAATCTTGGGGCACCTGTGTGGCTCAGATGCTTAAGCGTCTGTCTTCGGCTCAGGTCTTCGGCTCAGATCGTGATCCCAGGGTCCTGGAATCCAGCCAGGCATCGGGGCTCCCTGCTCAGCAGGGGGGCGGCTTCTCCCTCTCCCTCTGCTCTTCCCCCTGCTTGTGCTCTCTCGCTCTCTCTGTCAAATAAATAAATAAAATCTTTTAAAAAAAAATTATTAAATCTTTATTTTTCAGTATACCATAGACTTTAATGACTCCCATTACTCGGTGTTTTTCGAGGATATATTAACAAGTTTGGCTTATTTAAGGCCCAAACAAACATTTTAAATAAATCACATAGTATTTCATAATTCAGGTAAAAGAACATCAAAACATTTAGTTCTATTCAATTTACATGGAAAATCTGTAGCCAGTTTCAGAGTAATTTTGAAGGCAGCTTAAGCAGCATTATTCAAGAAAATGGCATGTATTAAGCTTTAGCCTATCTACTACTGGTAGAGATGCTACTGGTGTGTAAAACATAGAAGGATGAAATGGAGGTGAAGCTAACTGTGCGTGAAATTGTAGTCACTAAAGGAATTTCACAGTTGCTTAAAATAGCTTCACTTTTGTAGTGTGTATGTAGCATCAATACATGAACTGATTCTTCAAAGGAAACAAATAGAAGTCTTCAACAGATTATTCTAATTAGAATATAAAAACATTATTCACTAAGAAGCTTTTTTTAAAGATGTGAATAATGTTTGGCAGCAGTCCTAGTTCACTGAAAGAATCACTAAGACTCCTGCATAGCAACACAAATACTTACTTAATAATGGCCACTAACATTTGTTAAGTTATTATATGAGGGTGCTGTTCCACGTCCTTTATCTGAATTAATTTATATAATCTTCACAACAGCTCTGAGGTAAGTACCATTATTATCCCCATTTCATAGTTGAGCCTAAGGCATAGAGATCTTACCTAAAGTTATTCAGCTAGTATATGGTTATAAATATATGTATCATATCTATGTAACAGAAATTTTAAAATATTTTGTGTAATTTAACTGAACTGAAAATATTTAATTTTTGGTATTCTCTAAATGTGACATTTCATCTATCTTTAATTTAAAAATGTCAGTTTTTTTAGGTATTTACAGATTAGGATCAAGGTTCTATCTAAGCATATTAAAACATTTTATCACATTTGCAGATTACAATATTTAAAAAGGAAATAAACCCTTAAAGTAATTCATGATCTGTGTCCAGGCTGCCTTGCAACTACATTTCCTAGACATACCTACCTCAGAGTCAAAATAAACTTTGTTTATACATTAAATATTTCTTTTTGGTGTAGTCTTCGAGAATGTGAAAGTAAGACAATAGTCACTGTCCTCAAGGAGTCAAGTAGAAGAAATAGGCATGGAAATAGAATGCAGTTGGCAGGATATTTTTTTAGGCTAAGACATAATATCCAGTGTTAGGTAACCACTAAAAGAATTAGAAATAAAAGTTGGAAAGAGGATAGAATCAATAAATTTTGTAAAGTTGATATATTCAGAACTCTATTTATAGCCACGTTAATCACTATGGAAGTGATCAACAGAAGAACTAAAAACTGTTCAAAAGTTATTGACTGGCAGGTGGGAGGCAAGAGGAAAATTGTTTACTACTTCTTTTATACCCTTCTGTACAGTTTCTTTATTATTTCCAGATGCATTGGTTTCTTTTAAAAATTCAGTGAGAAGTATGCTGTAAACAAAATATACTCAGGTGCTATGAAAGCACACAGAAGGAGGGACATACAACCTTTTGACCGTTGAGGTAAATAGTACCACTTGCTTATACAGAAGTTGCTGTTATATGCTAACTTGGAAAATAATTAGGAGAAAGTCCTCTCAGACGAAAAAGTTAGTGAAAAGGCAAAGTCATGAAAAAGATGGCTGTGTTAGATAAATCAAGATAGCTTGGTTATGAGAGATGATGCTGGTTAGGAAGGTAGGGCCTTTGTGTTTTGATAAGAAGTTTGGACTCTGTCCTGTAGTCAGGGAACAAAATTAAAAGATATAAACAGTGAACTGGCATCAGATTTGTATTTCAATGAATTTTGTTGTCTGTGTGAAGAATAGTGATAGGACAGTTAATTTTATTTTTCTGTTGCCGGAAGAAAAACTTATATTGCCGTTTTCCAGAGGCAAGGTAGAAGGGCTTAAGCCAACATATTGGTAGTAAAAATGGAGAAGGGACAGATCTGAAACAGATTTGGCCAATGAAACCTTCAGGATTTATCAATTTACTGGATTGGAAGGGGTGAGTAAAGATACTTGAGAAACTGGTAGTCTCAACAAAAGAAGGCTACAGTAGACTTCAACTAGTTACAAGGTAGCCCCTTAATGCAATGTGGGGGATGGGAGAAGGGACAGTAAGGAGAATAACTCTTCATAAAAGCATACCCCTTAAGTACAAACTGCCTTTTCAGTCTTCTTGTTGGAGAAATAAGTGTTAAAAGCTTATCTGGGTACGGTAATGAATTCTAAAATTGATTAGTGTGCTTGTCAAAAAGTGGGCAAAAAATAAAAATGTGTGGAACAGCCTAGTGTCTTTTGTTCTACTTTCATATTGACACTCTTAATATTTAAGCTTTTGGATTATTATAGCTTTATTTTTGCATCTTAGTATTTATTAGGTGATTCCCCTCTTTAGTTTTATAGAGAGCAACCATAATGTAATTTGTGCCAGTTGCTTTGTTTCAGATATTTGCGCCTTTCTTAAAGATGATCACAATTGCCCATTTTGTGGCAGATAATGATGTTCAATATTGGTATGGTAATAACACTAACAGAATTGAATTCTCTTTTGAAAAGCAGCTTTTGCTGCCATATGATAGCACCCCTGTGGTCTGTTTTTGAAGCTATTGAGTATTTGGGTGTTGACCCATATTTTGTCTGGATCTCAGTTTTTCAAATTAAGAGGAAAATGGGTTGTATTTTTCAAACATTTAGGAGCAAAAAGCATTGAATTTTTATTGAGTACTGTATACTAAATACTTTGCCATTTTCTAAAATATTTTTACTTATTACCAAGGGGCTAGTTGGTTTTATTTTTAAACTACTTACTAAGATACTCAAGCTCGGGATGCCTGGGTGGCTCAGTCAGTTGAGCGTCTCCCTTCGGCTCAGGTCATGATCTCAGGGTCCTGGGATCGAGCCAGCATCGCGCTCCTTGCTCAGTGGGGAGCTTCTCCCTCTGCCTACCACTATGCCTACTTGTGATTTCTCTCTCTCTTTCTCTCCCTCTCACTCTCACTCCGTGAAATAGATAAAATCTTCAGGGGAAAAAAAAAGATATTCAAGCTCGGGGTCATTTTTACCAGTTCTTTGGATGTTTTGACCTCAGGAAGTACAGTGGTGGTGTGTCAGGTTATTTCCCTTCATTCTATGATATTTCCTAAATATTAGAATTGTATGCATTGTTCCCAGGTAATGACCCTGGATTATTCATACCAGTAACTCTAGATGGGGAGGGGGGTGTTTCTGTGGGTGTATTTGTTTTCAGGTGAAAGTCTAATCATTACAGTCCTAACTCTTCGTTATGAAATTCTCTTTGTTTTAGGTACGTGAACAAATTCTGTTATCACAATATTGGAATAAACCTTCTGTTCTCCCTCACATTTCATAGTTGGAATGGTCTAATTTAGAATGTGGTGATGTCAAAGAAACATTTTATTTCTTGGTTTTTGTTTCCTTTTATTGTACTTTAATACATTTTCAATGAGCTTTTTAATGGAACAGTGATCGTATCTTAATGAAAGATTCCTCCAGTGTATTCTTACTTTCTCAGAACTTAAATTAAGGTAGATGTTACCTTGCTTGTTTCGAACCTTTCTCAATCTCAAGGCAGAAACTAAAGATACAAAAATAAATAGCACTTTAATAGTGTAGTACAATAAGCTTTAAACTTAGCTTCCTTAGACATAGTCATTGCTTTGTTTTTTCAGAGTTCATTAGAAAGCACCTAAAAATAGTGTAATCTCAAGGATATAATATTAGAGAATTGTATTAACCAACTTCATTTGCTAAAATTGGAAAGCTAAACTTCCCTAATCCTCCATATTTCATTCATTGTTCCTTTGTAAGAATGCCATTAGTCAAAGTGTATGCAAGTGTCAACAGATAAACCAACTGTCTTACACATCTGCTACTTCAGTGACTTGAAATGAAATCTTGACAGAATCTTTACTACTAGATCTCAAAAAATTTAGTGCACTAATTGTCCATGTGTAGTTGTGGCTTGCTGCTTCTAGCACTCTGTGCATTTTGAAAAATATCTTAAAATATGGGAATGATTTTTTTAAAGATTTTATTTATTTATTTGACAGAGACAGCGAGAGAAGGAACACAAGTTGGGGGGAGCTGGAGAGGGAGAACCAGGTTACCGCCTGATCAGGGAGCCTGACGCAGGACTAGATCCCAGAACCCTAAGATCATGACCTGAGCTGAAGGCAGACGGTTAACCAACTGAGCCACCCAGCCGCCCCAAAAAACATGGGAATGATTTGATGATGAATAATGAATTAAAATTTTAAGACATCAGCAGATTACCAAACATATAGTTTTGGTTGAAAACATTTCCCTAAGAATTAACTGGCCAAATTTTGCTAAAAATAGCTTCCGTGTGATTTATTTTTTCACTATAAAAGGGAATAAAATTGGGTTTTAAGAAAGTATACTGGATGCAATTAATGGTTGGAAGAATGGCTCACTTATATATTTGAGTGCATAATTGTTTTTGTTTAAGAGCTCTAAATACTGTAATACTCTGCTTTTGTCGTGTTCTAGCCGTACTTCCTTATTTTTAAAATCCCTGCATTTAAGGGCAAGCCGTCAGTAGACCTAGAAAATAGTTACTCCCCATATCTGAATTCTCTTCAGCAGTTAAAATTTTTCCTTTGTTCACCTAACATTAGAGCATTATCCTCATATTGCTACTTAATATTCAAAGTTTTTTCAATTTTTTCTGATAGTAGTACAGTTTATTAATGCTCAAGTTTTGCCTTTAAATAAAAGAGGATTTCAAAAATAAGAGTGTGTGGTTTGTAAGCAGTGTTTCATAAGGGAAGTAAACAATATTACAGCATTTGTCTCGCTCTGGTCAATGCTTACTTGGTTTATCTTTTAGAATTGGTTAGTCTCTTGAGCAAAAAGCCTATGTACTGTTTGTTCGTTTTGCAATTTTTGCCTTATTAATACTCGAGTATAGTCCAAGGCAGTGATTCTCATCCCTGCCTGTTCATTACAATCACTTGGGTACCTTTAAAAGTAGTAATAGTAATTAAAGTACTGATACTGCATCTTATCCCCAAGTATCCTAATTTAATTGGTCTGACATGGAGCAAGTTTACAGATTTGTGGTGGTGGTATGAAAGCAGTAAAAGTTAAATGCAATGCCTTTTTTTTTTTTTTTAATTCAGAAAATTTATGTAACTCAGAAGTGTCACCTTTGGGGCGCCTGGGTGGCATAGCGGTTGGGCGTCTGCCTTCGGCTCAGGGCGTGATCCCGGCGTTATGGGATCGAGCCCCACATCAGGCTCCTCCGCTGTGAGCCTGCTTCTTCCTCTCCCACTCCCCCTGCTTGTGTTCCCTCTCTCGCTGGCTATCTCTATCTCTGTCAAATAAATAAATAAAATCTTTAAAAAAAAAAAAAGAAGTGTCACCTTTGTTCAATGTTCTAAATTAACCTATTTTGTAATCTGGTTATCTGGTAAGAAACTGCATAGACCTGTTTTGTTTTGTCTTACCTGTTAATCGGAACCATTTTGTAGCCACATGATTTTACTTTAATTACAGCAAAGTTAACACCACAATATTAAGATTTTTGGCTGTTGACTATATATAAAAACCTCATTATTAGCCCTAAAATTTTAAAACAAGAGGTTGGTCAGATTTGTGTGAGAGGAGAAAAAATTATTATACATGGCCTAAGGTATGTTTCCTCTGAATCTGATTGTTAGAGTTTTTATCACAAATGGATGTTGTACTTTGTCAAATGCTGTTTTTGCATATTGAGAAAATAATTTGGTTTTTATCCTTCATTTTGTGAATGTGGCGGATCACATTGATTTTTGAATATCAAATCACCTTTGCGTTCCTGGAATACATCCCTCTTGATCATGGTGAATAATTTTTTTAAGGTACTGTTGGATTCAGTTTGCTAATATCTTGAGGATTTTTGCATCCATGGTCATCAGAGATATTGGCCTGTAGTTTTCCTTTTTTGTCTTTATCTGGTTTTTGGTATCAGGGTAATGCTAGTCTCGTTGAACAAATTTGGAAGGTTTCCTTCCTCTTCTATTTTTTGGAATAGTTTGAGAGGAATAGGTATTAATTCTTTAAATGTTTGGTAAAATACATCTGTAAAGCCATCTGGTCCTGGACTTGTTTGTTGGGAGTTTTTTGAATACTGATTCAAGTTCATTACTAGCAATTGGTCTGTTCAAATTTTCTATTTCTTATTGATCAGTTTTGAAAGGTTGTATGTTTCTAGAAACTTAGCCATTTCGTGATTGTCCAATTTGTTGGCATATAATTTTTCATAATAATCTCCTATAATCCTTTGTATGTGTATGGTGTTAACTTCTCCTTCATTTCTGATTTTGAGTTCTCTCTCTTTTTTTTTTTAATGAGTCTGGCTAAAGTTTTATCAATTTTGTTCATGTTTTCAAAGAACAAGCTCCTGGTTTCAGTGATCTGTCCTATTGGGTTTTTAGTCTCCATGTATTTATTTCTGCTCTAATCTGTATTATTTCCTCCCTCCTACTGTCTTTGGGCTTTGTTTCTTCTTTTCCTGTCTCCTTTAGGTTTAAGGTTAGGTTGTTTGAGATTTTTCTTGTTTCTTGAGGTAGGCCTATATTGCTGTAGTCCTCCCTCTTAAAACAATTTTTGCCATATCCCTAAAATTTTGAATCATTGTGTTTTCATTTTCACTTGTCTCCATGTATCTTTCGATATCTTCTTTGATTCTTAGTGGACCCGTTAGTTTTTAGTAGCATGTTATTTGCCTCCATGTATTTGTGTTCTTTCCAGATTTTTTCTTGAGTGATTTTCATACAGTTGTGGTCAGAAAAGATGCGTGATATGATTTCAGTCTTTTCGAATTCATTTGGACTTGTTTGTGGCCTAACGTGATCTTTTCTGGAGAATGCTCCATGTGCACATGAAAAGAATGTGTAGGGGCTCCTGGATGGCTCAGTTGGTTAAGCGTCTGACTCTTGATTTTGACTCAGGTAGTGATCTTGAGTTCATGGTAATCAGCCCCACATAGGGGTCAGCACTTAGCACGGAATCTGCTTGGAATTCTCTCCTTCTCCCTCTGCCCCTCCCCCTTGCTCATGCTTTCGCTCAAATAAAATCTGTAACTAAAAAAAAAGCATATTTCTCTGTTTGGATGGAATGTTCTGAATACATCTGTTAGGCCCATGTGGTCTAATGTATCATTTGTAGCCACTGATTCCTCATTGATTTTCTGTCTGGATGATCTGTACATTGATGTAAGTGGAGGGTTAAAGTCCTTTACTATTGTATTACTGTAAATTTCTTCCTTTATGTTAATAATTGCTTTATGGACTTAGGTGCTCCTGTGTTGGGTGCATAGATATTTACAATTTTTATACCCTCTTGTTGGAAATAACAAGTGTTGACAAATATATGGAGAAAAAGGAACCCTCATGCACTGTTTGTAGGAATGCAAATTGGTGTAGCCACTGCGGAAAACAATATGAAGTTTTCTCCAAACTTTAAAAATAGAATCACCATATGATCCAGTAATTCCACTACTGGGTGTTTACCCAAAGAAAATGAAAACACTAACTCAAAGAGATATATGCACCCCTGTGTTTATTGCAGCATTATCTACAATAGCCCAGATATGGAAGCCAAGTGTCCGTCGATAGGTGAATGGATAAAGATGTGGTGTATGTATACACACACATACTTGCACACGCACACACAGTGCAATATTACTCAACCATAAAAAATGAAATCTGGCCACTCACTCCAACATGGATGGATCTAGAGGATATAATACTAAGTGAAATAAGTTAGAGAAACACAAATACCATATTATTTCACTCATGTGGAATTTAAGAAAGAAAATGAATGAACAAAGAAAAAAAAAACAGACCCAAATACAGAGAACAGACTGGTGGTTGTCAGAGGATGGAGGTGGGTAGGGGGTTGGCTGAAATAGATAAAGGGGATTAACAGTACACTTATCTTGATGAGCACTAATGTATAGAATTGAACACCTGAAACTAATACAACACTATGTTAATTATACTTTTGTTTTAAAAACCACTTATTTTTAAATGAGGTGGAAATAGGGGATTGAAAAGTCATGTTACTAATAAGGTAAATCAGTTATGAAGCTGAAATAGTTTGATATTTTTGCTTTCCATCAGGAGGATGGTTTAGAAAGTTTAGGAAAACCTGTTAATCATAACTTGTATGGAAATAGGTGTGGACTCCCAAGGGAAAAAATGCAGTTTTGCATATCATTTTTATATTTTTCTAAAGGTGTCCATGTGTTTCCATTTAATTATTTGGGTTAGTATCATATAATGGAATAAGGAACTTCTATTGTCTAGAGAGAGATTGTCTATACAAATGAGCTTCTTGAGGAATACAAAAAAAGAGGCCTACCAACTTGTACATAAAAAATAAGTTTGCTGTATAAAAGTTACATAACTTTTTGATTTCCCCTTCATTGGGTAGTTTTCCACAAATGTTGAAGGTCAGCATTTTTTCTATGCCAGTGATGTTACTTTAAAAAGTCCAGATGCTAAGGGGGAAAGTAAAGGAATTACAGGTTTAACCTTTCTAAATCCTTTCATACTTTATGCCCTAGACAATTCCTCTTATAAGTAGCACACATTTTCTTACGTGAATTTGTATGATGCCAAAGATGTTGATGATTATGTCACTGAAAATTTTATCATAATTTGTAGTTGATTTAAATTACTTATTCATCATGAAAAACCAGTCTTATTCTATGAATACCACAAATTCATAAGTAAAATGCCAACTAGCATGACAAATCATTGCTTTTGGGGGAAGCTGGGTGGCTCAGTCTGTTGAGTATCTGCCTTCAGCTCAGGTCACGATCCCAGGGTCCTGGGATCCAGTCCCGCATCGGGGCTCCTTGCTTGGCGGGGAGCCTGCTTCTCCCTCTCCCTCCGCCTGCTGCTCCCCTGCTTGTGTGTGCATGCATGCTCTTGCTCTATCAGATTTAATTTTTTTTTAATTTCATGCTTTTAGAATTTGATATTAACAGTGTTAGGCAACTCTGAGATAAATTTTCTTTTTGTTTACCCTAAACTGAAACTAGGCACAATGTACTCTACAAGTATGTCAAAGGAACCCTAAATATTTTTAGTTATGTAATGAAAATAAAGGTATTTAATTCTGTTAAATGAATAATTCTCTCCATTCAACACACATACATTGAGAAGCTTTGCGTCTAGTTCTGGGGGTAGTTATGATAAATAAGACATTTCCTTTCCACAGCTAAGTTATAGAATATTGATAGTACATTATAAGAACAGAATTCTGTGGTGCCTGGGTGGCTCAGTCAGTTAAGCATCTGCCTTCGGCTAAGGTCATGATCCTGGGGTCCTGGGATCGAGCCCCACATCGGGCTCCTTGCCTAGCGGAGAGCCCTCTCCCTCTGCCGCTCCCCCAGCTTGAGGGTGCATGCATGTGCTTTCTCTCTGTCAAATAAAATCTTTAAAAAAAACAAAAAAACCTGCCGAAAGGGCCTGCAGGATAGGAGATCAACAAAAGTTTTCCTGGACAAAGTCACATCTGACTGCCTGTTCATTAAAGAACGTGTTTCTGGTATTTTTAACCAGTTGTTTTGTGGTACAGAGACGTGCTTTCCATGAATGCCTTACAAGTCTGCTGGGATACGGAATCCTTCAGTCCTTGTGACAGCCAAAAGGGGACTGGGGAGCACAGGGCCCACCAAGCTAGTTATCTCCAGTTATAAGCAGCCTCCTCTTACCCCAGTGCTCCATGAAGTTGTTAACCATTTTCCACGTGTCATGATATGGAGAATGTTGGGAAACAGTGGTGTAGAGAAATGCCATTATGTAAGGTAATGGAATCTCCACTAGAGTTTCCAAGGGATCACAAGCTTACAAATAAAAGCTAAATCTAATAACCAAATTTTAATATGGCCTTACGACTTTTTTAACTTTATTAATTCTGGTGAGATAGATAGATAAAATAAACTTCACCATTTTAGCTGTCTTTAAGTGTACATGTATCTCTAGAACTCTCTCATCTTCCGAAACTGGAACTCCATTCTCAATATACAGTAGCTCCTAGTCTTCCCTCCTCTAGCCCCTGGCAATCACCATTCTACTTTCTGTCTGCCCTAAGTTCCTCATAAAAGTGGAATCATACAGTGTTTATCCTTTTGTAATTGCTTTAACTTAGCTTACTATCTGCAAGACTCATGTTATAGCATGTGTCTTAATTTTCTCTTTTTAAGATAATATTTCATATGTATATACCACATTTTGTTTATCCATTCATTTGTCGGTAGTCATTTGGGTTCCTTCTAACTTCTGCCTAGAAGTTCTATTTTAGAACTTAAAAAGTAAAATCCATCTTTAGTTCTTAGACCTACAGTAAAGTGTAAAAGCTAACGAGAAATAAAATGGCTATGGTATGTTTTTACAATTGCCTGCCTTCTCCTAGAGCCCTAGCGTCCCCGTGTCCCGACAAAAAGAATGGGCAGGCTCTACAGCTGAAAAAAAAGTGAATCCATCGAATCCATTTCAGCTGAATTCATTGCAATAAAATTTTTGCATTAGAGTTTTTTTATAACAAGCTTTTACTATAAAGAAATTGTGCAGGTTCTGTATAGCTAGAAAAGCAGTATTTACCATTTAATTCATTTCAAGTGAATTTCATTAAGGGAAAATACTTGCATTTAAGTTGTTTCTAATGAGGGATTCCTGAGGGCCTCAGTCAGTTAAGTGTCCATTCTTGGTCTTGGCTCAGGTTGTGATGTCATGATCTCATGGTTCGTGAGAGCCCCACCCACCTCAGGCTCCCTCCCTCCCCCCCCACAGATGTGTGCACAATCGCTCTCTCTCAAATAAATAAATCTTTAACAAAAGTTCTTTCTAATGGTATTTTACTGGTTTTCTAATACCTTAACATAGTATATACTATAATTAAATTTTAAAGGTGTTGAGGTTTTGTTTTAATTTAAAACATTGATTGCTTAATTGTAACCAACCGAAAAGAATTCTCCTTAATTATCTATGTTGGATAGATGAATACAAACCTATGTTCAATTTAGCATTCTAAAAAACTACAGGAAATCTTTAGAACTTTGTGAAGAACTTACGAGGACATCTTACCTATTCAAATTCATTGTCAATTCTCCACATCTCCTTCAATCTTTATCCAAGTTGGGCTTAAATGCCTCAATCAGTTAATGTCCATGGGCCTCTATTTCCTCTTCTGTCAGACTCCATAGAACCGTCAGAACTACATAGTTCTCCCAGCTCTGAACATTTGATTCTCTTTATCTGTTTAACTGTCATATTTATTTTAACTGAAATAGCTACATTCTAAAAATTGTAACAGGGGGCGCCTGAGTGGCTCAGTTGGTTAAGCTTCCAACTCATGATTTCAGCTCAGGTCATGATCGCGGAGTCGTGAGATTGAGCCCGCATGAGGCTCCCAGTGCAGAGTCTGCTTGGAAGACTCTCACCCTCCCTCTCTGCCCTCCCACCCCCACTCGTGCTGTCTCTCTTTCTCTCTCTCTTTCCAAAATAAATAAAATCTTAAAAACTGTACCAGTGTTTTTAAATTCTTGTTTTTCTTTTTGCAGCTTTATGCAGGTGCTATTCTTGAAGTTTGTGGATGAAAATTGGGGAGGTTCCCTCAAGTCCAAGGTATGTAAAATTATCTCTAGTAAATTTTCACTTTAATTTAAAATCAACATTTTACAAAAATACTTTCATTAAATATTCCCAAGAATAAGAATTTTTAGAATTATACTTTCTCAACAGTGTATTTTTTTTTCCACATTTTGTTTTCATGGAGATAGAGTTTTATAGTAATTGTTGAATACAAGGTTACTTTAAGTAAGCATAATATATGATACAGCACATGATGAAGTAGTTATTTTCTTAGGAGAGCCTTTCCTTTCCTTAAGTATAAATTATACAAGAGCCTTTGTTTTATCAGATACAAATGTAATCCCTTTAAATAACATACCTTCTAATATATCTTAAATGTAAATTGATTTATATAAAATGCTTATAAGGAACAGTTGGAGTAAGTGAGCATAGACCTGTGCAAGCGACAGATCGTTAAGAGAATTAATTACCGTAGGACTTGAGGTGTGGAGGAGAGGCAGTCATCCATGTACGTCCTCACAGGAAATTTTAAGGATAAATACATGAAAGGATAATAGTGAAAATGTATTCTTTTGGTTGACATCAAATAAGAATGGAGCTTTGTATCTCCAGAAGGACTTGAACTAACACTTTTCTATTCTGTCCTGGCATGTCATTTGAAAATCAGTTTTATAAAACTGAAACTGTATAAAGGTAAAGAAGTGGTTTTTTTATTTTGTTTTGTTTTTTGTAACTGAAATACATAAGTGCTTGTTTTATATACCTTGTTTTTATTTCTGCTGACTGTCTCATGGCTTCTCACCTTGTTTACTTAATGGCAAGAGAATTTTTTGGACTTAACTATCTTTTAAATTACCTGTATTCACACATGCCCTTTATTGCTGACCTAGAATTATTTATAATAACATATTGTTCTTTTTGGCACAGAAATGTAATAGAATAATAGTTTGGCTTGGGGACAGTTTATATGAGGCCCAAAGCAGATACACATCTAAGTAAATACATTCTTTGTCAGAATAAACACATTCTAATATAGCACAGAATATATCTACTTCTGTTAGGGAAAAAATTCCTTATGCTGATTTTTTTTGCCTTCACACTCAGAATTGTACCACAGTTGGTTTTGGTTTTTATATCACTTCTCTAAATGATAGTTTGATCACCCTTATTCCTAGAAATTGCTTTTTAATTATATTACTCATATTTACTGACTTGTTTTATAAATAATCTTTTGTGATTTAGATTTTCATGAGGTTAGGAGTAGCTTTGATACCACAATTAGCCTTATTTGTGATATCAGATTTTATTATGTCTTTGGTAATAATTTCTATAGTTGGAAGTTCAGTCTTTAAAAATTTAAGTGGAGTTTATCAGTCCTTGTAGTGGAACTTAATTCTGTATATTTCTTATAGTTAAATTATCATACTCTGAGTACATGTAGTCATACTGTCTTTTCTTTTTGAAAACAATGGATTTTAATTTTGTGTATAAATATTTAATACAGAGGGGTTTTTTTTAAATGCAAGTGATTATTTCTGTAATGCATAACCATATTCGATATAATTATATATAATGCCAATGTTTTCTGAGTCCATGAGAAGCTGGTATATTTTAATATAACCATTATTATGTTCCTCCTTTCAGACTCACTATCTTAAAGATATTCTGGAATAGGGCATGAAGGACAATTGTCAATTTTTATAGTGATTACAAATACCAAGCCAATTTTTATGTCATCATTGCATTACAGTCTTTGTCATCAACATCCAGTAGCCTCTGGGATTATCATAACTTTCATTATACATTATCTTAAAATAATTGTAATTTTTTTAATTCACTTAATTTAAAATACCCATGTCATAAAACAGAAAAGGAAATTAATGTTAAATAATTCCAGAAGAGAGAACCAAATTTTGAAACATTTTATTGAACTTAAACCACTCAGTGTTTGTGGGGAAAAAAGTCCCAGATTATATTCCAAAACCAGTTCCAGGTCCAGCTCCTAAGATTCTTCTAATTTCCATGTTTTGGTTGTATAAGTATGAATACTTTCTTATAATCCTTAATATTTTTAATTACTGAAGTGTAATTGACATACAGTGTTTCCCGTGTACAGTATGCTGATTCGATAATTTATATGTTAACAGTGCTAACCATATTAAGTGTGTAGTCATCATGTGATGCCGTACAATGTCTCTATGACTTAATATTTATTTTATAAGTGGAAGCTGGTATCTGTTAATCCCCTTAATCACCCAACCCCTCCATCCACTTCCTCTGTGGCAACCACCGGCTCTATGTATTTAAGAATCTGTTTGTTTTTCAGTCATTTCACTTATTTTTTTAGATTCCACATATATGTGAAATGATATGGTATTTGTCTGTCTCTGTCTAGCTTATCTCACTTAGCTTAATCCCTCTAGATCCATCCATGTTGTCACAGATGGAAAGGTCTCATTCTTTTCTACAGCTGAATAATATTCCATTGTGTATCCCACACTTTTTTTTTTAATTAAAATATAGCTGACACAGAATTTTATGTTAGTTTCAGGTATACAACATAGTAATTTGACAAGTCTGTACCTTATGCTATACTCACCGTGGGTGAGTTGTCATTACAGTGCTATTACAATACCATTGATTAACCTTCCCCATGACTTACTCTTTCCGTAACTGGAAACTCATATCTTCCATTCCCATTCATCCATTTTGCCCATCCCCCCACCATACCTCTTCTAGCAACCATCAATTCTCTATTGTCTGTTTCTGCATGGATTTATTAATTTGTTTTGTTTTTTAGATTCCCCTTATAAGTGAAATCATATGATTGTTTTCTCTGACTTATTTTACTTACCATAATACCCTCAGGTCCATTCGTGTTGTGCCAATGGCAATGTCTCATCCATTTTTATGGCTGAGTAATATTTCAGTGTGTGTGTGTGTGTGTGTGTGTGTGTGTGTGTGTGTGTGTGTATACACATCTTCTTTATCCATTCATTTATCAGTGGACACTTGGGTTGCTTCCCTATCTTGGCTATTGCAAATAATACTGCAGTAAACATATATTAGTGTTTTTGTTTTCTTTGGGTAAATACCCAATAGTGAAATTATTGGAAAAATGGTATTTGTTTTTAATTTTTTGAGGAACCTCCATGCTGTTTTCACAATGGCTGCACCAATTTACATTCTCACCAGCAGTGCATGAGAGTTTCTTTTTATCTACATCCTCACCATCGCTTTTTATTTCCTTTTGATTCTAACCATCCTGATAGGATAAGGTGATTCATCATTGTGATTTTGATTTCCATTTCCCTAATGATTTGTGATGTTCATCATCATTTCGTATGTCTGTTTGCCATCTGTTTGTTGTTTTGTAAAAATGTCTTTTTAGGCCCTCTACCCAGTTTATAATCGGATTGTTTATTTGGTATTGAGTTCTATATAAGTTCTTTATATATTTTAGATATTAACTCCTTATCAGACATATCATTTGCAAATATCTTCTCCCATTCAGTAGGTTGCCTTCTCATTTTGTTGATGGTTTCCTTTGCTGTACATAAGCTTTTTGTTTTGGTATAGTCCCAATAGTTTATTTTTGCTTTTGTTTCCCTTGCCTGAGAAGACACCTTGCTAAGACTGATGTCAAACAGATTGCTTCCTGTGTGTTCTTCTAGGACTTTAATGGTTTCGGGTATCCCATTTAGGTTTTGAGTCATTTTGAGTTTATTTTTCTATGTGGTGTAAGAAAGTGGCCTAGTTTTATTCTTCTATGTGTAGCTGTCTAGTTTTCCCAGTACTATTTGTTGAAGAGACTGTCTTCATTGTATATTTTGCCTCCTTTGTTATAGATTAATTGACCATATAAGCATGGGGTTTTTTTTCTTAACTTTCTCTTCTGGTCTATTGATCTATGTGTCTGTTTTTATGCCAGCACCATACTCTTGGTTAGTATAGCTTATATTTTGAAATCTAGGATTTTGATACAGCCAGCTTTGTTCTCAAGATTGCTTTGGCTGTTCAGGGTCTTCTGTGGTTCCATACAGATTTTAGGATGATTTGTTCTAGTTCAGTGAAAATGCTATTGGTGTTTTGATAGGGTTTTGTCGACTCTGTAGATTGCTTTGGGTAGTATGGACATTTCACAATAGCAGTTCTCCCAGTCCATTAGCATGGTATGACTTTCCATTTTTTTAAATGTCATCTTCAATTTCTATTACAAATGTTTTATACTTTCCAGAGTACAGGTCTTTCGTGTCCTTGGTTAAGTTTATTCCTAAGTATTTCATTCTTTTTGGTGCAGTGGTAAATGGGATTGTTTTCTTTATTTCTCTTTCTGCTACTTCATTGTTAATGTTTAAAACTATAATCAATTTCTGTATATTGTATATCCTGAAATTTTACTGACGTCACTTATCAATTCTAATAGTTTTTTGGTGGAGTCTTTAGGTTTTTCTATATATAATATCTCATCTGCAAATAGTGGCAGTTTTACTTCTTAACAATTTCTATGTCTTTTATCTCTTGTTCTTGCTACAACTAGGACCTCCAGTAGTATGTGGAATAAAAGTGGCAAGACAGCAGTGTACATCCTTGTCTTGTTTTGGATCTTAGAGGAAAAGCTCTCACTGTTTTACGATTGTGTATGATGTTGGTTTTGGGGTTTTTTTTATATGTGGCCTTTATTATGCTGAGGTGTGTTCCCTCTAAACCCACTTTGTTGAGAGTTTTTATCATGAATAATGTTGTATTTTGTCAGAGGCTTTTTCTGTATCCATTGAGATGATCATTTGGTTTTTATCCTTTCTCTCAGTAATGTAGTGTATCAAAGTGACTGATAGGTGAATATTGAACCTTCCTTACATCCCTAAAATAAACCCCACTTGACTGTGGTGAATGATCCCTTTAATGTATTGTTGATTGACTGAATAATTTGTTGAGGATTTTTGCATCTATATTAATAAGAGATATTGGCCTATAATTTACTTTTTTGCGGTATCAGGGTAATACTGGCCTAATGGAATGTATTTGGAAGGTTTTCTTCTTCCTGTATTTTTTTGGAATAGTTTTAGAATTCACCTGTGAAGCCATCTGCTCCTTGAATCTTGTTTGTTGGAAGTTTTTTGATGACCAGTTCAATTCCTTTAAGAGTTAATTCGTCTGTTCAGGTTTTCTGTTTTTTTTTCCTGATTCAGTTTTGAAAGATATATGTTTCTAGAATATTATCCATTTCTTCTAGGTTGTTCTGTTTGTTGGCATATAATTTTTCATAGTCTTCTCTTAAAATCTTTTGTTTTTCTTTGTTGTTTCTGTTTCTTTGTTGTTCTTTGTTGTTTCTTTCTGTTGTTACTTCTCTCAATTCTGATTTGAAGTCCTCTCTTTTTCTTGATGAGTATGGCTAAGCTTTCTCAATTTTGATTATCTTTCCAGAGATCCAACTCTTGGTTGGATCTTTTGTGCTGTATTTTTAGTCTCTCTTTATTCCTGCTCTAATACTTTTTTTTTTTTCTTCGACTAACCGCGGGTTTTGTTATTCTTGTTCAGTTTAAGTGTAAGATTGTTTGAGATTTTTCTTGCCTTATTTACAGGTCAGCCTGTGTTGCTATAAATTTCCCTCTTAGAATTGCTTTTGCTGCAGCCCATAGATTTTGAACCACTGGCGTTTCCATTTTCATTCGTCTTCATGTATTTTTATTTCCTCTTTGATTTCTTTGTTGACCCCATTGGTTGTTTGGAAGCATGTCTTATAAGGCTGGTGTAGTGGTGATGAAGTCCTTTAATTTTATCTGGGAAGCTCTTTGTCTCTGCTTCAATACTGAATGATAATCTTACCTTAGAGTACTCTTGGTGGTAGGTTATGGGGTTGCAGGGGGGTTCATTTTCCTTTTCAGGACTTTGAATATATCATGCCACTGCTTTCTGGCCTGCAGCATTTTTGCTCAAAATGCAGCCGATAGCTTTATGGAGTTTCCCTTGTATACAACTTTTTGCTTCTCTTCTTGCCGCTTTAAAATTTTTCCCTTATCTTAAACCCTTGACATTTTAATTATTTTATGTAGTGGTGTGGCTCTCCTTAGGTTCATCTTCTTTTGAACTCTGCTTTCTGAACCTGGATGTCTGTTTCCTTCCCCAGGTTAGGGAAGTTTTCAGCTCTTGTTTCTTCAGATAAGTTTTCTGCCCCTTTTTCTCTCCGCCTGAGACCCCTAAATGCAAATGCTTGCTCAGTTGATATTGTCAAAGAGATTCCTTAATCTCTACTCATTTTTTTTTAATTAAGTAGGCTCCATGTCCAACATGGGGCTTAAACTCCTGATCCTGACATCAAGAGTTGCAAGCTCCAGCAACTGAGCCCCTCTACTCATCTTTTTTTTTTTCTTTTTTCAAGTTTTATTTATTTAAGTAATCTCTACACCCAGCATGGGGTTTGAACTCATGACCCCAAAATCAAAAGTCACACGATCCAGACTGAGCCCACCCGGCACCTCTCTACTCACTTGTAAAAATGCTTTTTTTCATTTTGCTGTTCAGCTTGGTTGCATTCCATAGCCTGTCTTCAAGATCGATGATCCATTGTTCTGCATCCACTAACCTACTATTGATTCCCCCGGTTTATTTTGCATTTCAGTTATTGTATTCTTCAACTCTGATTGGTTCTTTTTTTGTATTTTCTCTTTGTTGAAAGAGTTATCCCACTCTTATCTCCAGTCCACTGAGCATCTTTATAATCATTACTTTTAAATTCTTTATCAGACCATTGCTCATCTATGTTTCATTTAGTTCTTTTCCTGCAGTTCTGTCTTAACTCTTTCTTTGGTAGCATATTCTTCTGTCTGTCCAGTCTACTTTACTTTCTGTGCTTGTTTCTATGAATTAGGCAGAACAGCTACTTCTAAACTTGGAGGAATGGTTTTGTGCATGCTAGGGTGTCCTGGGGCTCTCCATGTGGAGGGCACCCTGTGATAGGGTCGCTTGATTCAAGATGGGGCATGGGCCTGGGCATCCTAGGATACTCTCTGTAGGGGGCATTTTGGTAGAACATCTGTAGCCAAAGTGGGCTTGGGGCAAGGTGGTCCTGGAGCTCTCTGTGCCCAGCGTGCCCTGAGAGGACGGTGAAAGCTGCAATAGATACGGGTTGTGTTTTCTGTATAAAGTATCTTGTCATCTGCAAATTTAACAGTTTTACTTCTTTACAAATTTGGTTGCCTTTCTTTTTCTTCTCTGCTGCAGCTAGGACTTCCAGTACTATGTTGAGTAGAAGTGGTAAGTGTGGGCAGCCGTCTTGCTCCTGATCTCAGAAGAAAAGCTTTCAGTTTTCACCATTGAACGTGTTGTTAGCTGTGGCTTTTTCATATATGGCCTTTGTTATGTTGAGGTATATTCCCTCCTAACCCACCTCATTTTGAGTTTGTATCATAAGCAGAGGTAGAATTTTGTCAGATGCCTTTTCTGCATCCATTGAGATGATCATATGGTTTGTATCCTTCGTCTTATTTATGTGTATCACATTGATTTGCGAATATTGAACCACTCTTGCATCCTTGGAACAAATCCCACTTGATCATGGTGAGTGATCCTTTTAATGTCTTGCTGCATGTTAATATTTTGTTGAGGATATTTGTGTCTGTGTTCATCAGGGATATGGGCCTGTAGTTTTCGTGTTTCACGTGAGGGTATGCTGGCCTCATAGAGTGTATTTGGAAGATTTCCTTTCTCTTCTCTTCTATTTTTTGGAATAGTTTGATAAGTTACATCTTCCTTACATGTTTGATAGAATTCACCCGTGAATCCATCTGGTCCTGGACTTTATTTTGTTCATTGGGTGGTTTTAAATTATTGATTCAATCTCATTACACATGATTGGTCAGTTCAGATATTCTGTTTCTTTCTGATTCTGTTTTGGAAGATTGTTGTGGGAAGTTACTCATTTTTCATAATATTTTCTTACAATTCATTTTATTCTGTAGTGTCAGTTATTCTCTATTTCTGATTTTATTTGACTTTAAGATTTTATTTATTCAACAGTAAGAGAGAGAGAGCAAGTAGGAGGAGCAGCAGGCAGAGGGAGAAACAGGCTCCCCGCTGAACAGGGAGGCCGATGTGGGGCTCGGTCTCAGGACTATGACCTAAGCCGAAGGCAGACAACCAACTGAGCCACCCAGGCACCCCAAGTCCTCTTTTTCTTGATGAGTCTAGCTAAAGGCTTATCAATTTTATTTATCTTTTCAGAGAACCAGCTCTTGGTTTCATTGAACTTTTCTATTGTGTTTTTTTTTTTGTTTTTTTTTTTTTTAGTTGCTATTTCATTTATTTCTGCTCTAGTCTTTTATTATTCCCCTCCTTTCCACTGGCTTTGTTCTTTTTCTAGTTCCTTTAGGTGTAAGGTTAGGTTTTTTGAGGTTTTTCTTATTTCTTGAGTAGGCCTGTATCTCAATAAATTTCCCTCTTAGAACTGCTTTAGCTATGTCCCAAAGATTTTGGACCAGTGCGTTTTATTTCTCTCCATGTATTTTTTTATTTCCTCTTTGATTTTTTTGTTGTTGTTGACCCATTGGTGTTTAGTAGTGTGTTTTTTTAAACTTCATATGTTTTTGCTTGAGTTTTTTCTTGTAATTTACTTCGTGTTTCATACCTTTATGGTCAGAAAAGATACATGATATGATTTCAGACTTTTACAATTATTTAGACTTGTGACCTAAGATAGGATCTGTCCTGGAGAATGTACCATGTGCATTTGAATGTGTATTCAGTTTTTGGATTGAATATTCTGTGTGTATCTGTTCTGTCTGGTCTAATGTGTCATTCAAAGCAACTTTTTCCTTGTTGATTTTCTGTCCACAATATGCATCCACTGTAAGTGGAGTGTTTAAGTCACCTACTATTGTATTACTGCTAATTTCTTACTTTATGACTTTTATTACTGCTTTATGTATTTAGGTGATACTATTTTGGGTGCAGAGATATTTATAATTGTGAAATCCTCTTGTCAAAGTCATCACTTTATCATTCTGTAATGCCCTTTGTCTCTTGCTACAGTCTTTGATAAAAGTATTCCTACGAACTCTTCTCTCTCTTCCATTTGCATGGAATATCTTTATCCATACCTTCACTTTTCACTCTGTATGTGTCTTTAAGTCTGAAGCAAATCTCTTGTAAACAAGTTATAGTAGATGGGTCTTCTCTGTTGTTGTTTACCCAGTCACTCTGTGTCTTTTGATTGGAGCCTATAGTTCATTTACCTTTTTTTTTGAGAGAGAGAATGAGCGAACCAGGTGCACGCACAGGCAGGCAGCCTCAGAGGGAGAGAGAATCTTAAGCAGGGCGCTATCTCAGGATCCTGAAATCAAGAGTCAGACACTTAACCCACTGAGCTAGGTGCCCCCATATTCCATTTACATTTAAATTAAGTATTCATGGGTGTGTCCTTATTGTCATTTTTGTTAACTGCTTTGTGGTTTGGGGGCTTTTTGTTTTTTGTGGGGTTTTTTGTAGTTCTCTGTCTTTTGTTCTCTTTTGGTTTGATGGCTTTAACCTTGTGCTTGGATCCCTTTTTGTTTTTTGTGTGTATCACAGATTTATTTTTGGGTATCGCTGGGTTCATATATAACATTCTGTGTGTATAGCAGTCTGTATAAAATTGATGGCCTCTTACATTTTATGTGTGATTTCATATTTTACCTCTTTGTGTATCCCTTGACTAATTTTTGTAGATGTAATTGATTTTACTATTGTTTTAATCTCCACATTGGCTTAATCTACCACCTTTACTATGTTTGCTTTTACCTTTGAGAATTTTTCTTTTTCCTAATTTTCTTCTCATTATGGCCTTTTCTTTCTACTTAAGAATTCCCTTTATCATTTCTTGTAACGCTAGTTAAGGGGTGATGAATGACTTTAACTTTTGTTTTTCTGGGAAACTTTTTTTTCTCCTTCTGTTCTTAATGATAACCTCACTGAGTATTCTTGGTTGAAGGTTTTTTCCTTTCAGCACTTTGAATTTATCATGCCATTCCCTTCTGGCATCAAAATTTCTAGTGAAAAATGGGGTTTCCCTGATAGTAACTTTTCTCTTGCTTTGCTTTTAAGATTCTCCCTTTGTCTTTAATCTTTGATATTTTCATTATTATGTGTCTTGGTGTGGACCTCCTTTGGTTTATTTTGTTAGGGTTTCCTTTCCCAGATTAAGGAAGTTTTCAACTATTTAATATTTTATATTTTAATAATTTTTTAAATGAGTTTTCTGACCCCTTGTTTTTCTCTTTTCTTTCTGGTATCCCTATAATGTGAATGTGTTACACTGGATGATATTGCATATTTCCCATAACCTGTTGTCATTTTTTTTTCTTTTTGATGTTTGGCTTGGTTACTTTCCATTACCTTGTCTTCTAGATTGCTGATCCATTCTGCATGGTCATGTGCTGTTGATTCCTTCTAGTGTAGTTTTCATTTTAGTTATTGAATTCTTCAACTCTTCCTGGTTCTTTTTTATATCTTGTCTCTTTGTTAAAGTTGTCACTGTTCGTCTACTCTTCTCAAGTCCACTGAGCAGCTTTATGATTATTAAAGTTTCTTCAGGCATATTGCTTATCTGTTTCATTTAGCTCTTTCACTGTGATTTTCGTCCTATTCTTTCATTTGGGACATATGCCTCTGTCTCCTCATTTTGTCTTTGTGTGTGTGTGTGTGTGTATTAGGTCAGCTATACCTTTTGGTCTTGAAAGTAGTTTCCTTGTGGGCTGCCTGGGTGGCTCATTTAAGCATCTGCCTTTGCCTCAGGTCATGATCCTAGGGTCCTGGGATTGAGTCCTGCATCAGTCTGCCTACTCAGCAGGGGAGCCTGCTTCTCCTTCCCCCCGTTTGTGTGCACGTGCTCTGACAAATAAAATCTTTAAAAATAAAAAAAGTAGTTACCTTGTGAAGAAGTGGTCTTTGGTGCTCTAGAATCACAATCCATTCTTTTCACCAGAACCAAGTGCTCCAGGGTTATCCCCTCTGTGGACTGCGTGTGCCCTCCTTTTATGGTTGAGCTGTGATTGCCCTCAGCTTAGCTGATTGCAGTCACCCACTCTGCCTCCTGTGGGGGCAGGGTTTGCTCCCCGTGCTGTTGAGAGGCCCACCTGTGGCTGATGGGGGCTCATTGGCAGGTGGAGCCAGCAGTCATCCTAGCTGTCCACAGTTAGCCTCTCTGCCACAGCTGCAGCCACACAGGGCTTCCTCCCTGTTCAACCAGCTAAGAGGCTCAGCTTCATGAAGTGCAGTCATGCTGGGGTGAGGGGTTATCTCTTCCCCTCCCCAGGGCAGGAGTCACTCTGAGTGGCCCTGTGGGCCTAATGTTTTATCGTTCGTAGTAGCATGAAAAGTAATGATGACAATTCCTTCTTAAGCATGAGTCTTATAATGTTAAGCATATTTGTGTGTCTCAAAAAAAAGTTTCCCTAATTATAAAATTTTTCAGCTTGACAGGTAGCAAAGGTCTATGCTACAACTATTGAACTCTACTTTTGTAGTATAGAAGCAGCCATAAACAATATTTAAATAAGTGTGGCTTCGTGCCAGTAAAACTATACTTACTAAAGCAGCAGCCTAAACTGTGGACCTCAGACTATAGTTTGCCAATTCCTTATTAGGATCATATACCTTTGAAGGTAGACAAATTTTAAAATAGTGTAGAACTTAGATAGCAAATAGGTTTTTACTTCTTACTTCTCAAACCAACTATGATTGCACTTCTCATACCAACTTCTCATGCCAGTAATGCCTAGGATTATGAGGCTACATTAAAGTTTTACTAGAGGTAGTATCATTCATTAGTATTCACTTCATCAGTTTTTCTCATTTATAAAATAGGTAGCGGTTTGAAATTAGTAAAAACCCACCTTATAAGACTGTTTTGAGGATTAAATAACACACCTAAATCACTTAGTTTGTGTGTGGCACCAACAAATACAGAGTAGACCATTCACTAGTTCTATGAATACTTGAATGCTTTACTGTATGTCAAGCACTATTTCAGTACGGAGGATATTAAATGTTGGGTATTATTTTTGTAACATACTCTTTTTAGGTAATAAATTTCCATCAGTAACCATCAGGCATTTCTTTACTCCTTTATTTGCCATCTTTAAAAAAATAAAAGCCGCTCAAATCAGTATATCAGTTATAGCTGCAGCCTGTCTTCTCATAATATGCAGGGGTTTGTTTATTTGCTGCCAGCTGTTCTTCTGCCTATGACATTCTGATTTCTGTTTCTACCATTTTACCTCCTGGTGGTTAAATCTTACTTGACTCTAGCATTTGAAACTCTCTTCCCTTCACTTCTGTGAATTTGATACCTCCTAGTTTTTCCTCCATCTAACAAGCTTTCCCTTATCCTTTCCTCGCATCTCATCTGCCACCCACCTTTCAAATGTTAGTTGTAGTCAGGGTCTATCTTTATATTTTCTTCTTTTCTTACTCTCTTGAATGTCCCACTCCCTCAGTTCCAATTATAGTATTTACCTGATGACTCCTAATCTATATTTCTAGGTCACACCTGTTAGAAATCATATTTCTGACTGCAAGCGGACATTTTCGTTTGTATGATCTGATAGATACCTTAAGCCTATGTACATATGAATCATCTGAAAATCTTGTTCAATGTAGAGTAAATTCTGTAAATTTGGGCTGGATCCTGAGATTCTGCATTTCTAGTAATCCTCCAGGCTGTGGCCCACATTTTTGGTAGAGAGGCCTTAAACCCAACATATCCAAAAACTGAATTAATACTCTTCTCTTATAAAAGTATACCATCTTCTTTTCCTGTTTCCACAAATGGCAATATCACCAAGCAAAAGCATAAAACACAAGAATCGTGACTAACCTTTATTTCACACTTTATACCCAGTTAGTCACCAAATGGTATCTCTTCCCCTCCTTAAGAACTTTCAAATCCTACTCCTTTGGCCTTCTCTGTGATTTTAATCAAGCCTTTGGCATCTTTCTCCAGAAGGATTACTTACTTGTTATCTGGTCTAGGTATCTCTGTTCCCTTTTCTTACTTTAGTTGTGTCCTCTACACAACTACCAAAAAGACCTTTTCCAGTAGACAGATTTGATTTCTGTGGCCCTCTGTAGTTCCCCATCACATACAGAATAAATGTCAAACTCAGTAGCTTCACAATTCAAGACCCATCACAACATGCTTTTCTTGACTGTCGTTCACACCTGTAGTTCACATGCACAACTATCTGCATTTCTCTGAATGCTGACCTCTAAGGCTTCGCATACACTGCATGTTCCTCCTGACTTATGCCCCTTTCAGTTCTTGTGGCAGACTGCTATTCAAAACTCAGTCCAAACATTTTTTGTGGCCTTTAGAATTTTTCACTTTAGCTTTTATATTCCACAGTTGCCACGTAATATTATAATGTATTTATTTGACTTGACTTTTGCCTCTACCAAATTAGGAACTCTTAAAGCCCATTATTATTTTTTTTTGTCATTAATATACCCAGAATCTATCTAACACTGCTCCTCACATTAAGAAGGATTCAAGTATTTATTGAATGGATGAATGGATTTACAAAATTTATCTAATTCAAGGGTGCCCCCACTTTCGACAAATGGGAATTAGGTGAAAAGCCTGTGTTTACATTGGTTAATATATCCCTGATGAATTTATAATCTTCAAACATTCTTTTTCTGACTATCTTTCCATACTAAGTAATCGTATCTTTAGTTTGTCTTGTCTTCGTTGTTGTACCTCCAGTCTCCTCAGATTCTTTCAGTTAGTTAAGTTGCTCTTCTGTGAATGTTTTCATGTGCTTCTAAATTGTCTTGTTGGGAAGACCCAAATGACTCATAATTCTATACTCCAGATGGTTTGTATACAATAGTAAATTTTCTTATTTTAGAGATACTCTTTTAGGCACCCAGAAGCTTCCTTGAGCATAGTTGAGAATTCATTTCTATTGTTTGTTGTTGGCCATTCTCATTTGACATTTTTTTTTAGAACATATTCTGATTCAACTGGTTATTTTTCTCAACGGAAAAACATCTGTCATTCCTTATAATTTTATGTGATAGTTCACAAGTCTTAACCATACTTTCTATAAGCCCTTAAAATCAAATTAAATCTTAAAACCAGTAGAGTGCATTGTATTAACTACTTGTAATGTGATCAAAGGTATATCATTACATCTAGCCAAGTATTTCATCTTTTTTATTTATATTTTCACTTATTTTGAAAGTAAATTAATTCAGACATTTTTCTTTAACCTCAAGACATATCCTTCCTATTATCTCATCATCCCTAATTTTATCCTCTTTTTGGAATGAGGAGGATAGTTTTTTGTTGTTTTTTTTTTTTTTAATATTGTTTATAGCTACCTCTGAAGAGTCTGAATTAGAAGAGTTCTACAAGTTTCTCAGTAATACGTAGAGCAAAACTAAGCTCCTCTTCAGGGGAGCTGTGCAAATGACCTGCTGGTAAGAATCCAGAATGAAAAGCTGAAACATTTCATGTGTTTTTCTAATCACTTCTGTATATTTGATCACTTTAAAGTACTACTCACAAAACGGCCTTTATTAGTTGGCATAAGAACATTTTCTGGAAATGCAATAACCGTTTTGGTTTTTTTGGTTTTTTTTTTTTTTAGATTTAATTTATTTACTTGTCAGAGCAAGCAGAGAGAGCAGCAGTCTCCCTGCTGAGCAAGGAGCCCATTGTGGGACTCCATCCCAGGACCCAGGGATCATGACCTGAGCCAAAAGCAGATGCTTAACCAACAGCCACCAGGCATCACAATGACTGGATTTCTTTAGGAATCTTCAAACTGATGTTATTGAGCTATTTTTAAAATAGCAGAAAGTAAACTAGAAAAGAAGTTCCTGTGAGTCTTTCTACAAGTTTTATACTCTCATATAGCCTATCCTAGTGCCACGTGTACATAAAAGCACTCAAGTATTAAAAGATTAATTCACGGCTTGTAAAATGTGAGTGGCTACCACAGGGTGTTTAACAGATATTCCCCTCATTCAACATTAGGAGGTATTGTAGATCTATGCTTAGCAGAGCAAAGAACTGATGAAAATAGTCATTAGTGACTCATTTTAATTTATTCATTTCAGCCTATTAAAAATCTTTTGAATAAATGAAAATTATTAAATGTGCTAGGCTCTATTAATGGATGCAAAAAAGACATAAGAACAGTTCTTTTCCCCTAGAGAAGTTTCTTACACAGTAGACAACACACGTAGTGTTAGGTCATGTTTTGCACAGGTGTACATATAGCATTTGCAGAAAGGATGGTATAAAATGCAACAGGATATCATGAGATTGTTTTTGGGGATTCAGGAGGCTGCAGAGTATCAAATCCTAAAGGAAGGAGTTAATAGAGAAGAAATTCTAATAGACTAACAATCAGCTTTATTTTGAACTAAATTTTGTAGGGGAAGTGTAGATAGGATATCTGCGTCTCTTCCAACAAGTTCTTAATCTTTAAATAAAGACCTTCGTAATGAAATGTCTATAATGCTATTGCTAGTTAATTGTAAGTTTAAGAAATAAGTTCTCAGAAGCATGTATGTCACCATAAAATCTAAGAACTATCAAGTATATATATGAAATATCTACTTGTATTTTAGAAAAATGTGTTCTAAATTTAACTTGAACAGTTTCATATTATCATTACTAAAAAATTGGTAAAATGTTAGATCAACAATCCAAAAAAGGAAAAACATTGATTTAAAACTTCCCCAAGGGGTACCTCGGTGGCTCAGTTGGTAAAGTGTCTGCCTTCGGCTCAGGTCATGATCCCAGAGTCCTAGGATCAAGCCCCCATTGGGCTCCCTGCTCAGAGGACAGCCTGCTTCTCCCTTTCCCTCTGCTGCTCCCCCTGCTTGTGCTCTCTCTCTCACTCTTTCTCTGTCAAATAAAATCTTTTAAAAAAAATTTTTTTTTAAATAAAACTCCCCCAAACCCTGTGCTCCAGATATAACCCCCTATTGAAATAATAGTTAACATTTTTTAAAGGTTATGTGTATTTGTGCCAGGCATTTTGTATTTGCTAGCTCAATTTTTTTAAGATTTTGAATAAATAAAGTATTTTTTTGTAAAAACCAGAGGAAACAAACTGATCTCAAACTTGCTTTTTATATGTGAGTTTGCTTCTATGTCACTAAATAGATTAATTTTTAATGATTGGATGCATTCTGTGGTGTGGTCCACATTAATTTATTTAACCTGTAGCTTCTTTTATTTTGGCTTTTAATAATCAACATTTATATTTTACTCTCAGGTCTACAGGTCAGTTCTGGTTCAGTTACATTTGGCTAAGTTAGCTGGACATGGCTCCAGGCTAAGGGTTGGGATCAGTTGTGCTTCACATATCTTCTCCTTCTAGAATTTGGGCTAAATGGCCAATGATTACATAGAACATGGAAGATGGTAGGAGCACAAAGGGAAAAACAGAAATCATGACATCTCTTAACTTGTACTTGTAACTGGCATGCTGTCACTTCTACCATATTGAATCTGCCAATGGAAGACTTTTGACCAAGCCCAAGGTCAACGGAGTGGGAAAGTCAATGGATAGAGAATGGAAGAGTGAATATTTTCCAAACTATAATTAATCTACTATACTTAGTAAAACTGCTTCTGAAAATATATAAAAACATCCAGGCATTTTGACTACAAATAGATTTTTACCCCATTAACTGGTTTTATGCTTCTTACACATTTAAATTTTTTCCAAATTTCTAGGTGTGGTTAGCAGGACCTTATATAATTTCCTCAGAATAAAGAAATGCCCAGCAGGGGACTTTCAGATTTAAAGAACATGTACATTTTAAGACTTTGGGTTCATTTTGCTAAATACCTCTCTGGAAATACGTCTCTATTTATATTTCTCCCTCAAGTAACCCCCAGGAAAATCCCTCTTTCCACCCCCTCTAACCTTAAAAATTCTTTTAGCTTTTGGCACTCTGAGGGTACGTCATTGTTTTGACATTTGATTTTTAGGGAGGATGAACATTTATTTCAAATGTTTTTTGACCATTTGTATATTTATACATTATATGCTCCTGTCCTTAGTCCATTTGTCCACCTAGCATATATTTAATAATTTATGAGAACTTTTATACATTGTTAGAGATTTTCCCCAGTATATCATTTTTACTTTTAATTTTGTCTCTAGTGGTGTTTAACTGTCCTGAAGTTTTCATTTATTGTATAGGCATATCAATAAAGCATTTCCTCTATGGTCATAGTTAGGAAGAGGAGTTTGTATTCTGTATTGAAGTTGTGTATGTTAACTTCCGTGTGATACTTAACCACAGCTGAAATCATTAGTGTGATCACTGGGTTAGCATCTTTCTTCCTCACCAGACTGTAAGTTCCGTAAGAGCAGGAATCATGTTTTGTGTAGCTTTATCGCTGTCGCCTGGCATACGGATAGGTCTGCAATAAGTATTTGTTGAATTGAATTGAAAATCTAAATCCATCAGGAATTCATTTTGATACAAGATAGAAAAACAGGTACCTATATCCTATTTTTCCCCAAATAGTTTGACAAGTTTTCTCCAACGTGTTAAAAAATTCACACCTACAGCCCCCAGACGCACACACATAATCATATTCTCCTTCCCTCTCTGATTTGATAGTTTTACCATATTGAACAATGTATGGAGATATTTGAATCTATAAAGATTTCCTAATCTGTTTTATCTATTCTGGTATCGGTATCACATCATCTATTAACAATGGAACAAGTTCTCCTCCCATATTTCACTTTTTCTAAACACCCAGACTTCTTACACATTTACTTTTATCACAGAGCTTTACTACCAAGCCCTCAGAATGCCATTAGGATTTGGGATTTTGATTACGTTTGAAACAATTAACATCTTAAAATATTTATTCTTCTCATTGAATAGTATGTATGATATGCCTTTCCGTTTATTTATGTTTGAATTTCCTTAGTTTTATTCTATAGGATCTAATGTTTTATTGAGTGTATTTGTACTTTTTGTATTAATCTTTGTAGCTAGAGTTTTGAAGTGAATAATTGGAATTTTTTTTTCTTAAGCTTTTGTCAGGAGTGATAAACCCAAACTATTCAGAGGACTACAAATCAAGGTAAGAGGATCTTAATGGAATTCCTTTTTCCAGTATTTTTTTAATTAAAATATTTTAAGTTTTTTTAATACCTTAGAGTCATTTTAGATATGCAGAAAAATTGATTCAGAAGTACACTGTTCCCATATCTACCTCCTCCCTCTTCGTATCCTCCCAGTTTCCCTTATTAACATCTTGTATTTATGTGGTACAATTGATGAACCAATATTGATACATTAACTAAATTCCCTAGTTTGCTTTAGGATTTTTTTGTATTGTGTAGTCTAGGTTTGACAAATGTATATAATACCGTGTATACACCCTTACGGGATCTTACTTGCCCTAAAAATCTCCTGTGCTACCTATTCATACCTCTTCCTCCCCCAAACCCCTGGCAACCACTAGATCTTACTGTCTGTAGTTTACCTTTTGCAGAAGGTCATATGGTTGAAATCATACAGTATGTACGGCTTCTCAGACTGAGCGATATGCAATTAAGGTTCTTCCCATATCTTCCTTATAGCTAGATAGCGCATTTCTTAACACTAAATAGTATGAATAGTCTGTTGTACCATGGCTTTTATATTCACCTTTGGAAGGACATCTTGAGTGTTTCCAGTTCTGGGCATTTATGAGTAAAGCTGCCGTACACGTTTTTGTGTAGGCATAAGTTTTCAACGTATTACCTAGAAGCACAATTGCTAGATCATATAGTAAGATTGTTTAGCTTTGTAAGAAATTCCCAATCGGGCTTCTAAATTGGCTGTATTGTGTTGCATTCCCACCAGTTATGAGAGTGTCTGTGGTTCCCCATCTTCACTAGCACTAAGTACTGTCCGTGCCTGGCATTTTAGCCATTTGAAGAAGTACATGGTATTATCTCATTGTTTTATTTTGCAATTCCCTAATTGAGCATCTTTTCATAAGCCTCTTTGCCATCTGTGGATCTTCTTTTGGGTATCTGTTCAGCTCTTTAGCCCACTTTTTAAGTTTTTAATTGTGATAAATACATAATATTAAATTTACCATCTTTTTAAACATACAGTTCAGTGCTATTAAATATATTCACTGTTGGGCAGTGGATCTCTGGAATTTCTTCATCTTCCAAAACTGAAACCCTATACCTATTAAACACTAATTCCCCCTCTCCCCACCTTGCAGCCCTTTGACCAGCTACCCTTCTGCTTTGTTTCTGTGACTCATTATTTTAGATTCTTCATAGGAGTTGAATCCTACAGTATTCGTCCTTTCATGGCTGGCTTATTTCACTTAGCATGAGGTTGCCAGGGTTCATCCACCTTGAAGCACGTGGCGGGCGGCATGCTTTTTCTCCATCTCTTGATATAATATTTTTCTTATTTAGCCTATTGGTGGGGATATTAATTGACAATCTTGATACCAACAGGTATTTTTCTTTTCAGAGGTAAACGTAATTATTTAGTTTTTTGAAATCCTGTAGGACCTATTATGATGTTCTATCTACAAGCCTTTTTTGTTACTATTAAATTGGATAAAGCTGGATTGAATTATTTGGTTTTTGGTTGAGGCTGAGAAGGCTCTTCTAAGCAGATAAAAATGATGTGCTTTTCTTTTTGTAGTATGTTCGTGGTTCAGATCCTGTATTAAAGCTTTTGGATGACAACGGGAACATTGCTGAAGAATTAAGCATCCTCAAATGGAACACAGACAGTGTAGAAGAATTCCTGAGTGAAAAGTTGGAACGCATATAAATCTTGCTTCAATTTTGTCCTATCCTTTTGTTACTTTATCAAATGAAATACTCCAGTACCTAGAGAATATTCTAGTTTTGCTTCCTTCCTTTGATCACTCTCTGTGAGGCATTAAACATCTCATTAACAATTGAAGGGGCAGCACAGCCCATGGTATCTAAGGAGTTGGCAAGCTTAACACAACCCAGTTTTCATAAATTTCCATCCTTCCACATTTGTTGATACCACTACCAAAATGCTTTGTAATAGAGTTGGCTAATTATGCAAATGATAGTGTGTAATAATTGGTCCAGTTTTACGAACAGCAGATTTTTAGATGAGGGAGGTTAATAGCGGAGATGCCTACTGGGCCTCATGCATGTGCCGTGTGCTCTTTGAAAGCAACAGCAGAACTACAAAGCAAACAAGAGCCGCGGAGCCTCAACAGATTGCCTGCTTCTCATTCTCCCAGCTTTCCTTTTACTAGAAATGTTATAGTTCATAATGAATGTGTTGCATTAAAACTTTATGCTTCGTTATTGTAAAACAGATTCAAGATCTACAGTAAGAGTGAAACATTCACAGAGATTCGCATTAATGAAGACTACACAGAAAACCTTCAGGAGGATTTGTGTGGATCTGATATTTAGCAAATTTTTGTGCTTCACACCCTTACAGAAAAACAAAAACTGATCATTTGTTTAAGACCAAAATATAAATAAAGTTTCAAAAAAAATCGAGAATTTGAAATCCTTCTGATTTGTCCTCTCATGTTTAAAAATATCACATTTCTTAGTGCATTTTTATTTTTTCATAGAAGCCCTATTTCATCCAAAATGTTAAAATGGCTACAGTGTTTCAAAGTTGTTGTGGGTAACATTGCTTTATACTTGTCTAGCAGTTTCTCAAAGTGCTTTTAGCTGTGAATACATTTTTTTATTGATATCTCCTTTAAGGAATAGCTCCTAAAATGCAGAATTTTTATGAGCCATTAAAAATGATTTTTCTTGCTTGACCTTCTGTCTGGTGGTTCACTAAGAACAACATTCATCCAATGAATTTAGGTCATTTAAACCTCTTATCGAATTGGTCTAATCTTGTGTCAGCTTAATCTCAGGGTAAATTCTTATATTCTAGAAACTTTAAAAATAAAAAATTAAGAATTAAGCCATGTTAATGAAGGATATTTGAAGTCTTTAGAGACGCTACCAGGAAATGCTAATGGAATATTTTTAAGAGATTGGTTATTATTACTAGCATTTTGTATTATGTCATATTTTAAATTAAGTATATTTGTAAAGCCATGAAGAGAATAAACCCTAGGCAAGTTGGTTAATCAAAATAAAATACTATGAGAGTCTTGGCAAACAGACTAAGTTCTATTTATTTTTGATCATTTAGAGTAGTGGGGAGAGCCATGGTTTTGATAGTACGACACCCTGGACGGTGTGGCACAAATCCCATGGCTGTTATTACTTCAGAACAAGAGGGATGTGCAGCCAGTCAGGACAGTAGGAGAAGTAGCATGAGATGGTGCCACCACACGCAGATGAACAGTAGGACAGAAGGGATGAAACTTCAAAACTTCTGGGATTGGCACGGGAACCTAATTGGACTGCTATCTGGGCAGGAAGAGCCAGTTAAATGAGTGCTGGCATCAGTTTAAAAAGAAAAGTGAAGAGACGCTTAAAAACTATATTCAAGTTGTTATAAGAGATCAAAAGAGGCTGAAGAACCCCATAGTAATCTTAGAGCTTGAAGTTCCTGAGCTGATGAATAACCGTGTACCCACCAAGCTCTACTATTTTAATTGGGAGGTTCAAATTAGTTCCAACTATTTTTCACCAATTCCAATCAAAGAACAGCTAAAAGCTCTTTTTTAAAAAAAAAAAAGACAAATGATTACCAGGAGAGAGAACTTCTGATCCAAAAAGTGCCATTTTATAGCCCAGTTCTGAAACTTGATTAAGCTGCTTCTGGTTCACAAATATGGATATGTAATGCTTGGTATTTATAAATTTGTTCCCCCTGCCAAAATGTTACTTATAACCTAAAACAGTTAATTTATCTCTAAATTCCTGAATTTGGCAAAAGCCTCTTCTAAAAGGAACTATGAACAAAAACTGACATTTCCTGTTTTAAGAGGATTTGAGGCTTAAAACCTAATCTAAAATTAAAGATAAAATGCAAAAAAAAAAAAAAAAAACTTGTGAAAGCAAATACTGCAAAACTTTGGAAATTAAAATTTGCCTTCCCTTATATGTGAAAGCAAATACACGGGAAGGAGGAGTACAGATTCCAGATATGAGCACAACGAGGTAAATATTTCTTTTACTTGAAAATTAAAATGCCTTTTAACTACATTCTGTGGTGACAGAGGACTTGCCCTGGGAAAGGCCTGCATTTGTGATCAAAAATTCAGAGTAGACTTACTGCATGTCTTACCTTCAAACTGCCCCTTTGCCAGAAATCAGTAACATGAGACATGGTTAGTTTTATTTCCTCTGCATTTCTAAATAAGAATAATTGTGTGCAGCCTCTATAAGTAGTCCTTTCCTGTCAGCCACTCATTAAACGTCTTTTACAAATACAGCCATTTTATCCAGCATTATGAAAAGATTGAAGTTTAGCCCTAAAAAAAAAAAAAAAAAAATCGGTAGACAGACTAAGCTAAGCTACAGTTGATCCTTATTATTCGTGAATTCCATATTTACAAATACACCTACTCATTAAAATTATCTGTAACCCCACAATCATAATACCCAGGGTACTTTTGAAGTCATTGACGAATGGGCACAGAAAGATTGGAGTCTCTTGGTGCAGACATTCCCAGCTGAAGTCAAACAAGGGGGCACTACCTTTTTCAGCTCTCATGCTGTAAACAAATATCCTTTCATAGTCTATTAGTTTTTTGTGTTTTTGGTGATTTAGCCTTTTAAAAATACCCAGCGTGTATGTCCCCTGAGAGCAGCGGTCTGTTGTAAGTTCAGTGTTGGCAGCAACTTCATAGAGCTACCGTGAGTACTGAGAATGGACTATAACTTTTTACATTTTTTTTTATCAAGATACAATTCACATTTAAAACCCACTTAAAGTATGCAATTTTTTATTTATTTATTTTTTTTAGTATTTTCGGAGCCATGCAGCCATCACCACTATCTAAATTTAGAACACGCTCATCACCTCAAACAGAAATCCTGTCTATACCGTTAGCAGGGACTCCCACAGCCACCTACCCCCAGCGCTGACCACCACTGGTTTTGCCTTCTGTCCCAACGGGTTTGCGTATTCTGGATATTTCATATAAATGGGATCGTACAATACATGGCCATTTATCTGGGGTCTTTCATTTAGTATGTACTTCATTACTTTTTATGGCTAATTTTCTTTTGTATGACTGTACCACATTTTATCCATTATTTGGTAGTCATTCGGGTTGTTTCCACTTTGGGGCTGTAACGAATAATGCAGCTATATATATTTATGTACAAGTCTGTAGAAATATTTTCATTTCTCTTAGATTTATTACTCGGAAGGAAACCGCTGAGTCATACTATCTATTTTAACTCTTGGAGGCACACCCAAACTTCTGAAGTGGCTACGCCATTTTACATTCCCACCAGTACCTTCCAGTTTCTGTATATCCTAAATTTCTTCATCTCTCAGAGTGCTCATCAGGGGCTACTGAGATGTGTCAAATACTTTGCCCTCTATTAACTGGTCCTCAGACTGTAAATATTTAGTTCTTTATATGATATGTTTTAGTCTCTCAATTTTACCTCTGTCTTCTGCCTACTGTCAATTAACTGGATTTCATTTTTCTCTTCCCCAACTTCAGTTCTTAAAAAAGCTAATGTCCCCAGGGCACCTGAATGGCTCAGTCCGTTAAGTGTCCCACTCTCGATTTTGGCTCAGGTCATGAGATTGAGCCCCAAGTCGGGCTCTGCACTGAGCCTGGAGCCTGCTTCAGATTCTCTCCCTCTCCTTCTATCCCACCCACCCCACCCCACCCCTGCTCACTCACGCACACACATTCTTTCTCTCAAAAAATTAATGTCTGATGTCCCCATGTCTACTAGGGTCTAGTGAAAATCAACAATTAAAGTACAAATATAGCAATTACGGTAAAGGTAATGAACAAGTTACCAGAAGAGAAATATAAAGGAAACGAATGAGCTTGGGGATCTCCAAAGAATATGATATTTAAACAGGCCTAAAATATGAACAGAAGCTATCCAGGTATAGAGTAAATTAAAATGCCTTCCAGTGGGAAGGGAGAGCATGTACAAAGATCCTGAGTAGAAAGTCTGGAAACTTCACATACCTGAAAGAAGGCCAGGGTGTCTGGAAACTAGTGACCCAGGGAAAAGGGTAGTAGGAAATGAAGTTGTGAGGGTAGGCTGGGAAGATCTAATACATGTCATCCTAAGAATTCAGCTGTATTCTAAGTTGCTTTCAGAACAAAACCTTGAGCAGGGGAAAGACAAAATCCAGTATGGTCAACTCTAAAGGTCATGAAAATCAAATATTCATTTATGCCTATGTAAACAAATACCCTATCTGTGCTTTCACTAAGGACTAATAATCTCTTCAGGAACCTCTAGCATATTATGTGCTTTTTAAAACTATTCCTCCACAGTGCCTGGGGGCTCAGTCAGTTAAGCATCCGCCTCTTGATTTTGGCTCAGGTTGTGATCTCAGGATTGTGAAATCAAGCCCTGTGTGAGGGCATGGAGCCTGCTTAAGATTCTCTCTCTCCCTCTGCCCCTCACCCCCCCAAAAAAAGTTTGTGTTTTTTTTTTTTAATTACTCTTCAACTTGCTTTTAAGACAAAAAAGACAAGCGTAAGCATAAATGTTAAATTTTCTGAGTCCAGTATTCATTTGTATACATACAAAGTGGATTCTTTAAGTGTTGGCTGGTTATGTGAATAGGAAGTGACTGTTGACCACACTCAAGCACTCTTCCTTGCCATCTTTAAGCGTCAATCTCAATTCTAATTCCCTTGAAAGATTGTGGAGCTCCAGTCTTGAAACCATTTGACTCAACATATAAGATAGTCCTTTCTGTCACCACCTCCATAGTAACTAGTACCAGAGTTCGTGGGACTGGTTTGATCTCCTCCTATACTCAGACTTTTGACCTAAGTCCCTGGTTCCTGTTGCCTAATCTTACACATCATGAATGTGCAACTAAACTATTCTGTTTGCCATTCAAGATTTTGAAATTAATTCTATGGACCTGAATTGTGTTTCCATTCTTCTTCCCTGGCTTGAACATCTGGATACTCATCTATTAAAAAAAAAAAAAATCTTTGGCTAAAGATTTATTAATTTTAGAGAGAAAACATACGCACCTGAGTAGGGAGAAGGGCAGAGGGAGAGAGAGAGAGAGGGAGAACTTCAAGCAGGCTCCATGCCTAGCATGGAGCCCAACATGGGGCTCAATCTCACAACCCTGGGATCACAACCTGAGCCAAAACCAAGAGTCAGATGCTTAACCGACAGCCACCCAGGCACCTCTAGCCCAGACTTTCTGATCTGAATTCTGTCTTTCCTAACTCATCTACATATTTTCTCTCGGCATCTTAGTCCAACAATACAGAACTCTCCATTTCTGTATGGAATGAAATCTCTGTCCATCTCTACCCCTTGCCTATCCACTTGGTCTTAGCTAGATCTTACCCCATGGGCCCAGCCCAGATCCCAGCCAAACATCTAGTCTAGTTTCTTTTACTGCATAACAAACCTTTCCAAAACTTAATGGGTTAAAACCGTAACTATTTTGCTCGCAAATATATACTTTGGGCAGGGCTCAGTGAGGCCAGCTGATGCCTGCTCCACCAGGCATCAGCTGGGTCAAGAGGACCCACTTCCAAGATGGGTCACTCATACAGCTGGCGAACTGGCACTGGCTGTCTATTCTTCCATTAGGCGGCTTCAGCTTCCTCACAGTGTCGTGACTGGGCTCAAAAACAAGCATCCTTCTAAGAAGCAGGAAGTGAAAACTACCCATTTCTTAAGGCCTGGGCCCAAATAGCACATGATGTCACTTCCACCATATCCCATGGGTCAAGCAGTCACAGAGCCCAGAGGCTCCCTAAAATCTAGAGTTTTGAAAGCCAGTCATGTAATTGGGATAAAAACGCTGGGACACAGGCAGGGTGAACAGAGCTCTGACCAAAACCAGGGAGACAGGAGTGATTGCTCCTCTGTAAGGGCTCACCAAGGGGGAGGGGGGGGCACAAATTTTCAGCTCCAGAGCTAGAGTGCTGGAAGACTTCAGAGAGCAAAACAGCGCCACCTTGTGGAGTCTGGAGCCACTTACACCAAGCCCTGCCTCCCGTGTGCACTGGAACTGCATTTCCACTAGGGCAGTTCCACCTGAGAATCAACGCAACAGGTCCCTCCCCCAGAAGACCAGCACAAAGAACTCGCTCACACCACGTTTACTGATCATAGAGTTCTTTAAAGCTTCAGCTCTTGGGGAAAACCATATATAGCACTCTTTGTATTTCTATTCTTTAGTCTTTATTGTTATTGTTTTCAGTGATTTTTTTCAATTCTTTTTTTATTTTTAAAATTTTTTATATATACTTTGTAAATTTTTTGTTTCTTTTCATATTTTATTATAAATATATTTTATATATTAATACATGTATATTTTATACATACATATGAATATATAAATTTATATATAAATATATAATGTATATATGTAATATTTATTTATTTATTTATTTATTATTTTGGAATCTAATTTCTTTTAACACACCCAGAATCCAGGGGATTTTGTTTTGTTGTTGTTGTTTTTCTTTTTCTTTTCTTTACTGGACAAAATAAGGAGATGGAGAAATTCACCCCAAAAGAAAGAACAGGAGGTAGTACTCGTAGCCAGGGATTTAATCAATACAGATATAAGTAAGATGTCTGAATAAGAATTTAAAACAATGGCTATAAAGACACTAGCTGGGCTTAAAAACAGCGTAGAAGACACTAGAGAATCTCTCACCATAGACATAAGAGAACTAAAATCTAGTTAAGCCAAAACTAAAAATGCTATAACCAAGATGCAGTCCCAAGGCCATAAAAATGAGGATAAACAAAGCAGAAGAGCAGAAGTGATACAGAAGATAAAATTATGGAAAATAATGTAGCTGAAAAGGGAAAGAAAACTATTAGATCACAAAGGTAGACTTAGGGAACTCAGCAATTCCATAAAGCAAAGAAGAAAGGGAGAAAAAGAGACAGAAGGTGTATTTGAACAAATTATTGCTGAGAACTTCCTTAATCTGGGGAAGGAAACAGGCATTCAAGTCCAAGAAGCACAGAGAACTCCCCTCAAAAAATCAACAAAAATAGGTCAACACTTGGATATGTTATAGTGAAACTTATGAACTACAAAGAAAAAGAGAAAATCCTGAAAGCAGCTCAGGACAAGAGCTCCTTAATCTACAAGAGTAGACACATAAGGCTGGCAGCAGACCTGTCCAGAGACCTGGCAGGCCAGAAAGGACTGGCATGATATATTCAACATGCTAAATGGGAAAAATATATAGGCAAGAATACTTTATCCAGCAAGGCTGTCATTCAGAATAAAGGAGAGATAAAGAGTTTCTAAGACAGGGGCACCTGGATAGCTCAGTCATTAAGCTTCTGCCTTCGGCTCAGGTCATGATCCCAGAGTCCTGGGCGCAAGCCCCATGTTGGGCTCCCTGCTCAGCAGGAAGGCTGTTTCTCCCTCTCACTCCCCCTGCTTGTGTTCCCTCTCTCACTGTGTCTGCGTCAAATAAATAAATAAAATCTTAAAAAAAAAAAAAGTTTCCAAGATGAACAAAAACTAAAGGAATTTATGAACATTAAACCAGTCCTGCAAGAAATATTAAAGGGGACCCTTTCAGTGGAAAGAGAAGCCAAAAGTAACAAAGACCAGAATGGAACAGTGACTTTATAGGTAACACAATGGCACTATATTCATATCTTTCAATAATCACCCTAAATGTAAATAGACTAAATGCTCCAATCAAAAGACATAGGGTATCATAATGGATAAAAAGATAAGACCCGTGGATATGCTGCTTACAAGAGATTCGTTTTAGACCCAAAGACACTTCCAGATTGAAAGGGGGCAGAAACCATTTATCATGCTAATGGACATCAAAAGAAACCTGGAGTTGCCATCCTTATATTAGACACTAGATTTTAAACCAAGGACTGTAATAAGAGATGAAGAAGGACAGTATATCATAATAAAGTGGTCTAGCTAACAAGACAATCTAACAATTGTAAATACTTATGCCCCTAACTTGGGAGCAGCCAAATATATAAGTCAATTAATAACAAAATTAAAGAAACTCATTGATTACACAATAATAGTAGGGGACTTTAACACGCCACTCACAGCAATGGACAGATCATCTAAGCAGAAGATCAACAGAGAAACAAGGGCTTTAAATGACACACTGGAACAGATGAACTTACAATATATTCAGAGCGTTTCATCCTAACACAGTGAATACACATTCTTTGAGTGCACGTGGAGCATTCCCCAGAATAGATCACATACCAGGTCACAAATCAGGACTCAACTGGTAAAAAAGATTGAGGTCATACCAGGCATATTTTCAGACCACAATGCTTTAAAACTTGAAGCCAACCACAGGAAAAAATTTGGAAGGACTACAAATACATGGAGGTTAAAGAACATCCTACTGAAAAATGAATGGGTCAACCAGTAAATTAAAGAAGAGTTCAAAAAATACATGGAAGCAAATGAAAATAAAAACATGACAGTTCAAAACCTTTGGGATGTAGCAAAGGCGGTCTTAAGAGGGAAATATATAGCAATACAGGCCTTCCTCAAGACACAAAAAAAGTCTCAAATACCAACCTAAACTTACACCTAAAGGAGCTGGGAAAAAAACAGCAAGTCTAAATCCAGCAGGAGAAGAGAAATAGTAAAGAGTAGAGCAGAAATCAATGATACAGAAATCAGAAAAACAGAACAGATCAACAAAACTAGGAGCTAGTTCTTTGAAAGAATTAACAAGATTGATTAAACCCCTAGCCAGACTTAGCAAAAAGAAAAAGCACCCAAATAAATAAAACCATGAATTAAAAAGGAGAGATCACAACCAACACCAAAGAAATACAAACAATTAGAATATTATGAGCAATTATATGCCAACTAATTAGGCAATCTGGAAGAAATGGATAAATTCCTAGAAACATATAAACTACCAAAAGAGAAATAGGAAGAAATAGAAAACCTGAACAGACACATAACTAGCAAAGAAATTGCAGCAGTAATCAAAAATCTCCCAACAAGATCCCGGAGCTGGATGGCTTCCCAGGGGAATTCTACCAAACATTTAAAGAAGAATTAACACCTAGTCTCCTGAAACTGTTCCAAAAAATAGAAATGGAAGGAAAACTTCCAAACTCAATCTGTGAGGCCAGCATTACCTTGATCCCAAAACCAGACAAAGACCCCACCAAAAAGTAGAATAACAGACCACTATCCCTGATGAACATAGTTGCAAAAATTTTCAACAAGATACTAGCTAACAGGATCCAACAGAACATTCAAAGGATTACTAACCATGACCAAGTGGGATTTACTCCTGGGCTGCTGGGCTGGATCAACGTCCACAAATCAATCAACGTGATACACACATTAATAAAGAAAGGATAAGAACCAGATGATCCTCTCAATAGATGCAGAAACAGCATTTGACAAAATACGGCATCCTTTCTTGATAAAAACCCTCCACAGTGTAAGGATAGAGGGAGCATACCTCAACATCATAAAAGCCATGTACAAAAACCCCATAGTTATTATCATCCTCAACAGGGGAAAACCCGAGAGCTTTTCGCCTAAGGTCAGGAACATGGCAGGGAGGTCCACTCTCACCACTGCTGTTCAACATAGTACTAGAAGTCCTAGCCTCAGCAATCAGTCAACAGAAAGAAAGAAAATGCATCCCAATCAGCAAAGAAGTTAAACTTTCACTCTTCACAGACATACTTTATGTAGAAAACCCAAAAGACTCCACCAAAGAATTGCTAGAACGGAATACATAATTCAGCAAAGTCGCAGGATATAAAATCAGTGTACAGACATCTGTGGCATTTCTGTACACTAACAACGAAGCAGCATAAAGAGAAATCAAGGAATCCATCCAGTTTACAACTGCACCAAAACCCATACGATACCTGGGAATAAATCTAACCAAAGAGGTAAAAGATTTGTACTCTGAAAACTATAAAACACTTCTGAAAGAAATTGAGGAAAACACAAAGAAAGGGAAAAACATTCCATGCTCATGGATTGGAACAAATATTGTTCAAGTTCCTATGCCACTCAAGGCAGCCTACACATTCAGTGCAGTCCCTAGCAAAACACCTCCAGCATTTTTCACAGAGCTGGAACAAACAATCCTAAAATTTGTATGGAACCAGAAAAGACCCCAAATAGCTAAAGTAATGTTGAAAAAGAAAACCAAAACTGAAGGCGTCACTATTCCAGACTTCAAGCTCTATACCAAAGCTGTAATCAAGACAAAATGGTACTGGCACAAAAACAGACGCATAGATCGATGGAACAGAATAGAGAACCCAGAAATGGACCCTCAACTCTGTGGTCAACTAGTCCTTAACAAAGCAGGAAAGAAAATCCAATAGAAAAAAGACAGTCTCTTCAACAAATGGTGTGGGGAAAAATTGGACAGCCACATGGAGAAGGATGAAATTGCACCAGTTTCTCACACCATACACAAAAATAGACTCAAAATAGATGAAAGACCTAAGTATGAGACAGGAATCCACCAAAATCCTAAAGGAGAACACAGGCAGCAATTTCTGTGACCTCGGCCACAGCAGTTCTTGCTAGACACGTCTCCAACGGCAAGGGAAACAAAAGCAAAAATGAACTATTGGGACTTCATCAAGATAAGAAGCTTTTGCACAGCAAAGGAAACAGTCGACAAAACCAAAAGACAACCAACAGAATGAGAGAAGATATTTGCAAATGTCTTATCAGGTAAAGGGCTAGTATCCAAAATCTATAGAGAACTTATCAAACTCAACACCCCAAGAAAAATCCAGTCAAAAAATGGGCAGAAGACATGAACAGATGTTTCTCCTAAGAACACATACAAATGACCAATAGCACATGAAAAAATGTTCAATATCACTCGGCATCAAGGAAATAAAAATCAAAACCACAATGAGATACCACCTCACACCGGTCAGAATGGCTAAAATGAACAAGTCAGGAAATGACAGATGTTGGCGAGGATGCGGAGAAATGGGAACCCTCTTACACTGTTGGTGGGAATGCAAACTGGTACAGCCACTCTGGAAAATACGGAGGTTCCTCAAAAAGTTAAAAATAGCCCTATGACCCAGCAATTGCTCTACTGGGTATTTATCCCAAAGATACAAATGTAGTGACCCAAAGGGGCACCTGAACCCCAATGTTTATAGCAGCAATAGCCAAACTATGGTAAGAGCCCGGATGTCCATCAACAGATGAACGGATAAAGATGTGGTATGTATAAATACACACAATGGAATAGTACTCGGCCACCAAAAAATGAAATTTTACCATTTGCACTGACATGAATTATACTAAACAAAATAAATCAGTCAGAGAAAGACAATTATCATATGATTTCACTCATATGTGGAATTTCAGAAACAAAACAGAGGAGTATAGGGGAAGGGAGGGGAAAATAAAACAAGACGAAATCAGAGAGAGAAACTATCTTAATCATAGAAAACAAGCTGAGGGTTGCTAGAGGGGAGATGGGCGTGGGAAGGGGTAACTGGGTGATGGGAATTAAGGAGGGCACTTGATATAATGAGCACTGGGTGTTCTATGCAACTGATGAATTACTAAATTCTACCCCTGAAACTAATAACACGGTCTATGTTAACTAAACTGAATTTAATTTTTAAAAAATAGGGGCGCCTGGGTGGCACAGCGGTTAAGCATCTGCCTTCAGTTCAGGGCGTGATCCTGGCGTTCCGGGATCGAGTCCCACATCAGGCTCCTCTGCTATGAGCCTGCTTCTCCCTCTCCCACTCCCCCTGCTTGTGTTCCCTCTCTCGCTGGCTGTCTCTATCTCTGTTGAATAAATAAAAATAAAATCTTTAAAAAAAAAATAAAAATAAAAAAATAAAAAATAAATAAAATTTTATAAGTATGTGTTTTTATATTTTTATTTATATTTACATTTATAAATTAAATAAAATGAACAGTACAGACAACTGGAGATTCCCTTGCTCCTTATTTTTCCATTGGAATTTGACTTTTGTTTGCCCTCCCTGTGACCTCCCTTGGCCTCGACTACAAATCTGCTTCAGTCCCACACTCCTTGGTGTGAGTCATCTATGAAAGTGCCCTCTTTGCCCTTTCTTTTAATATTTGGCCTCATATGGATTTTTCTCAATTGCTGGGTGCATGAGAGCTTTTTCTCTTCCATGCTCTCATGACATTTTGAGGTACTGAGGATTAAGATTTCAACGTATAAATTAGGAAGGGAGAACACAATTCAGCCCATAACACTGTCAGCTTTCCAAGGGAGGTAAGGAAAGAAGCGAGTTGAGAAATTGGGAGGTGGGAAGTAGAAAGAACAGTTTGGAGAAACTCGAAATGAGACAGGAAAGAACTAGATTGGATTGGAGCTTTAAAGGAGGATTTATTTTGTTCTATTTTACTGTGAGAGAAACCTGAGCGTATTTATAAGCAGAGGGGAAGATGTCTGTGAAGGAGAAAATGAGAGAATGTGTGGAGAGGCTTGGCTTCGACCAGAAGGGAAAGCTTAGACAACAAGTGAGAAGAACAAGCAAGAGCATAGACAACATGGTAGGAAGACAATATGGAAAGATTAGGGACCTTTGTTTTCTCAGTGACATAGGAGGCCAAGGGCATTCATCAGGATTTGAGAAAGAAGACCAAAACATGTAATGGATATGTTCAAAGGGTTTGGAATAGTTGCTGAGGAAAGTAGAAGAAATAGCAGATGGAAGACCAATCTAGAGTTGCATTGATTTTTCTGTTTGGAGTCTAACCCTCTATCTTCACTAACCTACTATGTGAGTTTGGCTGCATTATCTAATTATTTTTCGTGTTATTCTCATCTGTGAAATAGGGTTAATGATAGCTACTGTGAACACTGCATTACTGTGAGGGTTAAATAAGAAAATGGTTTAATTTTCAGTGACATTAGTAGCGTCTGTTTCTTGTATTATTCAGCACTAGTACTACCCTGGTTTGCTAACTAGTTCTAACGTCTCCGTTTTCTTTATTCAAGCTTCACCTGGGCCATTTATCGGGCGCTCACTTGTCTGATTATACAGATTTGATAATGGTATTCCCATTTTCCATTCAGAAGTTAAGCCTGGAGGGGTTACCCTGCCCATGGAGTCTTAACAATATCCAGAACATCCCAAGTAAAGCCTGCCTTTTCTCAAAGAAAATAAAACCTACACATACCAAAACATTTTCAAATTAAAATAGGCATGGAACAGACATATTTCTGCCAAGAATAATCTCTGCTCTACTCAAAGCTGGTTTATAACATTGTAAATTGAGACCAGCCTTTGCTACTTACTCTATAGGGGCAGTGAGTCAGGATTTCCTGAAATTAAGCAATCATGTAAAATGCATTAGTGGCTTCTAAAAGACCTCATGCTTCCTTGTGCTAAGAAATTAACCTGTTTTCTACTTGGCAGCTCTTTTATATTCTCCAGTGACCTTAGTTAAGGTCCTCCCATCAGCCTCAGAGTCAGTATGACATTGTAGCTAAGATTCGTCAATGAGAATTTATTTTGTTCTAGAAACGTATAAGCCAGGTGCTGACTGCTGCCTATCGTTGAGAAGGTTGGAATCCAAGTCTGATTCATTATTAGTTCTAGTCAAAGCTCCACTAGCTATTAGAAAGAGTTCAATTCCTTGCCTTGATTAACCCGGTTATAACCTAGTCTAGGTCCCACCTTTAACAGTAATTCCTAACTGCTAATCTCTGTTCTCATCCTACTCGATCTTTCTATGCCAGTTTCACTTCTGTCTTGGAACACCTTTTGCTTTCACCACACTTTTCCAAGTTCTCCTCTATCCTTCCTTGGTTATTCTCCTCTGCCTACCCCACAGGTAACCTTCCATTGCCCACCCTCTGGCAGGTGTCAGAAATTCAAATGTCAGCAGGGGCCGGGCCAGGCAGGCAACACGCAGGTCAGATATAACGAATAGGGAGTGATGAGAATTCTGGCAAAGACAAAATGCATACTTCATAGAAGGGCACCCACAACTGAAAGTTCCTTAAACACCATCTTGGCCAAAAGCCCTTTCATGGAGTGCATTAGATCATACAGCTGTTCTAGCAGGGGCTGTCCTCAGGACCCCAGTGTTCCTGTCCAGGATTTTGAGCATAGGACCCATTTATAGGGTGTTTTGTAGACCATGTAACCCCTGCAAAATTAAACAACAATCATTCCTGACTTTGAGTTTCGGGGCTTTGGGTAAGTTGCCCAAATGGATTTACTTTTAGTCTATAAAATCCACTTCCCTAAAGACTCACTTGTATTTGTTTGATGTCACGAGAACATTTTACTAAGTGGCAGTGACATCATTTAGATCTTAAAAGTTTTCCAAAGGGCCCTATTTCTGTAACATGGAAGTGTCACCTCCGTGTATCCTGAGGTCCTGTCATCTGTGTCACCCACCCAGAGTTCACTTACACCATACGTGTGTCACTTGGGCGGAACTCAGGAGGGAACATCATAGTTCATAACAAGGGAAAAATTCACCTTCTCTACCAGAAATAGGACTTTTTTTTTTAAGATTTTATTTATTTATTTGACAGAGACAGCCAGCGAGAGAGGGAACACAAGCAGGGGGAGTGGGAGAGGAAGGAGCAGGCTCCTAGCGGAGGAGCCTGATGTGGGGCTCGATCCCAGAATGCCGGGATCACGCCCTGAGCCGAAAGTGGACGCTTAACGACTGAGCCAGCCAGGTGCCCCCAGAAATAGGACATTTTTATGCTCTGCCTGTGCAGTGTTGGAAGATTCTATTCCTCTGGGCTTGGCGTTACAAATACGTGTTTAACATCTTTGCTCCCTGAAGTTCGATGTTCTAGGAGAAAATTTATTTCAAAGAAGAATCTGAATGAAAATCCTACCTCTGAAGGTGCTTTCTCTGATACAAACGAGACATTTGAAAAAACAGAATATTTTGAGAGAGTTCTGGAAATGATGCAGCCTCACATATTGTTCATGTTTGCTGCCACTGCTGCATGCACACCAGAGGAATTACTCTAGAGACCAGAGAATAAAAAGATATGCAGCTTTTCCACGAGATGTCGTCACCAGCTCGGCAGGGCCAGTGCAGTTTGGACCAAGAACCACTTGTCCTCAGTTTTCAAGGTTCCAAACAAGTGAACCTTAGTTTTGTTTTTTTTAAAGATTTATCTATTTGCCAAAGAGAGATAGCAAGAGAGGGAACACAAGCAGGGAGAGCTGGAGAGGGAGAAGCAGGCTTCCTGCTGAACAGGGAGCCTGATGCGGGACTCGATCCCAGGACCCTGGGATCATGACCTGAGCTGAAGCACACGCTTAACCACCAGAGCTACCCAGGCGTCCCAGTGAACCTTAATTTGAAATAAAAGACCCAAGTTAAAAGGTAGGAGACAAGAAAAGAGGAAGAAGCGTAAGGGCAAAGTTCAGGCTTCCCCCACACTCCCATGCTAGCCTGGCCACCAGTCCTGTGTCCTCTATTAATCCCTTCTGCACACCAGAGACTAAAATACCATGCCTTTTCATCAACCCTTTCTTGAAGCAGTTCTTCCATGACCATCCTTGTCTGGCTCCCCTGCTTGCCCTTGCTCTCCAGCTTTGCCTCCAACAACGGATACGAATTCTCTCCCTGACGCTGGTGTTGCCTGCACACCCTGCTAGAGTCTAAGCAGCACCTGTTCCTCTTACTAGCGCTGCATTCACAGGGCTGCGTCCAGCATCAGGCACAGAGGAGGGGCTTCTGAAACACCTGTCAAAGCAAATGGAATGTTCATTCATAGCTCCAGGTCTTTGTCCTGGTAATTCTATCTGGAATGTCTTCACTCTTCATTTCTGAATTCTCAAGCCCACATTCTTCTCTGTCATAGATGGGAGGTCTGTGTCCTCCTCTCCTCTCCAAAAATATTCCTATGTTGAAATCCTAGCCCTCAATGTAATGGTATTAGGATGTGAAGCCTCTGGGGGATGGTTAGGTCATAGAAGTGGAACCCTCATGAGTGAAATTAGCGCCCCTATAAAAGGGCCCCGAGCACCCTCTTACCCCTTCAACTCTGTGAGGACACAGCAAGAAGATGGTGATCTCTGAATGAAGAGGCAAGTCCTCACCAGACCCCGAATCTGCTGCTACCTTGATCTTGACCTTCCCAGGCTCCAGAACCGTGAGAACCATATGTCTGTTATTTATGAAGCCCCCCAGTCTACGGTACTTTGTGATAGCAGCCGGCTGACCTAAGCTCGTCCCAGTCTCTGTAGGGGGACGGGTTCCATGTTTGCTCTGGACAACTCCGTGTTTGAATGAATCCCACCCTGGGGATGTCCCTTCAATTTGCAGGTAAAGATGGGGCCTATTGTTAAGTTTTTTGCTGCTCCTCACACATCAGGTTGCTCAGAGAACACTGGAACTTGCTAAGTGGATGGTCATAATACCTGCAACTTGCCAGGAGGAGCTGCACTCATGTTAGAGGAACAAGACGGCAGTTCAGCTGTCAAGGAAGTCAGCTTCATTCCAGCAAAGTCTGAGTAACGGCAAGAAATGGTCAGAAAGAACAGAACAGGCAGTCCTGGTCCAAAGAACATAAGATCCTCCTTATACGAGAGTCCTTTCCTAGGAAGTGTGAGAAATTTCCTTGACAGGAATATTCAGGTCTTTTCTAAAGATCCAATTCTTCCCCGCCTCGCAACACCCCCTCGCTCGGTTTTCACGCAACTGATTAAGAGCCCTTCAATGGGGGTATTAGCATTTGTGGGGGCCACCCTCTGGGATCTTTCAGAGGAGTATTTTGGTCTCTTGTGGACGCTTGCTCTAAGGCAAAGCCACAGGGGTACTTGTTCCTCTTTCGTGACAAGGAGACAAACACCAGTTAAAAATCCAACTTTGGAGGCAGCCGACACATGACCTTAAACCACTAGCAACTGCAGAATGGACTTAGGGAATTTTTCCCCCCAGAAGTTTCCACTCAATGACAGAAATGACCAATTTCTCTATCATTAGGCAATCAATCTGTGACGTACAAGATTACTTAAGGTCATATTTGATCAAATGGAAGCTTTTATCAGGATTCTTTCCATTGGATTGCTAGAAATCTGACTCAAACTGGCCTAAGCCAAAAAGGGAATTCAGTGGCAAACCTAACTGAGAAGCCCCAGTGTTGTCTGACTTTAAGCTTGGCTGTAGGGCAGGAGTTGGGAAACTACAGCCCATTGTCTGCTTTTGTAAATAAGTTTTGCTGACATACAGCCATGCTTGTTCTCAGACATATTTTCTATGGCTGCTTTCAAGCTACCACAGCAGCACTGAGGACGTTATAGCCTGCAAAACCTAAAATATTTATTATGGAGCCCTTTCTAGGAAAAGTTTGCCAGCCTCTGGCCTTGGGGCTCAAATCATGTCATTAGGATTCTCTATCTCTTGGCTATGACAGTTGTCTGGAATGGTTTCACTTTTGAGCTTCATATGTGTCCCCAACAACTCCAGTAACTTTTGCAAAAATCCTAGGATTTACTCTCAGCTGGCAGCCTGGGGAGCTTCCCACCCTTGGATTGATGCCCTTGGCTGAGAGGATGGAGTTACACCGATTGGCTTAGGCCTAGGTCACACCATCAGCCCTGCTGCCGAGGTTGGGTCAGCTAGGTCCAAGCCACAGGGACTGAAAACAAGGGAGAGGCTCTCCAAGGGGCAGGATGCTAGGAAGGCAAAACCTACAAATGCCTGTTATAAAACTTCTCCCTCCAGTTCATGGTCAGGCACATTCTGATCCTGGACATTTCTCAGGGCCTGTCAACGAGACCTTTATGTGATTTCATAGACACTTAAGGAATTAGTGGTAATAACAACCAGTTGTTACTGATGAGGTTCCAGAGCCAGACACTATTCCGAGCACTTAATAAACGTTATCTTATTTATCTTCCCAAGAGCTTTTAAAAATTAGGTCTTTTTATTTCCATTTTACTAATGAAGCAACTAAGGAGGAGAGGCTTAATCACAACGTGTCCTAAAATTCCCAGTAGCAGAATTGGAACCTAGATCTATCAGACTCTGAACTTGAGTGGTGCTGACTTCCCTCCCCAGCCTGGGAGAGCCGCACATTTCTGCCAAACCCCTACCACACCCTCAGTGCCCGAGTAATACTTGAGTACGGCACTGGGGACCGGGAGGCCTGCGTTCTAGTGAACAGCTCTGCCACTAAGTCACTCGGAGACTTAACAAGTTACTTACTGAGGTTTCGGAACCTCCGTTTTCTCATCTGCCATGAACAGCTTCAACTACCCAAACTACACAGAACGATGGTCTACAGAGCAGAAGGGCTTGTGCGGCGGTGCCTCCAAGTCTGCCATGGCGGGTGAGGGGAAGGCCAACAATTGCTCCCACCATACTCCTTCCATAACATCATTTCCATTGCTTCCTATCAGGCTTGTTCTTAAGTTTAATATACAAAGAATAACGGTTTCTACTGAAAACACAAATAAACAAACAAACCATGAGACCAGTAGATCTCCAAGATCTCTGCCAATGATTCTCTGCTTATTCTTGCAAAACCCCTCTTTGTTTTTCTCCACCCTGCTATGTCCTGGGAGGCTCACCTGTACAGACTACATCAACAGTTTCCTGTCCTCTGGCTTCCTACTGGGTTTGGCCAATAAAAGAGAGTACCAGAAATACAAAGAATGGTAGGAAATAGAAGTTGGGGTATTAATTCTCAGTGGCTAAGTTCAAAGACTACAGCTCCTGTCGGCTGGTCCTCTTCCGGTTTGAGTGAGCGTGTCATTCTATGGCCCCATCTGGTCTAGAGATGGTGACGGCTCACTGCTGTTGCTAGTCCTGGGGTACATCACCATCCTTGGGAAACTTATCGCAATGAAGAGGTGTCTATGTCCATACGTTTGTAAACGGTCCCTTCTATAAATATTCCTCCCTTGTCCATTTTGAATGGGCCATCAGAACCTTGACTGTATAATCTAATCTATGATTCTATGCATAGTAAACTTAGGTTCACCTACCCCACGTCCATTCCCACACCACTTACATGTCTGCTAAATGCCAGGTACACTTGACAGTGGATAGTTTCTTTAGCTCTACCATTCTTTCAGCCTTTGACTCAAAACCCTTTATCAAAATTTTTTTTAAAAAACAAAACCAGGCAAAAGATAGAAAAATAAACTGACATCTCGGGGATTTCTTTCCAAATACCAAGAAGAGTAACCACATACTTTTCCCAATTGTTATTGCTTTTATTTCATTTCTTTACTCCTTCCTTGAACAGACACTGCGGAGTAGCTGTACTCCAGGCATTTGGATCGGCTCTGGAGGTAGGCTCAGCACAAACGTCAAGGATTTTACAGACCCCATGAGGAAAAGACAAGTAAATTCACCCATCGTATTCATGATTCACTTTCAGACTTGCAGAGATAACCTGCAGCATCAAAGACGGCTCAGAATCAATCTTTCAAGAAGGATTGCAATGAAAATGTGTCTGGTTAACTTTAGTTACTCTGAAAATAAATTTTACTGTTAAAATATAATAGGTTTCTAAAATGAATTCTCATTCATTTGGAATCTACTGACTTAGATTTTAATTCATTAACATATTCATCTTCACAACTGATTGGAATTTCTAAATATGGTAATTCCTTCCTCTGCAGATTATCAGAGCCTTTTTCATTAAATGAGGAATTCAGTATAAAATTTTAGGGTTTGTCAGATTAAGACGAAAATACATAAGGAATTTAAAATAATGTAAAAATAATGAAACAGGAGAACTGTGAGAAGCATTATGCTCAGAGAAAGAAGGGCAGTAAGGAGATAATATTTGAATCGTAGGGCCGGGGAGGATTGGTTGATAGAGCTTGAAAGAGGGAGAGAAGTGTTCCAGATCAAGAGAAGAGCAGGACCATAAACTCACTAGCAGGAGGTTACAGAATGTGCTTCAGACACTATAAATAGCTCTATTCGACTATAATGCCCATGTGGGAGACATCTATTATTTTTACCACTCAACAGCCACAACTATTCATCGAGTTGTGGTTCTTCTTCTAGTATGGAATGATACTACATACTGTACTTCAAGAATAACCCTCCCTAGTGTTATCTGATTAGATGGGAGACAGGGTGTGAGACAGATAACCTTCAGTTTCAAGGGTGGGCCTCGCTTGGTCTCAGTTAATCAGAACGTCTAGCTCATGGGCCAAAGTGATTGGTCTAAATTGGCTTACATACCTGTCACTGAACCAATGAGAGTCAGATGCTGGACTTCTATTTGAATGTGGCAGAGATCTAGTGAGAGTTCAACTTTGAGAGTCCTCTTTCCACTGGGTTTGAAGTTAAGAGGACGTAGAGGCAGGAGCTACTGCAGCCAGCTTGTGACAATGAGGGGACTATCTAAGAATGAAGCCAGCACAGAGGAATGACATCTTTGAGAGCGAGAGCGAGCAAGTGAAACTGGTCTCTGGTACTGCTGAAGCCGAAGTAATCCTTGCGTATTCCATTAACCAACCAATTATATTTATCAATACAATCCCTTTATTTCCTAAGCCAGTTTTACTTGGGATTTTTAGGTCTATGTGTAGAAGAAAAGAGAGTGATAAGACTGGAAAGAGAGTTTGAAACCAGAGTACAAAAGACCTTGAATACCAGGTTTTGGACTAGATTCAATAGCAAGAATTTTTACAAGGATTGACATAATTCTTAGGTTTTCCTTCAGGGTGTACGATGCACTTTCACACAAATTATCTCATTGCATCTTTAGTTACCCAATGCAATACATATTATTCACAATTCATGAACAAGGAAATGGAGTGCCCGGAAGGTTAAATGACTTGTTTAAAGTTATGCAGCTCATGAAAGAGAGCAAAGCCTCCATCTTGGATCTTTCATTCTGAATCCATGATGCTAATACCAAGGCTGTCTCACCAACATGCACAAAGTGCTAAATCTGAAGACCTCAAATTATTCTCAACCACAAAGATGCCACTCTGGTTTCATAATCTATTAGTATTGTAACTAATGTAACCTTTGGACAGAATGAGGTGATGCTGGTACAGATGTCTTCTGATCCTAGGAAACATCTAGAGTACGTTGTCATGGAAAAAACATGGGCTTCAAATACATAAGGCACTTGACTACTCCTTAACAGTACGGCCCTTGGGCGAGTCACGTAATATTTCCTCATTCGTGAAATGTTGATGCCCATAATTCCCACCTTGTTGTGTCAGTATGAGAACACTAACATGGCAAGTTCCTGACACAGAACAGGCATTCAGTAAATGTTAGCTCTTTATTATGGAAGGTCATAGAAGCAAGGCTTTTGAATCAGACAGAAGCGGATTCAAATCCTGACTCTGCACCTAAAGCAGCTACATGACCCCAGCTATGCAGTAAGTTTCAGGATGGCAGGGACCATGCCTGTCCTCATCCCCGCTGAACCTACAATGGCCCTAGGAGGCAGTTAGTAAATGCTTGAATGAATTTAAGAAAATTACTTAGTGAATCATGGAACTTTACATCAAAAACTGGGAGTGTACTGTATGGTGATATAAAAAAATTATTAAAAAAAGAAAAAAATTACTTAAGTTTGTTTTTTTTAAAAAAAAAAAACAATTTATTTATGAGAGAGAACACGTGTGTGCACAAGTGAGGGGAGGGGCAGAGGGAGAGAATCTTCAAGCCGACTCCCTGCACAGGGCTCTATCCCATGACCCATGAGATCATGACCTGAGCCGAAATCAAGAGTCCGACGCTCAACCAAGCCACCCAGGCGCCCCAGCAAATGACTTAAGTTTTCTAAGCCTGAATTAACAAAACAAAACAAAACAAAAACCCCCCTGAGATAATATACAAGACTATTACAGGGAATGAAGGGTACAATACATGTAAGACGCTTAGCTCAATGCCTGGCCCATAGTAAGTGCTCAGTAAATAATATTTGCGGCTAATTTCTATTGCGGCTAATTTCTATTACCATGTATCTATCACTGTTCTAAACACTCTCTGTATATTCGTTCACCTAATGCTCAACCCTCCCCCTTCCCTATTTCACAGCCCAAATGAATTGCAGCCCTATTTTTATTGTCTAAATACATGATGCTGCTTTAGGCCCCAAGACTTGTGAGTCCAGCTCTTTCTTTTCTTTTTAAGGTTTGGGACCCTCGAGGCATCTAATTCAGGGTCTGTTCAATGAGGGCTTCTCTTTTTTTCTCTTTTGCATTATGAGGAAAAAATAAAAGCTTCTTTCTTTAAAACACAATGAAGACTTTCTCTGGTCCTCCTCCTCCTTCCCCCATTATTTCCAGAGAGTGAGGTTGGACTGCCTGAGGTTTTGTCTGGCAGGAGCCCTTTAATTCAAAGACCGCCAACAGCTCAACGAGCCAGCCAGGCCTTTGCCCTCTCCTGGCTGACTTCGAAGCAGCACCGGCGGACCTCCGGGTTCCAGAGGGCTCTCGGTTTTTTTTCCCTGAATTGCCTGCTGCCATCTGCTGGTCAAATTAAGTTAGAACGAGCACGTTGATGTTCCCCGAGTTTCCGAAGGAAGCTTCAGCTGTTTCTCAGCGCTGCCTCCTGAGGCGTCTTCAGGGGCCGCCCCAGAGGCAGTGTGAGCCGACGGACCAGCCCGGGGCGACCCCAGACCGAGCGGGCCTCAGCTCCAGCTAAAGAGCTCAGGCAAACATGGCTGGCGGCTGATTCCCTTTCAGGAACGCAGAGGTGAATTTTCATTTCACCTCACAGGCGAAGGCAGGAGGCCTCTCAAACCATTATCCCTCAACAAATCTTCCTCCCATCCTACAGCTGTGCCGGCGTGTCTGGGGCCAGTTACTAAAGTCACCCCCTCCCCCTCCCCCACCAACCTCCCTGACATTCTTTCATCCACACTAATGACTTGCACAAGACTCCGATTACCAACACAATCATCTATGAATTTTTTTTTTTTTTTTGGTCAACAATTCCACTGGAAAGGTTATCAGAGTAGTAAAAGAAGTCCCCTATATCCTTCTCCTAGAGGCCCCACTCAAGTTTTCCCAATTGTTTCAGTAGCTCCTTTTTAGCAAAGGAGTCAACCAGAATCACATGTTGCTCCATTTGTCATGTTTTTCCAGTATCATTCGATCTGGAATGTTCTTCATTTTTTCCCTGAAGGTCTATTATGACTTCCATAACCTTGGCATTTTTTAATAAATTACATGCCAGTCATTTTTGTAGACTGTCCTTCAATTTGGCGTTTCTCTGATATCGTCTAAGGATAAAACCCAGTTTATGCATTTGCGACTAAGATATGACACATGCTATGTCTTTTCAATGTATCCTATCTGCTGGTACACACTGTCTATTCATCGGTTTCTGATGGTGTTAGTTTTGATCATTTTCATTAAGTATCTGTCAGATTTCTCTACTGTGAAGTTACTCTTTTTTATAATTGCATTAGTTTCCTATTGCTTCTGTAACAAATTACCACAAATCTGTTAGCTTACCGTTCTGGAGGTCACACATCTGATGGGTGTCCCGGATCTAAAATCTGAGTGTCAGCAGGGCTGTGTTACCAATGGAGGCTTGAGGAGAAGATCTGTTTCCTGGCTTTCTCCAACTTCTATAGCATTCCTTGGCTCACGGGCCTTCCTCCCATCTTCAAATCTTCCTCTGACTCCAACCCCTGCTCCTTTTCTCGCCTCCCTCGCCTCCCTCGCCTCCCTCGCCTCCCTCGCCTCCCTCGCTTCTCTCTCGCAGCCTCCCGCCTCCTTTTCATTTATAAGGGCACTTGTGATTCCACTGGGACCACCTGGATAAACTCCCCACGTCAAGATCATTAACTTAATCACATCTGCTAAGTACCTTCCACCACGCTCACAGGTTCTGGGATAGTATGTGAATGTCTTTGAGGGGCTTTTACGCTGCCTACCATGGTAATTAATAAGTATTTCATGGAGAGATATTTTGAAACTGTGGAAACTTCTGTTACATATCCCACTTTCACCCTTGAGTTTAAGCATCCACTGATGTTTCTTGCCTGATTAATTATTACTATAGTTATTACTGATATCAAATGGCAATTTTCTAATTCTATCATTCTTTCCACATTTATTAGTTGACTTTCTACTGTAAGAGGAGGCTTTCTCTTCTCTCCATGTATTTATTCATTCATTCATTCACCTACTTATATCAGTGTGGGCCTCTTAGGTTCCTTATTTTGTTTCATAGATTAGGACCCATTATTGTTGGTATTTATTCTGTTGCTGGAATTGTCCCGGATTTGGCCAGTGGGAGCCTTTTGAAGTTGCATTTTATGTCCTTTTAACATTCTTTGAGCTCTTCCTTACTTTCTGTTAAAAGATAGTCCAGGCTCATCTTGTCATTTCCTTGCTCCAACCCTGGAATCAGCCATTTCTCCAAGGAGCCCTGGTTCCTTCTAGTGGAGAGAGATGCTCAGAAACCAAGACCTGGGCAGTACGTGTGCTCATTGCTACCGGGCTAGCACTGCTTCCAGCTCCTTTCTGGCGGCAGAGCTAGGAAATACACATTTACATTTCTCTATTTCTATCTGTGTGTGGTGAAAACCAAGAGTTCGTAATGATGACTACAATTCTAATTTACCACCACGGGATTCATTTTAGGTTTTCTTTTTTGCATATTTCTGATGCCTTTGTGAGAATGCAGACTCAGAGTCACCCTCAATCTATGTGGTTTATTTGCTCGATCTTCCTGTATGTAGTTTGTCTCCTGACCCCGCTATAGTGCGCTCCCCATTTTGTGCAGACCACCATCCCTGCTCACGCCTGCCTCCTCCACTTGGCCTGCCTACCCTGTTTGCTCCTCCTTAATTGCTTTTTGGGGGAGAAAGGAAAAAAGAAAGGTGCCCGCAGGGATTTATTTTTTAAGGGAAGGAAGAGAAAGGAAAGAGGAAAAGACAGTCATGTACATTTTTAATGGACTTCTCCTCTTTACCACCATTGTAATTAACTGTTTAAACATTATTTTGTCTATTAAAATTTAAACTCCACGGAGACAATGACCATGGGTGCCTTGCTTACTGTGGATTGAATCCCCCAAGGCCTAGCACATTGCCTAGCACACAGTAGGCCCTTAACATATTTTAAAATAAATGATTAAATCATGTAAAGCAATAGGAACACAATTTTAACTATTGAACAGTTTATAACACAACCAAGGGTCTCCCATCTAAACAGTTACTTACCGGTGTCTACATAGACCAACTCATCTGTGACCTTTTTCAACTAGAAACCAAACTATTGACACCTTAAATAAATTTGCTTTTTAGAGTTTTCTCTGAGGCTGAGTGCCCCAGGGCAAAGAGATCTCATTTACTGAGACTTTATTGTTATTAAACATTTCTTTGGTTTTGGAGTCTGTTATTTCAAACAGATTTTTTAAACAAGCATTTCAATGCAAAGTTGTATTATAAGACAATTCCAAAATTCATTGTCCTACAGCATTTGGTTGAATTGATGTTGGCAGCATAGGCAAGACAATGGAGTCTTCCAGAATTTCGTTGTGAGAAATAACTGCTATCGTAGCTAGCATTGTGCCAACATAAGGGGCGTATTCCTTTATGCCAGGCCTGTCCCATCATTCTCCTTCAAGCATTTTAAAAAATAACTGTAATTATTTGTCCCCAGCTTTTGCCAGCCAATGTCAAGGACAGTCTTAACTCTATAGTACCTCCCTCCTCCCCTCTGTGTTTCCTCTCAGCCACGAAGTCCTAATGCACTTGTGCTTTCCCAGAGAACAGACGTCCTTTTCAGTGACTGATGGAAAGCAACAGCTGGACTCTCTCGGAGGCCATGTCAGGAAGTGAGGGAACAGGCGGAAACACAGCTGTTGCAAGGGCTGGACACGGCTGCTCAGCACAAAGGGCTACAACTTTGGGCACAAAGAGCCTTACTTGCTTCCCTCTCTCAGAAAATCTGCCTCTCGGGTCACTCTGGTTCAGTGGAAAAGGAACAGAAGTGGCACTGCCTCCCAGCGAGAGCGGGAGGGGGGCTGAGTGCAAGAACTCAGGGTGCTCTGGTGTCAGGACCCCTCAGCCTCTTGCTGGTCTCTGTGGTGAACCCCACTCCAATCCCCTACCCACCCCAGTGTCCCCTGCTACAGCCATGGCTGCCTGGCCATGTAAACCCAGGAAAGGTAAAGGATTAGAAATCCTGAGGGCTACTTCTGACTCCAGGCTCCAGGGAAAACAATGAACTGACCTCCCCACTTTTAACTGTCTCATTTGCAACCAGATTTCCCAACCCAATGGTTCTCAACTCTGGCTGCCTGAATCATTTTTATTAAAATCCCAGGGTCCAGGAACCACCACCAACGATTTTGATTTAATTGGTTCAAGTGGGGTTCAAGCACAAGTCCGTTCGAAAGGTTCCTGGGGCGGCCAGGGCTGAGACCCACCATCCCCACCACTGCTCCTTGTCCAGGTGTGTGAGGATGACACCAGGAACGCCAGGGAGCACCAGGGAGCATACACTTTCCCTCAGCACAGTGGTTCTCTATCTTGACACACATCCGAATCACCTAGGGATCTTTCTAAAATCCCATTGCCCAGGCCGCTCCCCAGGTGAATTACATCATGATCTCTGGGGACGGGATCCGGGGTCTGTGTTTTTGAAAGCTCCTCAGGAGATTAGAGTGGGCAGCTGGGTTTGACCCCACTGAGCTTTAGTGTTTCCCAGGTCTTCTCAGCTGTCTGTGGTGAAGACCAGTTTTGTGGTTTGGTTTTGTTTTGAACTTTTCATTCTTTGCTGATGATTTTGTAAAATACTATAAAAATGCATCACTAGAGGGGCACCTGGGTGGCTCAGTCGGATAAACCTCCAACTCTTGGTCTCAGCTGAAGTCTCAGTCTCGGGGTTGTGATTTCAAGTCCCATGTTGGATTCCATGCTGGGCATGGAGCCTACCTACTTAACAAAACAAAACAAAAACCACATAACTAGAAAATGAGATTTAAAAAGCAGACATAAAATAATAAGCCCAGATATTTTAATTATTAGATTGCAAGTCAAAAAATTGCTGTTAAGTTTCTAAATTGTCTTGATTTCTGTACTTATGGACTGTTAACAGCTTGGGAACCAGTGCTGGTCTGTGAGCCACACTTTGAAAAACAATGTTCCAGAAACACCATTACGGGAACTATAGACAGATGTTGTATGTGGGAGACGGAATCAAATAGATTTGATAAATATGGTAGACTAGACTTCTAGTTTAGGACATCAAGGGCCCTAGACTATTAAGGACTCTGAGAAGTTCTGAGGTAACAAACATTGTTTCATTTTTTAAAATTAATTAATTTATTTTTAAAGTAGGCTCCATGCCCACCCTGGGGCTAGAACTCACAACCCTGAGACTGAGAGTCATATGCTCTACCGACTGAGTCAGCCAGGTGCCCCGGTTTCATTTTATTTAATTCATGGTTTTCCAATCTTACAGGATGGAGATGCTTCTCCCCACCCCGGCAGCTCTATTACGCGTGTATAAAGCGTAATCGAACTGTTAGTCTTATGAGGCATACAGAGTCACCAAAAAGAGAGACATATCTTAGCAGAGTTATTTCCCTGCGTTGCCCTATGCCCAGCTGTGTCTCACTGTGGCTCCAGTCTCAGGCACCAGCATTAGCCGCTACCCAATGACCTCAGATAGTCATTGGGTCCTGCCAGACCGTCCCCTAAATGTGTTGGGGTCTGTCTACCCCTGTCCACTGGCTCTACCTGAATACCACCGTCTCTCTCAGATTGCTGAAACCCTCTTTGCTGGTCTCTCTGCCCTTGCTGGGCCCACGCTCCTCTGATCTGCTCTTTACACCGAAACCAGACTGATGTTGTGGAAATTGTTTTCTGATCGTACCACTCCCTGCCCACAACTCCTCTTGGCTGCCCCTTGTCTTCAGTGTCTCCACCCTGACTAGCAGTGCCCTCTGGCTGTCCCTCCAGCTTCATCTTTCGTCACTCCCCACGTGTCCACACTGAACTAGTAGCGATCCCCTAAATACATAGATGCTTCCTCTAGCTGTTGCCACCTCTCTTCTCACCCTGCTCTTTCTGCTAAATCGGTCTTTAGGGTCAGCCTCGATGTCCCCGCCCAGGGAAGCTTCGTCACACCCCCAGCCTAGGTGGGTAACTCTCTCCTGCGATCCCTCAAGACCACTTATCGTACAGACTGGATTTTGATCGGCTGTTGACCCCATTAGACTTGAGCTCTCCGGGACAGGTTTACTTACTCCTCGTCTCTCCCCAGCACCTGGCACTCTGCCTAGCACAGGCAAGGTCATCAATACACACTTGTGGACGGAATGGATCGATGAGGGAGCAAATGAATCCCATGCCATCTATATCTGAACTACAGGAGCCTGAGAAGCGCCCTGAAGATTGCATTTCAGCATCTCAGAAAGTCCCCAGTCCCAGCGCATACCTCCATTCAAACTTGGTCATCAATCCAGCTGCTGAAGGGCTCTTCTTGTTTCTCTTCCCAGGGTTCTGACTCTCTGTGCAGCTCTCCTTCAGGCTGACGTCGTTGTGGGATGATCTGCCTGGTTTGTAATCTGGGTTTTGCCTTGTCAGACCTGCCTCTCAGATTATTGTCAGTCATAGTTCACATCCAAGGATGCGGGGTCCTCATTTCCTGACTACAGACCCGCAATTGGACTTTCCCTTTTCCTGGGAGGGGGGGTGACAGCATCTCTGCCCAGGCCGCTGCATCTACTGAACTCGGCCCTCCAGGCCTGGTTGACCTGCCAGTGCAGCGGACGACCTTCTGAGACTCGTGGAATTACAAACCTGCTGGGCTGCTTGTTCTGTTTGCTCCTGTACACGCACTCTTACCCTTCTCTGTCCCGCTCTGTGCGTCCCATTGGCTTCCACGCCTTGTGGGTTCCTGTTGGATTTAATGAATATGAGGCACTGAAAGGAGATTGGAGGTTGGGAGGAGAGAGAAGTCTGGAACGTGTTCCTTGGCTCTGTCCTGTTGGGCTGGGATTCTGGTAGCGCCTAAATTCCTCTATCCCACACTTCCTGTGGGCTGGCCTCTCTTCCAGGGCTCCAGCTTTCACCCGATTCTAGTAACATCATGCCCTATCCTTTTGCCCCTTTCAGGCTCGGCGGGGGGGGGGGGGGGGGTAACGGCTTCCTGCTGCTGGGAGTCCCTGGATGCCTCTTGTCTCTTGCTGGTACAGTTCACCTTGCCCACACTTCTATAAATAATTCCCCGATTAAACTCTCTATAAGTCACCCTTTGAGGGCACCATCTCTCTTGCTGGGACCTTGTGTGATGAGATCTTCTTCCAGTACCGTGTCTTCACCTCACAGAAGCTAGAACCCAGGTCTCCTGGACTAGTCCAGTGCCCTTTCCACCCCCACTGTCATCACCACCCTTGTTCTAGAATCTAGAATCTATTTTTTTTTTTAAGAATTTGTCAGCAATCTATACCCAACATGGGGCTTGAACCCACAATCCCAAGTTCAAGAGCCATGCGTCCCACCCACTGAGCCAGTGAGGCACCCCTAGAATCTAAATATTAAACATATAATAATAATATCATTCGAATTTTTCTTATATGCCAAACATCATGCTAAGTGTTCTACAGAAATGAGCTCATTTAATCCTTACCGCAAGCCTGAGAAGCAACACTGTGAGGCAGGTATTATTTACTGTCCTCATCTCAAAATGAGAAATCTGAATCTTACAGAGCTCACGGTACCGGCAGAAGTCATGCCTCAGGGAAACAGCAGAGCGGGGATTTGGGTCTGACTGCTTGACTCCAGAGCTGGTACTTTCAGAACCACTGGGTTATTTGCTGGTGGGATGACCCCATCATTCAACCGACTCTTGGGGCTTGCTGTCGGGCTCACCCGCACCACACGATAAATGTGGTCCGGCCGGGCGGCTGGAAATCGGGCCGAGGCGACACTGCCCCGGAACGGCGCCGAGACGAGATAGTGCTGACTGAACAAAGGGCTTGGCACAGTCACAGGTGGCGTCTTCACAAAAGAAAGGGTAGGTTCGGGTGGGAAACGCTGCAGGCGGTTCACACCCCCGTCCCCAGCGTGGCCAGCGTCGGTGCCTGTCAGGCTAGGGAACAAAAGCTCCGGAGTCGGCAGCGTGAAGGCAGACTGACGCGTGGCTGCTGAAGAGCAGGACAGCGACCGGCCGTCGCGCGGCATCCAGGCCAGAGCCCGCGTGACGCCGTCTGTTTGCCACTGGCACCGGCAGGCACAGGAGGAGAACGCGTGAGCCTTTGAACACGGGAAGACCCAGCGTCTCTCTCGAGCATTCCTCGTTCTCAAGTGGCTCAGAAGTGATCAAAACGAGACCTTTAGGGGCGCCTGAGTGGCGCAGTCATTAAGCGTCTGCCTTCGGCTCGGGTGGTGATCCCGGCGTTCTGGGATCGAGCCCCACATCAGGCTCCTCCGCTAGGAGCCTGCTTCTTCCTCTCCCACTCCCCCTGCTTGTGTTCCCTCTCTCGCTGGCTGTCTCTATCTCTGTCGAGTAAATAAATAAAATCTTAAAAAAAAAAAAAGAATACTGAAAAAAAAAAAACGAGACCTTTATTTTGTCACTTCCTTGTCCCCCACGAAGAGTCAAAAACCTGAGTTCTATACTTTTCTGTTTCCTTATACATGTGTTTTTGAAAATTAAGTGTTATTTTTTAAATAAAAATACATTTTGTGAAAATTTAAAGAAAAGATATAGAGAAAAAAATGAAATAAATAAAATCACCTTTCATCTCACTTTCCATAGATAACCGTTAACACTATGATGTATCATATGCTTGTCAAATCGCCGGAGAGAGCTCTTGGGAATATGGACGTGTCTAGTTCACAGCACCCCAGAGAATGCATGGACAGTGTCCCAGGTCCCCCACTTGGATCGCACCAGAGCTGTTCCCTTTAATTTCCGCTAGCATTTAGGGTTCTACGTGAGATTTTGAGTGGGGTGCACGGAGCTGCTTTAAAAAGACGTGAAAACGATTGCTCCATATCTTCATGTTTAATGACTTCATAGTCTACAGACGGGCCACACTTTGTCAAACTCTCCGCCCAAAATCAGACAAGGTCTATCTTCAGAGACGTGTCTGGGAAAGGACAACAAGAAGTCATCAGTTGGGAGAGTTTTCACTCTCCCCGTCACTGCCACGCTGCTTTTACTAGAACGAAATCCAAAACTCTTCAGTTCCCAAAGGCTCCTTAAGACTATGGGTCCTGTGAGTACCTCAGTTTCTTTTTCTATCAATTATTTTATTAAATTCATCTCCATGAAAAATAACCACTCAGGGAAAGAAAAATAGTGACATTTAATGAATAGCTGCCATTTTTGCTCCTCCTCAGGAGTTCAGAGTTGTGGATGAACTCCAGTATTCCTTCCAAAGGAGAGAGTGAACGATTCTAAGATGTTTTCCTAAGAAACACGGAGCGTTGGGGGTTGGGTTTTTTTTTGTTTTTTGTTTTTATCCTATTCTAGATTCCAGAATGAAATTTCTGGTGTCAGCGATGTTTCTACCTTGTACAATTAGCTACAGATGAAGAAAATGAAGAGAAGAGACACCGAGTGTTAAAACCATTTTCCCAAGCTCACTTCATGTTCTCTGAAGAATGAAGTTGTTATAAAGTACCAGCACGAGTACTTTTCCGTGGAGAACTATGATTCCAAAAGCACTACATTTATGAGGTGGCAATTTTGGAAAACAGTATTATGTATATGATGGCGTCATCGTGCCTGTGAAAAGCAGTGAATGCTCTCAACAGAAAGTGTACTTCTAGAGGGAAGAGAAAGGCTGAGGAGCCAGGAGAAGAGAAAGAGAAGGGGAAAGAGGAGGCCATGGTAGCAGGTCAAGATGCTGTCCCTGATCCTTTGCACAAACCATGGTGCCTGTTAGAAGGCTTGGGCTCCATTTTCTATCAATGCCTTGTGTTAAAGTTAAAACTCCACACCTTCCAGGCTCATCCCACTTAAGAGTGTTTTATTTGCAGAGGGAGAGCTGTCAGATCTTTCTTTTTCTTTTTTGAAGTGGCAATTTCCCAATTCATTATTCCAATTTTAGCAGTTTTGCTTCTACTCATAATTGTGTAGAGACATTTTAAAGCTTTAATTCATTTTGCAATCCTAAATAGTTCCCCTTTAATCGTTCGTGTCAGACACCTATTAACATTTCTTAAAAATTTATAAAACAGTCTGATCTGTCAAAAAAAAGTGCCTCTTTAAAATGCAGATTATCAACCTGCTGCCTGTTCTCCATGTTAATGTGTTTTCTATCAGTCACTGGTTTCACAAAACTATTTGTATAAGGCTTAATATTCAGAAAGTAATTTTATATTTTTACACAGGGGAAATGTTTTCCTACGCTCTTAGTTTTAAATATGCTATCTGTCAACCTCTTCTATTTGTTATATTTTGCTTTATCTTTGACTCTTCTCAATGTCTTTCATCTGAAGGGATGGATGACCACTACTTGTGGGAAATGAGGTAGCCATATAAACAGCAGTTAAGACATGCCTTTGAAGCCAGGCAGGCCTGGGTCTGAGTCAGCATGGCCTCTTCCTAGCTATGGGACCTTAAATAAATGAAAATCTTCTGAGCATCAGGTTCTACGACGGTTACATTGGGCAATAGGACCTACCTCACAGGTAAAGGTCAAGGTGAAGACCCCCGCATGGCCGATAGTAACTGCTTTCTGAATTGTAGCTACATAAGCATGCACACACACACACACACACACACACACACACACACACACACACACACACAGAGTCTGTTGTAGTTTGTTGGCATCGTGGTGAAGTTACTGTCCTTCCTTCATCTTTAGCGTAGGATAGTTGAGAGCCATTTCTACCACTCCCAGGAACAACTAGAATAAAGGCATAAGAAAATGCGGGGATCAGGGATGGAAGTCGTCCAGGTTTGTTATCTTCCTCTACGGTATCGGAAATAGACTAAGTTGGTAGAACTCATGGGTACAAACAAAAACTTACATAGGCAAGTAAATAACGTGAAATGAGTTCTAAGACATGCTTAGATGTTACAAAGATTATTTCTTACCCTCTTCCATGTATAAAGACTCTTAACCACAACTCAGAATTTTCAAATGGGCATGGTAAATGTGTAGTTAATAAACAATGCGTGAGTATTACTCCATACCTAAGACATGCTGAAGAGAATATTAAGAATATGAGATCATTCTGCTGGTAGAGTGGAGAGAAAGGCCCTGAGGACTGGGTAAAAATCCTGTGAACAACTTAAAATTTCCTCTTCTGTGAAATCAGGATTACAGGACATATCTCACAGAGGTGTTGTTAAAGACAGACAATGGAGGTAACAGTACCAAGCCCTGTGCCTGGTCTGTGCTCAATAACTATTAGCCCCTTCCTGTCAGTGAGTTTATAGGTTTTGTAAAGAGAAGTCATTAGAAAAGATGGTTCAAATGCCAAGATGCTAAATAGAATCAAAGGCAGAGAGAAAAAGGAGTTTCTAGAACGGTGAGTGAAGGAGGAGGGGGATCTTAACAAAGTAAGGTGGAGCTGATGAGAAGGAATCAACCCTAAATCCAGAAATCCATCCAGTTTTCTACTCTTCAGTGAGAGAGGGGCCTAAGTTTGGGCACTAGTCCTTCCCAGACAGCAGGACTCCATCCAGAGCCTGTCATCATTTGCTTCAAGATGGAACAATTTGGGTTATGAGTCCTCTGAGTCCTACGCGGCGGGCTGACTGGTACACTATTCTCTGGTGTCCCCTTCGAAAAGCCAGTGTAAGCAGATTAGGTTTGGACCAAGTAGCAAGGCTATATATTCCACTGCTTTCCAGGCTGTAAAAATGGGAGGAATTCTGCCTGCTGTCACCCAGTTTTGAAGCTAGAACCTGGCTCTTGTCTTCAACAGTTATATGTCAGTTTTTAAAAAGCAAGGAAGGAATGAGGATGCTTCAAATAAAACAAACCTCCTCGGCTATCTCCTTTCATCTGACGAAGGCCCCATTCTCCCTTCTTGCCCACTTTGGAATCCAGAAGAATTTCAGCATCCAGCAGCAGAATCTGTGGCCCCGGGCACAAAACACAGCTGTCCACCCCCTCCAGGCGACCTGTTGCTTTCCCTGCACTACTCTTCGCTCACATCTGTATGTTCACTTGCCCCCTGTCTCTCTGACGGCAACCAGGGGAAAGCTCGTGCGAGGGAAGCAGTTTTGAGAAAAACTGAGGACCTGGCTTGGCTTATGAACCTAAGAAGTGTGTGTTTACCCTCATGTCCTCTGCAGGTGGCTCCTAAAGCCACAAATGGGTTTCTTTCCTCGGAGCCTCTCTCTAACAGCTAGGCATTTCTGTTCGTTCCAGACACCAACTAAAGACAGAATTGTGGTCACATTTTCCCTTTCCTCCAGAGAGCAAAAAAATGAGTTAGAGGGAAAATAGCCACAGATAGGCTTCTGAAAGCTTGACACTTGCCAGCCCTGACGTGTTTTAGTCGGGATAGCAACAACCCCGGGGAGAACCTCATGGGCCACAGCAGTGAGAAAGAACTTTCCCTGCGTCCAGCAGGAGCAGGGCCCAGAGCTGGGGGCGGGGAGGGCAGACGAAGCTCTTTCCGATGGAGGCTCCAGTGTTCCCAGCACAAGGGCTTCTTAAGGAGCAGAGCGAGCAGGTGTGGAAGGGACATAAAACTCTGCCACGTGGAACAGCTGAAGGAAAGCAGAACAGTGGTCTTCAAATATGGAAAGTGTTGTTTTGAAGAAAAGAGATTAGGTTTGTTCCAAGTGAACTTAGACCAGGGGGTAGATCTGCCACCATCACCTAGAATCAGATATCCGCATTCTAAATGGCCGACTTGTCAAAGAAAAGGAAGTAGAAGCAATCACAGGAGAGGTCGTATTGATCGACTTTCAAAGTCCCTTTCAAGTAAAGAGCAAAGGAGAGAGGTGCCATGGCTCCATGCCCTTCCTTTCTCTTCTCAACAGCCCCCCCCCCTGTGGTTTGGACACCCTGTATGATTCTGGGAGTGCATTCTTTGTGAGCCAGTGGGAGACCTGGGCTACACTAGTTAGCTCATCTCTCTCTCTCTCTCTCTCTCTCTCTCTCTCACACACACACACACACACACCCCTATGATTAATTCAGTCTTTACTGGGCATGTCCCTGTACATTAAATGACAAGAATTTTCTAGGGCGTTTAAAACAAATACTTGTCTCTTCTCTGCTACATCTAACTAAGGAAGCAAGAAGTCCTAGTTGCTACTGGCAGATATTTGGGACCACTGTAAAATTCATCTTTAAGAAAAAGGCTGACATGAGGAAAGGAAAGACACAGGGACCTTGGTGACATTGTTGTCTTGAATCGAGACTTACTTGAAGTCAGACCTACCTGTGGGCCTTCAGTGCTATGAATCAACAAAATCCCTTGATGGTGTAAGCCAGTTTTAGTTGGTTTTTTTCTTATTTGCAAATAAAAGTGTCTTGATCAAAGGAAGGATACTGATAAGAAGTATAAATCTCAGTCCCTGCCCTCAAAGGGCTTCCAATATGATCGGGGAGATGAGACATTTATAGGATAAATAGAACAATATAGGAGAGGAATATAAGAGATATCAGATGTGACTGTATAAGATAAAGTACCAAATGGGTATCACCTAAAACATGAAAAACCACAGGGAAGACTGAAAATAATTCTGTAAGCTACTGAAGAACAGGGGCTGTGTTCCATCTCCTTCCTGCCTTATTTCTGGTAACCATGGTAAGGCCTTGGACCCAATGATGGACAGCATGGTCCCTGGAGCCAGATTGTACAGACTTGACTTCTGGGTTGACTGTTACTACCTGTGTGATCTTGGGCTAGTAACGTAACTTTTCTGCACCTTAATCTTCTGATCTCTAAAATGGGCATAAAACAGTAATCATCTCTTAGGGTATACAATGTACAGTAAGTACAGCTATTACCATGATTCAAAAACCAGGTTTTGAATACCCACGACATATCAAACGCTCTGTTTGGAATAGGGTAACAATGAGCCTTTAAGGAGGCTACAACTTTGATGAAGGGTACAGAGCAGTGAACAGGCAATTGGATAAGAAGAGAAGAAGAGGATGAGGAGGGGAAGAAGGGAGAGGGGGAAGTGAAGGAGGAAGAAAGCTGGATGGATGGTTGAGATCTCCTTCCCAAGTGGTCTCTTTGGTTGAAAGAAATAGAAATAAGTATTTTCCAGCAAGTCTCTGTGAGACTTGGGAAGAGAGTGGAGGTCAGAGGACAGCTGTTCACAGGAAATAGTGTGGGATTCAAGCAGGAAACGCTTGTGGTGGCTGCTGTGGTGATACAGCTGATAGAGTGTTTCATGGACCACGTGGGAGCCCCTTTTAGGAATACCTGGGAGAGAGGGGAGGGACTTCAGGGGAAGGGCTGACTTCCTGCTTCTGTGTGTCTATGTGTCTATGTCTGTGCGTCTGTGGGGGTGGGGTGGCCGTTCATGTGTGCCCTTGTAATTTGGGCAGAACTGTAAAGAAATCTCATTTCCTCGCTATAGGCTGGAGGCCTGGTGTTTGAACCAGACAATCTGGTGTTAAGGAAACAAACAAAAACATACTGGGCAAGGATTTAAGTATTTATTATATTGTTTTCATGTCACTTGAGTGGTTTTTGTTGTTGTTGTTGTTTTGTTTTGCTAACTCTCTGGGTCCATGGGACAGGTTACGTTGCCAGTTGGCTTCATTGTGGATTTTCCAAAAGCCTCAGAGTAGCACAGCTCAGCTGGACCACAGTACGGTTCCCACAGGCTCAGAAGGGCATTTTCTACCAATCAGAAGATAGGAGGTTTCTTTTTATAAAAGTAGAAGTAGTATCCAGATGCCCTTTTTTAAGACGAATGATATTTATTAGATTTTTTAAAAAGCCACACTATATTAATAATTTTAAAAAGTAATTTGGGACAATACTTTCTAAAGGTCTTTTTTTTTAATTATGGGAAATTCTAAATATACTCTGTAAAAGCTGATAATGAAATATTTGATCGAAAATTTCCATTCATGGTACAAAAAGATCATCTACCATCTTATGTAGTTGAATTTACTTCTGATGGCAAATGCACTACATGAAAATCCTCAATGGTTTGGGAATAGATGTTTCTTTTAGAAAATCAACTGTATTGTGCTCTGAATACTTTGAATCTGACTAATCTCGAGGAAAATTCCTTTGATGAAGAGATTCAAATCTGGATATTTTGCCATAGAATAAAAGCTCCTTTGTTTTATGAGGAAGTTGGTGCATTTATCTTGTTTTCTATTACCTTGAGGATGAAATTATTTCTTTTGATAAGTGGAAATGCTTTAAAAAAAAATAAGGAAAAGTCCTTGTGTGCCCTGCCCAAGACCTTGGATTCTACCATGGCAGTGAACTCCGAGATTTCCAACTGCCTGTATCTGTCTCTTCATGCCTGAGAACTTTCTCCAGAACTGAGGCAAACTGCCATTTAGCAGGCAGGACGTCCTGGAGAATTAATACTACACAGGAATAGTCCTCAGTAAACGACTGATAGGAAGTGGTGTGTAAACACCCAAGCTTGACCTTCCTTGGGTGGTATAATTCTGACATGTGTATTTTATAATGCTTCTTGCAGTTTCCTTATGGAATTAAGCTCCAACATCACTCACAATGGTAGTAGAGTTAATGATTAACTCTAGTTAAACAAGGAGGCCATTAGACTGAGGGTCTTCTTCTTCTTCTTCTTCTTTTTTTTTTTTGGATTTTATTTATTTATTAGAGAGAACACAAACAGGGATGAGGGGCAGAGGGAGAGGGAGAAGCAGACCCCCTCCAGCAGGGAGCCTGACGCGGGGTTCCATGCCAGGACCCTGGGATCATGACCTGAGCCAAAGGCAGACGCTTAACCGACTGAGCCACCCAGGTGCCCCTAGACAAGATTCTAACACTTTATTGGCCCATGTAAACAAACCAAAACCTAAGCCTGCAATGCTTCAAGCCTAAGAATACAAAACTAAAGACAACCAATCACAAAGAGCCAACTAGGCTTTCCCAAATAATGCAACTGCTTAAGTTATAGCCAATCAAATAATTCCTTCTCTTGGCTTCTGCCTCTTCTCTATAAAAGTCTTTCCCCAAGCTCCCATCTGTGGAGTACTCCTAACCACTTCTGGTTTGGTGCTGCCCAATTCAAATCAGTTTTTGCCCAAACAAACTTCTTTTTTATGGCTAAGTAATATTATGTTATATATGGATACCACATCTTCCTTATCCATTCAACTATCAGTGGAAACTTGGGCTGCTTTCGTATCTTTGCTGTTGCAAGTAATGCCAAAATACACATGGGGATGCATATACCATTTTGAATTTCTATCTGCTAGATTGGATGCAATTTGATTCATAAGTTGAATAAAGCCAATAAGATCTTCATAATGGTCTAAAAACTAAAGAAATATCACAGGACATCTATCAGCATCCTCTGAAAATTTTGCTTTTTTTGGATTAATCTTAAAGGAATCTGAATGGATTTCTTTAAGATCACAATATATTCTTCTTCCCCATGTGAAATTGTGATCAATGATGTAAAAAGATGAAAATAATGATTTTCTGCCTCCCACTGTACTTTGTTAGAGAGCCCTGAAGGATTGTCCCATTATCAGCTAATGAAACCCACTTGCCCACTGCGGAGTCCGGTTCAACACTCAATTTGAAAACTCTGAAAAGATCAGTGAAGAGCACCCTCTGCTCTCTGACACCAGGCAATTTAGAGTGGAAAACTTTTGCATATTATCAGGAATTAAGCGCAGGTAGTTCAGGAGATATTCTCAAAGCCTGAGTTCAAATAGGCTCTTCTCTTCCTTGATCTCTTTAAAAGTCAGCAACCCCTGAATGCTGGCAGGAGAAGGGAGCATTTTCTCGTTGTAAATTGAATGACCTGATTTTTATCTCTGGTTGGATTCCAGGAGGAAGCATGATGTCATTTCAACCACTGGCCAGAAAACTTCTTGCTTAATGAGCACTTTGAGCTTACTGGCAGCCAAGAAGGTCTTTGTTTACAGTGCGAAGAAACAGAGGTCAAAGATCCTCTTTCCCTGACTTGAAGGAACAAAGGGACAGGCTTGCTAACCAGCCCTTGTCTGTGAGCAAGTTTTAGAGAAGGGCAGACATAAATACAATGGGCTTCCCCCCAAAAGGTTATAAAGTCCAAGAGGTCAATCAGACCCGAAAGAGAAGGAGCTGAAACGTTATCAAAGATGGGTTTCGGGCTCCTTAGTGTGCTACGTAAGTCATCCCTAACTGACCACAAGTGGGGGCTGAGTTTTGGCCCAGGATCCTGTGGCAGGTGTGTGCCCCTCTCCTCGCCCCCACGCTCCCTAACTCCTGCACCACCCCCGGCCTCCAGCTTCCCTCAGCTGTCTGAGCAGTTGCTCAAGGGCTCAAGTGGTCTCCACCCACGGGCAGCTGTTGAGATGTATTCTGAGAGTGGGAGTGGATCTCTCCCAGTCTGGTTGCTAACTACCGAGGGCAATATCAGCACAGCAAGAAGAGAAAAAGGGGAGTGGTTGATTTCCGCTTAGGGTACATAGTACATTATGTATTAGGCAAAAATGTTGAGTATTAAGGAAAACATAGTGAAGCCCATTCTCCAACAGAAATAGTATAAACCCTCTGATAATTTTTCTTTTTAGAGACCAGCCTTATTGAGGTAGAAGGGACATAAACTGCACGTGGTTACAGTGTGCAATTTGATAATTTTGTCATATCCATCACCACAATCAGGGTCATCACCTGCAAAAAGCTTTCTCTCTGGAAGCCCTCCTTTCCATGACTGGCCCTTCCACACGCCCTGTTTCCCACCCCCAGGTGACCTCATCTGCTTTCTGTCACTAAAGATTATTTTGGACTTCCTAGAGTTTTACATAAGTGGAATCACACATTATATGCTCTTTTTAAAATCTGAGTTCTTTCTCAGCATATTATTCATGTTGTTTTATCAGTAGTTCATTCTTTTTATTGGTGACTAGTATCCCATTTGTGGCTACACCACAATCGGTCACATTGTCTGTTGATAGACATCTGGTTGTTTCCAGTTTCAGATTATTATAAATAAAGTTACTGGGGCACCTGAGTGGCTCAGTCGGTTGTGTCTGCCTTTGGCTTGGGTCATGGTCCCAGAGTCCTGGGATTGAGCCCCAAGTCAGGCTCCCTGCTTCGGGGGGGGGGGGGTCTGCTTCTCCCTCTGCCCCTTTCCCCTGCTCATGCTCTCTCTCTTTCTCAAATAAACTAATAAAATCTTCTGAAAAAACAAATAGAGCTACTATGAACATTTACATACAAATCTGCATATGGGCATATACTTTAATTTATCTTGAGTAAATACCTAGGAATAAAATGGCTGGGTCGTACGGTATGAGTACATTTCACTTTTAAAGAAACTGCCAGACTCCTTTCCAGAGGGGTTGCAATATTCTACATTCCCACCAGCAGTAGATGAGGGTTCCAGTTCTTCCACATCCTCACCGATAGTTGGTCTGGTCAGTCTTTTTAATTTTGGACATTCTGGTAGATACGTAGTAGTATTACATTGTGGTTATAGTTTGCGTTTTCCCGGTGACTCATGATGATGGGCATCTTTTCCTGTGTTTGCCATTTGTATATCTTTTTGTAAAATGTCTGTTTAAATCTTTTGTCATTTTTAAATTAGGATGTTTGCTTTCTTATTTTTGTTTTGGAAGTACTTTAAAAAGGTGCTTGGCTGGCTCAGGCAGTGGAACATGTGGCTCTTGATCTCAGGGTTGTGAGTTCAAGCCCCTTGTTGGGTGTAGAGATTACTGAAAATAAAATCTTAAAAAAAAAAAAGTACTTTATGTAGTCTGGATATAAGTCTTCCATCAGATCTACTATGTAAATATTTCCTGTCAGTCTGTATCTTGTCTTTTCATTCTCTTAACAGTTCTTATAAAGAGCAGAAATTCTTAATTTTGATGAAGTCCAATTTATCAAATTTTCTGGTTCTATTATTTCTGAAAGGTTAGAGCACTATTTAGATAATGTGATGGACTTGATATAATTTTAAGTGCCTTCTCAGATTTATTACTTGATTTTTATTAAAATATTTTTTTTGTTTTTTAATTGTTCCATTTTAACATAGTGAGATTTTTCTTAAGCCAGTATTTATTTTAATGCATTTTTCTTGTTTTCAGAGTTCATTCCTAATTTAGATTTTATTCTATTTTATTTTTTAAAGATTTATTTATTTGAGAGAAAGAGAGAGTGCACAGAGGAAGAGGGAAAGGGAGAAGCAGACTGCCTGTTGAGCAGGGAGTCTGATGCAGGACTCGATCCCAGGACTCTGGGTTCATGACCTGAGCCGAAGGCAGATGCTTAACCAACTGAGCCACCCAGATGCTCCCCCTTAATTTTAGATTTAAAAAATATTACACAGTCTTTTAGCTGAGTAATCCAAACTTTGACTATCCTCCTAATTTTGAAAACATCATACTTGTATCCAAAATAGAAATATAATCTTCTGCAATTGTAATTCAAAAATATTTGTTATTTATTTCCTCCTGGAATTCTGTGAAAAGAAGTCATTCCTCGGTGGTATTGGATTTAACGTAGGAAGTTTTTGCTTTAATAACAATTTATTTTTATAGGAAGTTTTTGTTTTAATAAAACAATTTATTTCTATAAATCTATTTACCTAGTTTTCCAATATTCTTAAATTTTTCTTTTTTCCCCAGTATTCTTAAATTCTCCAATGCAGTTTTAATTCCTTTTACCTCACATATTTATCAAACACTTTAATAATTATTTCATATTTACATATGAAATATGTATCCTTAAACGTTTCTTTTCGCCCTATATTTTTCTTTAACCTGTATGATTTTCTCTGAAAGTTACTATCTTCCATTTATTCCTGTTACCCTTTGTAAAACAACGATAGATAAAATACTAGATAGTCTGTTTCAGTCATCTTATTGTTTTCTCATCACTTCGTATGACTTGATTTTTAAATGTGGTCTAACAAGTTCTTTGTTGGTCAGGTTTCATTACCAAAACAATCAAATGGCTACAGGATATCCAAGTTCCAGTGCATACCTACTTATTTCAAGCACAATTTGATAAAGCAAAATTTCAGTACCGGAAGGAAATCTGGACAGAAACAGAAAGGTGTGGCGGTGCTATTTTTATAAGCATCGCTCCAGGAAAGGATAAAGCCACCGAGCTGAGCTTCTGGGGGCTGTGGGGAGAGCAGCTTTGTCTTCAACTGCAGGGGATAATAAGGGCCAGAAAATTAGGCCCAAATCACCCATAAATCAGAAATAAAAAGATCCCAGTTCTGCCGCTGGGGAAGGAATGAGCCATGGCTCTTGAAACAGGCATTGGCCAGCTCTGCATTTTAGCATGAGAAATTCTCTACATGTCTCCAAAGGAAGCCAGAGCCTTACTATTTTTTTTTTTAAGATTTTGTTTATTTATTTGACAGAGATAGAGACAGCCAGCAAGAGAGGGAACACAAGCAGGGGGAGTGGGAGAGGAAAAAGCAGGCTCCCAGCGGAGCAGGGAGCCCAATATCAGGCTCAATCCCAGGACTCCAGGATCACATCCTGAGCCAAAGGCAGATGCTTAACGACTGAGCCACCCCGTTTATCTATTTATTTGAGAGAGAGACAGAGAGAGCACGAGCAGAGGGGAGGGGCAGAGGGAGAGCAGACTCCCTGCTGAGTGTAGAGCCTAAGTCAGGGCTCAATCCCAGGACCCCAAGATCATGACCTGAGCTGAAGTCAGATGCTTAACCGACTGAACCACCCGGGCACCCCCAGAGCCTTACAATTTTGAATTATTTATAGTTTCGATAAAGGACCATGCAGAGACCCCAATAATAAAAATAACAGTTAATGCTTGCTAGAGGTGCTTTCTCATAGTATCTCGTGTAACCTCCTGACAAGCCTGTGAGAGTTGTCCTGGTGCTGCCTCGTTTTACAGATGAGGGAACTGGAGCACGGAAAGATTAAGTGAGCAGTACACCAGACAGTTCTGACTTCAAGGTCTAGGCTCTTCCTCCCCGTCCCCCTACTGACACTTCCATAACTGGACTCTTTTATCCCCATGAGAGGTCTTCATTTGTATCTTATTTATTTAAGTCTATTCCCTATTTAAGGGAATCACCTTAGAGAGGGAATGTAAGGACAAATATGAGCCCAGTGCTGAGCCTGGGAGGGGTGGGGGCTCGCTGACCAGCCCCTGCCTGTGTCCCTCACTCCCGCGCATGAGCTGCGGGGGCCCTTGTGCTCCGCTGGGAGGGACATGTGAGAAGTCTGTCTCCTTCAGGAGACTGACAGCCCCTGAGGGTAGGGACTGTCATCCTCGTGCCAGCATTTAGCTGGTTCTTGATATACATTTGCTGATTGAGGGGATGAAGAAATCTCCTAACCTAGCCCTGATGAGGTCTTTGATTCTAAATTTTAATGGTTAAGAAAGACTGATTGCTTCATGTAAAAACTCAGTCAGCCTCCAGGTAACCCATGGCATGTGCCAGGTCAATTATTCCCATAGCCAAGTGGTCAGACCAACTGCAAAGATAGCTCAGATATCTTATTCTCTTGTTACCAGAATGATTCAGAGCGTCTTGGGACATGGGTAGGCTAAAAACTAGGGACTTGGACATATGCAACCACAAGATTATGGGTAGTCCTCCTGAAGAGCCTATACCAGAGTCATGAAAGGAAAGAAGAGGGGAACTTCACCCAGGGAAGCCTTCAAAAGAATTATCATCATCATAACATTTGTCCCTTATAGAGCCTTGGCTGCTGCTGCTCTGTTCTTTACCTGCATTAACTCACCTTATCTCCGACACAAGACAAATGAACAGTGAATCACCAACAATAGTGCAAACTGACCATCTTTTTATAATCTGTATCAATTAACATTGTTTTATAGGTATAGTTATTTATATGCTTTTATCTTTTAAATTCCATCCCTGAATTAAAAGTGATTTATGGCCCACCATTAAGGTATTATAATATTCTTTGTCCGTGTACTCACCTTTACCAGAGAGCTTTATAGCTTTATATTTTCCTACGCATTTGTGTTGTTGTCTAGCTTCCTTTTGTTTCAACTTGAAGGGCTCCCTTTAGCAATTCTTGCAAGAGCTAGTCTAGTGATGATGAATCCCTTCAGCTTTTGTTTCTCTGGGAAAGTCTTTATATCCCCTTCATTTTGGGGGGGATGGGGAAGAGGGGCAGAGGGAGAGAGAGAATTCTAAGCAGGCTCCATGCCCAGCACAGAGCCCATCGAAGGGTTCCGTCTCACGACCCTGAGATCATGACCTGAGCTGAAATCAAGAGTTGGATGCTTAACCAACTGAGCCACTCAGGTGCCCCTCCCCTTCATTTTTTAAAAAAAGATTTATGTATTTACTTGAGAGAGAGAGAGCACGAGCTGGGGGAGGGTCAGAGGGGGAGAATCTTCAAGCAGACTCCCCGCTGAGCACAGAGCCTGACAAAGGCTTGATTCCATGACCCATGAGATCACGACCTGAGCCAAAACCAAGAGTCGGATGCTCAACCGACTGTACCCCTCCCGTCATTTTTGTAGGATGTTTTGTCTTCTTGAGAAAGCAACTCATCATGTACAAGGAAGTTCCCCAGATAAACAAAAGTTGAGTGAGTTCATCATCACTACACCTGCTGATTTGGTTCAAATGAAACAGCTTTCCTTGCTCATTTCAATGTGTCTGTTCTTGGCTTTGAACTTGCCTTGGGTACCATGACTTCCAAACTGATTTTTGGAGTTCTTATAAAGGCTTTTGACCATGTTGTGGTTAAGTCAGTGTCTCTCTCTCTCTCTCTCTCCCTCTCTTTTTAAGATTTTATTTATTTATTGGAGAGAGAGAGAGAAAGAAAGAGCACAAGCAGGGGAAGGGGCAGAAGGAGAGGGAGAAGCAGACTCCGGGACTCTAGGATCATGACCTGAATCAAACCTTAACTGACTGAGCCACCCAGGTGCCCTTACGTCAGAGTCTTCATAGGGGAACAAGGTCTGGAGCTTCCTATTCTGCCATCTTGCTACGTCACTGTATAACGTACACAGTATTTTTGCTCATCTCAGCAAGTGCACTCCTTAAACCCCACCACCTATTTCACCCATCCCCCCTCCCACCTCCCCCCTGGTAACCATCAGTGTGATCTCTATAGTAAGAGTCTGTTTCCTGGTTTGTTTCTCTCTCTTTTTTCCCCTTGGCTCATTTGTTTTATTTCTTAAATTCCACATATGAATGAAATCGTATGGTATTTATCTTTCTCTGGCTGACTTATTTTGCTTAGTATAATACTCTCTAGTTCCTAGCTCCATCCATGTCATTGCAAATAGCAAGATTTCATTCTTTTTTATGGCTGAGTAATATTCCATTATATATATATATAATGAAACTACATTTCAAATTTCTTTTTTTAAAAAAAGATTTATTTATTTATTTATTTGAGAGAAAGAGAGAGGGAGAGTGGAGAGTGCGTGGTGGGGACGGGCAGAGGGGCAGGGAGAGAGAGTCTCAAACTGACTCTGCACTGAGCAGGGAGCCCCCACTGGGGGCTTTATCTCATGACTCTGGAATATCAACAATAGCCAAACTATGGAAAGAGCCCAAGTGTCCATCGACTGATGAACGGATAAAGAAGGTATGATATATATTGATATATATGTTTTTGTTGATAATGCTGCTGTAAGTATCAGGGTGCGTGTATCCCTTCGAATCAGTACTTTTATGTTCTTTGGGTAAATACTTAGTAGTGCAATTGCTGGGTCATAGGCTGGGTCTATTTTTAACTTTTAAGGAAACTCCATATTGTTTTCCAGAGTGGCTGCACCAGTTTCATCAAGATATTTTCCCAATCTCACTGTACAGATGAGGAAACTGAGGGTCAGAGTGGTTAGCAGCCTACTCTGCCACACAATGGAAAGCTGGGAATTCAACCTGAGTGGGTTCACACAATTTTAATATCATATTAAAGTGAATCCATAGCACTTGGCATAGGAATTGTTGTGGCCTCTTTTTTATAGAGAAGAAATCTGAGGCCCGGAGATGAGGTGCAGTGGCCAGTCATGTGTAGGAGGTTGAGCCACAGCAGCAGCCCAGTGTTTCCTTTGGAGTTCGGTGCTCTCACCATTATGTGTTGCTGAGATAGGTAGGGAGACAGAGAGAGAGAAAGGAATTGATTGATTGGGCAGGGGCTAAAAGCCTTACATTTTCTCTCCCTGATAAACTCCCTTCCATTTACTCTGACAAATATTTTAGTAAGATCTGGGAATGGAGCCAATCATGAGATATGGCAACTGTTGGCTAGTTACTGTCTGATGAATCCTATGCATGTGCTGTTCTCTTTGCTTGCTCTCCTCTCTCCCGACCCCTGCTCTTCCCACTCCACTCTCTCTCTCTCTCCCTCTCTCATCACTCAGTCCTACCAGCATTACTCCTACTCATCCTTCAGGCCTCGGATTAAACTCCGTATATTTGAGGAAACTTTTCTCAACCTTCACCAGCCCCTGCCCCATACCATCCCCAGGCTAAGATCCCCTTTCTTTCAGAGCTCTCTGTTATCACAGCTAATATATATTGGGCACAAATTATGAGCACTTAATATGTATAAATTCATTTAGTCTCAAAGCCTATGAGATTGATAGTAATATTGTCATCCACATTTTATGATAAAGAAATCAAGACATAGAAAAGCTAGTTAACTTCCCTAAGATCACACAGCTAGTATGAATTCAATCTCAGATATTTGGTTCCGAGCCTAAACTGTTAACCACTACGTAGTAGTTGTTCTTCTTAGCACATAAAGCAATTACAAGTAATTGTTCACTGTATGTCTCCCCTGTTTAACTAGAAGCTCTATACCTTGTTCACAGTATATTCTGGCACTCAGCCTCAGGTCTGTCATCATCAGGGCCCAATAAATACTTGTTGAATGAATGGTAATGTGGGTGGTGTTATGGGAAGAACAAGGTAGCGGGGGTCAAACAGACCAGAGTCAGTCACTTGGCCACTTACCAATTAGGTGATTTTGAATAGGTCAATTGACTTTGCAGTGACGTAGTTTTTATACCTGAAAAATGGAAATTAAATTACTGTGTGAATATATTGCAACTCTGCAGAAAATTGCATCTGAATTGCACTCCTGCATAAAGGTCAGTTTTGATGGTTTATTGTACCCGATGGGTAACCAGAACATGGTTTTTCTACTTCCAAAAGAGAAATAAGGTAGAGACTGTGTCCAGAACAAGTCACTCCCTGCCTCAGGGATAGGCCTGAAATTCTAAGGAAGGCCACAAGAACCTGGCCAAAGAGGCCTGACAGGGGAGTTGGCTGAAATGCCCATGTCTGCTCCCCTGTACGAGCTCTGCTTGGAGTATGAGACTTAGTGTGTCTGTGTGCAGCTGAGGGTGGACTCTGGGGATGAGGCAGTGCCTGGAGATGTGCTGGGGCAGAATCTGAGAGTGGGAGTGAGAGGAGCCGGGAAATCATTGTCCTCACTCATCCTCACCCCAGGGAAGCGCTGCGAGGAACGGACTAAGGGCTCTGCAGAAGACAGTGCTGTGGGCACCATGAAATTTGTTCCCTTCACATGCCCTGGTCTAACTGCCCACGGGCCGCCATCTTCTCTACAGACATGGGTAAGCCCAGGATGAGCAGGTAGCTGTGAGGAATGCTGTTGGGTGAGTAAGTAAAACAAAGTAAGAAATCCCTGAAAAACTTGGGCTCGACTGTATAAAGCTTAGAAGTAATTAGTTCTTAAAAAATCTTTGAGTTTTCTGTATCTATAGGTATTAGGTTACCTGTAAGTTTGGCAGGAGGCTAGTATGATTGTGGAGCAGACGTTTTGTGAAGACCAAGAAGAGAAAGTGGTCCATCTCAGAGCAAGCATGAACATGGCAGAAACAAATGACACCTTTACTAAAAAAGTGGGTTGCTGAATTAGAGAATATGGGAAATTGCAAACCCAGCAGGCCTGGGTGTCAGAGCTGGGCAGGACTTCCTGAATGACACAGGGAGAGAAATGGGGGTGGGAGACAACTGTCTGCCAGACCATGGGCTGATAGACAACAGAAATACAAAGATGAGTGAACCCAGTTCTTGCCCTCAAGAAGCTCTCAATTTAGTGCATTTTTGTTTAAAGTAATTTTAAGCAGTTAAACACAAATAGCACAAAGGTGGATGGATTAATGAAGAGTTCACTGGATTTCTGTTTCTAGTATAGTGCTATTCAACTTAAAAAAATTAAAGGCATAGAGACACAGAAGGCAGGACGATCAAATTTTTAGGTGACAAAAATCTGGAGGAGTCACTAAAAGGTTGGATATATGAATCAGTACTTTTTAAAAGTTCTGACATATCAGAATCAATGCCTAAGTTGAACCTTAACTTAGTTTCAAATTAATTAATTGGGCAATTATACTGTTAACCTCTGATTTGCTTATTTTTTTTTTAAGGAAAGTAAGGTTGTTTTAGTCAACCACAGGCCCCGTCTGAGCCAGGAGCAAGATGTGGGTGCCCCAGACCTGAGGCAGGCCAGAGGATGTGGAGGAACAAGGGAAGCTATAACCCCACTGTCGACTGTTCAGGTTTAGTCTTGCTTGGAAAGAATCACATGCGGTTTTGAGCTGCCCATTTCCAGAAGGATATATTCATAAGTTCCCTATTCCTCCATAAAGTATGTCTTTCATTTTTTGGTAAATAGACTGTTGAAAATGCATGGAGGATTTTTATAATCACCCACACAGAAGTTTTAAATAATGACCCAGACATAAGACCCTGGAGCCAAAACACTCATGGATTGAGCTTGGTCTCCTTTTCCCCAGATCATGTCATTACATTCCATAGATTTCACCATTCTGTTCTTGGCTTGCCTCCAGGACACAACGTCCTCTTTCCTTAATCTTATCTTTAGCTCATGATTTCCCTCCTGGCAAAGACCCTCTCCTTGACCAAACTTCAGGAGGCTCTCCGGACTGCCCTTTTCCGGTAGGCCTTGCCTTTGGACCTTGTCTTTGGCCTGCCTAGTCCCGTCATAGAAAGACTCCTGTTAGTCCATTTAGCAAGAATCCCCCTATCCTCCATGTCTCCTCTGATTAATTTTCCATCCAGCAGGCCCTCCACCCCCTGGGCTCTGAATCCCCAGCTGCCTTTGCTGTATTCAGAGTTGAGGCTCTCCCCTACTGTGATAGTCTTGACACCTATCACAAGAGTCCTGAATAGTCTTCCTTATCATTTTAACAAGTGTCAGAATAACTTGTTCTTTAACCACCCGCTCTGTAATTGTGAAAATGTGTTTGAGTGTTATGACCAGCCTCTCTCTCTTCCCTTCCTCTCTGAGAATTCATGTGCACCTGTGGTTTACAATTTCTTACTTCTTCGATAACCTAGAAATCGACTGTTGTACCTGGGTCTCTCCTTTGAACTCTGATGCTGTGTCCCAACTGCTTAGGGAAAAGGGTCACAGGATAGGAGAATAAAACTGTATTTAGTAGTGCTTTCCCTCTGTTATTTCACTTAATGCCCACAATAACCTTCTTTTGCTTGAGTGTTCATGTGCCTATTTTTCAGATGTGGACACTGAGGCTCAGAGAGCCCAAAGTCTGACTTTTGCAGAATGACAGGTTGGTGATTGCACCTTGGCCTTCTGGCTCCTATTCTAGGACTTTCCCCACCACAGCACAAAAGTTCTCTTTTAGAACTTAGGGTCTATATTTGATACTTATTTATTCACTCTGTCCATTTACTTATGCACAAACATTGCACGCCTGCCAGCTTTCGGGAGCTACGTTAGACACTGCGGCCAAGAAAATGAACAGGACACAGTCCTTTCTTTTTGAAGCTAACAGTCTAGCAGGGAGACTATGAAGGCAGATGACAGTACAAGGTGACAGAGGCTTGATCTGCTACGGGAGGAACAGTTTACCTTAGAGACTTGAGCAGGCAGTCAGGAAGGGACATGGGTGGGTTCTTGGAGGAGGGGTAGAAACTTGACTGATACAGCTCTGCCTTTTATTCCCCTTTGTAGGTTTCCATGTCTTATCCTCCTCCCCCCTCACGTGCATGCACAGTAGGCCCCCAAAGTGTTGAATGCAGCCTTTGAACAGGACTGGGGCTGTAACGTGATCAAATATCCACACTTCCTGCTTACCTAAAAATCTCAGCACATCAAACAGATGGGTTTTCATTACCTGTACCAGGATACTTAGCAGTAGCACATGTTGCCTCTTTATTTTGTAAGGGAAGAAATTATGTGGCAGGGAAGTTTAGTTACTCATGTAAGGTCACACAGCATCCAGTGTCAAAACCCCAGCAGGCTCTGTTCTCTGGGCTCCTTTTCCCGTGTGCTCACCGTTGCAGCAATCAACGTCTGAAAGTGCCCATGTCTTCAAAGAACAGCCGGAGATAGAGCCTGAGCGAGAGCAGACATGTTTCATCACTGTGGGTGAGAGAAGGGTCCGCTAAAGTGCATTCAGTATAGGAATGCTAATGACTTATTAGGATCTTCAAATTTAGGCAATTTCTTACCACCTGGACATTAATGGCTGCAACCAGTTATCCACCTTGGTCTGACCCTGGGAAAAACCTGCCAAGTGCTGTCCTGCCCGATAGAAACCACTTTGCTGACAAGAAGAAAAGGGCCTTTTTTTTTTTTTTTTTTTTTTTTTTTGCCACTGAATTCATAGAGGGGGAAGCAGTTCTTTCTAATAGGTCTGGAATCTGAAGTTTCATAAAGGCATCATATCTCTCCAACTTTCTCATATGTCTTCATCTGTTCCATTGACTCTCTTTGATGGAATATACCAGCAGGTGCTGCAAAGCGCTTTTTAATACTTTAGTAAACAGTTGAGAGAGAAGCCTCATTACAGATAAAGTGAGGAGTGAAGTTGGACAGCCCATTTATCTTCCTTGAGATGAAATAAGGGCTATTGTTCAATTAGGATAACATAAAATCTCATGTTTCTCTCCCAATGTCTTGTTTGGGGGCAGAGGTGTAGGGGTGGGGGAAGTGAGTGGCAGGATGAATAAGCTTCTGAAATATTGCCCAAGATGTGACGGGAAAGAAATACCGTCTTTGGAGGAGGGCTGACGGGCATGGGGGCAGGAGAGCGGCCTCAGCAGCTGCTCCCGCAGAAGTCGCTTTGCCCTGATTTCTGCTGGCATGTCCAATTAGGAAGCAGGGGCATGACACAGTTGGAGAGAGCCAGCTCAAGTCGCCTTCACCCGTAGAACTTTAATTAGCATGATTCAGAGAGGAAAGGGGAGGAGGGAGACGGATAGCAAAGGATTGTCATGGGGGGGTTTAGAAAGGGGAGTTCAGAAGTGTCCGTTTGATCCAAACCAAAAATGTATGAAGATTGCACATCTGCTCTTATCCTTTAGCCGTTAAGCATAGCCAGTGTTTTGGGGGATTTTTAAGGGGATAAGTGTTTGGGTGAAGGGTGGGGTGCAGGCTTGGGAAAGGGATAGAGGTAAAGGAGGAGAGAAAGAAAGCTTGTCTTGTTGCCAAAGCTTGCACCTGGCTCTGTCTCAGCTGCTGTGCTGGGGTAAGAGGATGCTTCATTTTTTTTTCTTCCCGTGGATACACATGTTTATTCTCAAGAAATGAGGGAAAATCCCATTTTTGCTTTCAGACTGTTCATCTGGTGGAAGGCTAAGATCTTTGTCAGGAGATATCTTTCCCCCTGACTTTTTCCACTTTGCTTGAACCAAATCAAATTTACCCTGAAATATCTGATACATTGTGGGGGAAGAAAAGGCAGCCAGAATGAAGGCCCAAGTTCTGGCTCATTCATTTGATGTTTCAGACCTTCCAGGCAGAAATATCCCCTCCTGCCCTCGGTAGTAATTTTTTTTTTTTTTATTATGTGATACCCAGGGTCCTAAATACTTGTATTCTACTCTTTGCACTGTGAATCCAGTATGTTTTTTTTTAAATTTATCTAGGTGGAAAATACAAATTATTCACCTGTTTCTTTGAAACTTTCTTGTTAGCCTTAGAGAATCATGCATGAAAGTATTGCCAAATGGTGTTTTGATTCAGTTCCTGATTAGGTTCTCAAAATAAGAGGATTTCACTTCCTTAAAGCTTCCTCTCCATCAAAAGACAGCCAAGTGTTGCTAGTTGGAAGGATAGCAACCTTCTCGTGAGCTGGCCCACACTGAAAACCAAAGAGACTGCCGCTATATCAAAATCTAGGCCCAGGAGTACCTGCTTATTCCAGAAGCTCTGGAACTGTGTCCCAGAGCCGCCTCTCTCAAACTCTCAGGGAAGAAAAATTGCTTCAGAAATCACATAAAACACTTAGCTCATCATATATAATAGAGCGGGATGAAAAATCTGGATTTGGTTTATGGATGGTAAATAAATAGTATCTCGTATTAGGATAGATGAGTTTAGAGATTAATTTGCAAGGAACATGCAATACTTAGCAATACTAAGAGGCAACCATGACATTCTTCACAGAGGGATTAGCTTTTGAAAGGAGAAGTCAAGTCCAATGAGATTAATTTGCAATGAACATGCAATATTTAGCAATACTAAGAGGCAACCATGACATTCTTCACAGAGGGATTAGCTTTTGAAAGGAGAAGTCAAGTCCAATGCTAGTTCAGGGTGGGCAGAGCCTGGCAAGAACCAGGCAACACCCAGAGAGCAGAACCAAGTGATCCACTCCCAATGTCTCTTGAAAACCACATTTAGGTTTTCGGAAATTTTACAGTCCCTGAGAAGATGGATAGGGTAGCGGCCATCATAACTGAACTGAGGTTCAGTTATAGGCGAACCTCAGCCTCACCTATAATCTGAGCTCCTGGAGAATAGAAATCCTGTCTCTTTCACTAATTGAGTAGGTGCACAGAGTGTAATAAATGCGACTGAACTGAACTGAACTCAGTGGATGGCTGGACATGTCCCGCTACCGTAGACCTTAGCAAATACAGCATCTTCTACTTTCTAGCAAATCCAGTAGGAAACCTTCACAAAATGGGAGGCTGAAAATTACTCTGGAACATGAAGCATATTTCCCCATAAATATTCCTGCCACCACAGAGGGGTGTGGTCCATGTTGGGGTAGGCGCAGTTGCTCAAGCTTTTTCACAGCGGCAGCAAGTCACTTCAGATTCTTAATTATTTGACCATCATTCATAAGTAAGACCATCTGACTCCAAATTGAGTTTCTACATTCACCAACCCACCCTTAAATTTCCATGGTGATTTCCCCGATAATTTTCAACCAAGAAGGAGATGTCCTAGCCAGGATTTTCTTTTCAGATGGGAGGAGAAGAGAAGCTAAAATAAGTTTTCACAATCTCTTCATTTAGGAAATTTAGACCGCCTTTCAGGAATGAAGATGAAAATAAGTCACAGTTAACGGGCAAGAGGAAAATGAGAGGACTGAGTGTAGAACCATGAGAGGGTTTCCGAAAACCAAAATGTGGATCAGAAAGCTGGCACGCTCCATACTCGAATGCAACCAAGTCCATGTGTAGAATTAGACTTTGGGCCTCATTGTGAGACTTTAAGATGGTGCCGTATAACCCAGGAAATGCCACCCACTGGACAAGAACCAGTGAGTTTCCATGGGGCCTTTAAATTAATTTTAAGTGAATAAATTTCTAGATCTTCAATTTCCAACTGTCTTTTCTAAATTTGAACCACGTGATCAACTCCCAATATCTCTTGAAGACCCCTTTTAAGTTTTCGGAAATTTTTTCTTTTCTAAAATTTTTCTGAAATCAACCTTTCAGTCAATTCATTAAAATCTGAACTTTTTAAAAATTGGCCTGTCAAGTCTGTGTTCTACTGACTGATTCTTCTCACCTCTTATTTTATTTTATTTTTTATTTTTTAAGATTTATTTATTTATTTGAGAGAGAGAGAGAGAGCAAGTGAGCAGTGGGGAGAGGCAGAGGGAGAGGGAGAGAGCGAATCTGAGAATCTGGAGCAGATTCCCTACTGAGCAGGGAGCCTGATGGGGGCTCAATCTCATGACTTTGAGATCATGACCTGAGCCCATGTCAAGAGTTGGACACTTAACCAACTGAGCCACCCAAGTGCCCCCTCATCTCTTATTTTAAATTTCCTTCTTGCAAATGAAAGACAAACCTCTTGCCCAGCTTAAGTCTTATGAATGTACATTGCCCCAGGGGATCAAACAAGGGGACAATTTCAGGATACCTTGCTCCTGAGGGGAGTTCTGTGAGTACCAGCAGGAAATATTGAAAGGAGCAAGCTGTCCCTTACTTCATCCAAGAGATAAACTCTGGCAAGCTGAGGGCTTGCTTATCTAGCCATCTATCCATCCATCCACCTTCTAGTTAAATTCAAAAGTGAGATGGTTGTCACAGGGGTAAGCATTAACATGGAGCTTATTTGAACTGAAAATTAAAGTAAGACTTTTTAGGGGCGCCTGGGTGGCACAGCGGTTGAGCATCTGCCTTTGGCTCAGGGCGTGATCCCGGCGTTCTGGGATCGAGCCCCGCGTCAGGCTCTTCTGCTGGGAGCCTGCTTCTTCCTCTCCCACTCCCCCTGCTTGTGCTCCCTCTCTCACTAGCTGTCTCTCTCTGTCAAATAAATAAATAAAATTTAAAAAAAAAAGTAAGACTTTTTATGACAGAAAGTGATTCTGATTGCAGTGGTTGGTTTGACAATGAGAACTGGGTTTGCTAATTTATGTGATAGATATTGTCTATAAATTAAATGAATTAAGTATGCAGCTCCAAGATTCTGACAAAAAAACAGATTCAGGGCCTGTAGACATCATAGAATATGCTAGAACATGCTGGAAATTATACATATGATGAACATTTCTCAATGTCAGTTTAAATCATGTAGGGTACACATAGGTTATTTTTTCAAAAATTGTTACAAGATGCAAGAAAATTTGAAGACAACTGCCCTGGGGATTCAGCCGTAACCAGGTTAAGCTGAAACAATCTGAAGAGGTTTGTTGAAGTGGGACTGGGTTGGGTGTTCACCAGGAGAACTCAAAGTGAAAGGCAGGGAAAGGATATCTGGTCATTTTTTCAATGGTGACAGCACATGCAAGGACTTTGAGATTTTACCAAATGAGTCCAATGGCAGGATGATAATATGCCCAGCCTCACTTCAGGACAGGAACCAATAGAATGGCAGGGACAATAACTTGGGCCATCTGTTTCAGTCTGAAAAGATTTAACAACTTTCTTGCTGGGAGTAAAAGGAGAGTGGACTGGACAGGTGAATGAACAATAGGGCAGGTTGGAAAGGTTTTGAAAACCCCATGAAGGACTTTAAGCCACATGAACAAAGTAGGATTTACCAGTGTTAATCCCTTAACTTTTCTAAGCAGGGTATGTTGCTCTTCTGGAGTCCCATAAAATTATTTCTTCTCTGATAGGATGTCTCCTATCAGGAGGGCAATCGTTTGTTTACATTTTGGTCTCCTCCATTATTAGTCTGTGAACTCTTCAATAACATGGATTATATCTTATATGTCTTTGCCACCCAAGGGCCCAGCACATTTCCCCTCAAGTGATAGGATCTTAACAAACTTTTCAAAAATAAATAAAATAATAAACAAAAGAAATCCAAAAGGAAGGTAAAAAGGGATGATATAGGAAAAGAGGTCCAATATGTTATAGTCCTGTGTAGCAGGGACTGTGCTCGTCTTTCCAAGTCCTCCCAGCTGGAAGGAAATCCTTTCTCCCCCGACCAATTACTGTGCTTTGTCCATAGCTTCGCACTTCCGGCTTGCTGTATAATCACTTATCTGTCACGAATTTTCATCATGTGGCTAGGTGTATGAAGTCTGATATATGTACCTCACACATAGGTGACAGGCAGTAGTTAAAAAGCAACACCTCAAGGAAACAACCATTGCAGCTGACAGAGAACATCTGCAAGTGCAACCCTAGCAAAACAATTTCTTTCTTTCTTTTATTGAGTACTTGAAGTATTTTCACCCTAAGATCTGTCCTATCTATGAAATCCTTCATAATGGACACTACAGGTTGTATACTCAGAACCCATTCCTGAGTATGCAGCTCAGAAAGAAAACCCGGATTGGCTTTTCAGGTATCTACTCTTTTCCTCTATGACTTCTGGAACTGCATTGCCCGCTCCTAGGATAGATCCTATAAATCTAAGCTGATTATGATAATCGCATTCCCTTTGCTAGTGATCGGTTTAGAAATGACCAGAGAAAGTTCAAACAGAAGTGTCCTTGTACAGTGGGAATTACTGCAGAAAAGACCAAATCTCTTTAGCCTAAATACAATTTAAGGGAAGGAAGAAGATTCTCTTTAGGGCATTGACCAGACATTAGGTAAAGGCAGAGTTTTTTTTTTTTTTTTTTTTTTAGCTGGTGAGGTCAGCAAGGATCTTAATTTATTTCTCATGCTTTGCTTAGACAAGATAATGCACTTAGTACTGCTTGGTTGGTCTCAAATGCTTGGCCAGCTCTCAAAGAGCATTTGATTTGGGGAAAGGATAGAACAGGGCATTCCCAGCCAGCCTTATCAGGACCAGACAGTACTCAGAACTGCAGCCTCAATTGTGTGTGTGTGCCCTTTTGTGAAACCTTTAAAAGGCTGGATCTGCTTACAGAGCCATTAACTCCGGGGTCCCAAAAGTCACCTTACAGGGATGGCTGAGCGTCCCTCTCCTAAGTGCATACCAGTCATTAAGCAGGAGCCATTCACTCTTAACCATTTCCAACCCAAGACATACCTAATAGATGTAGGGAGAGCTACCAAATCTGTGTGGAAATAAAAAGTTCTATTTATTCTGTTAACATATCATTAACTGACCCTAAAATGGAATGGTAAAAGGGAGCAACGTGGAGGAAGTGGATGGTGGGGCATTAGGACTTAATTCTCTCATGGAACCACAGTTCATTTATTCAATATATTTACTGAATGTCTACTACGTGTCAGGTACTCTTACAGGCACTGGTTATCTAGCAGTAAACAAATCAATGTCTCTGCTTCATGGAGCTTAACACACACCAACACTCTATATGTATATAAATAATATGCATGCTATCTTCCTGGGTCTTGAAGAAAGGGATGGAATTTGAATAGTAGAAGGGGAGAGGAGGCCATTTAGCATGATCTGGGAAAGCCAGACCATTTGGAAATGGATCTAGGATGCAGCTGGTTTCTGCTCTGGTCATTTCCACCAATCAGAAGGGCTAAAAGGGCAGGCTTTTCCCATCTCTGACCACCAAACCTCATGATCCCTAAGCACATTCTCTTTGTCCATGGGGCCATGGTTAGGCTGCACTTTTAGGGGGCTGACAGTACAGGATTCAGCTGTCACTTAGGTTATGACCAGGAATTTGTCAACAAGGCTGGGCAACTTGAGCCACCAGAAGAGCAGGCACTCACCTCCATGGTGTGATTTAGGGTTCCTGAAATTGTCCTTCTCTTCACAAATACTTTTCTCCAGAGCTTGCTAAGGAGCTCCAGATGCTACCCTTACCTTCTCTTTTAGCCTAGGGCAGAAGTTCCTGAACTTTCTCAGTTCGCGGCATATTTATTTTTTTCATGGCTCTCCTAGGTCAAAAGAAATATCTAACAGTTCTATTTACTAAGTAGTTACGACCAAATAACTTCACGTGTAGTAGTTTGTGCAGAGTCTGGCAAATGTCTCTCTGTTTCCCTCCGAAATTTAAAACGTCCCACAGTACCCCTGTGAGTTCATTGTGGAATGCTTGGCACGCGTTTGTTGTTGTAGACTTAGGGCACAGAAAGTCCCTGTTAAGATGTAAATCATCCTATCAACCCTGAAAGCCAAATGTGTCTATCTGGTTTGTTGGAGAGTGGTCTGAGTCTAAAGAGATGGAACATAGGGTGGTTCAATTTGGAAGGAGGGAAAAGGGGGTAAAGGCCAGGGGCTAAAGTGCTATGGGAGTCAGACCTATGGAGGGGGGGAGGGCTGCTTGCCAGGAGGAGAAAGAGGAAGCAGTCAGAGCTCTGGATGGGGAGATTGCGGAGCCCCAGGAAGTGAAGGCAAGTTGGCAGGTCAGGAAGTAGATACAAGTTATCCACCCCTGGGAAGGTGTGCAGCCCCCAGTGAGACCCCAGTCAACAGAAAGCCTCTCCCAGGGGAGAAAAGGCACTCTGAAGGGCTGGCTCACCCTCTCCAGTTGGACCAGCACTTTAGCGTTCCTGAGATTCCAAAGATGCCCCTCTTGGCCCTACCTACCCCACACTTAACATGTGCTTCCAGGACAGGTAAGAGATATCACCTTGGCATCCCACTCACTTTCTTTCTATGAATAAACATTTACCAGGCCTTCGCCTTGAGCAAATGCTCAGGTGTTAGAGATGAATGAAATGCAGTCTAATTTTATGAGCTTAAAGTTCCAACATCCATCTGGAAGACCTTTGGATCCTCCCTTACTCCTTCCCTCTTGGCTGTATTTAGGCTCATCAGGTGTTGGAAGAGTATGCGTCTCTTGACCAGCTCTGTTGCATATACTTTCTTTGCATTTGCCAATTGATTTCCAGATTCCATAAGAAGAAACTGAGAACTACCAAATTCCAAAGGCTCTAAAATGAAGAATCCAAGATGTACCCAATATTTTTGTATCTTTAAGAAAGAAAAAAGTGCTTCTAATTATAGTTGTAAGATTTCATTGATTTTAAGATTTATCTTGTCTTTAGAAATGCTAAGCGTTAAAGAGAAGGTATGTCTTAGATAAAATATAGTAACCTTGAGGAAGCATCTACCATGGTAAGGGACTCAGGGAGACACTATTTATATTTTATCTCATTTAATCCCTACCATCTGCAGGTAGAGATTAAATGACCAATCTCTGAATAACTAAGGCATATTCAGGGTTTTTTTTCCCCCTATATTACTAATAGCTTGATCTCTTTATTTAAATTTCTCTAAAAAAGAGCCCAAGTCAAGAATTTAGATAGGAATCTAGTTGTTGGGGAAGTGATTCCAAATAATTCCCTGAGGGAACACGGAACGTGCACAGGGAGAAAGAAAGTCAATCTAGTGTGCTTTATCAAGTCACTGAGTTTGGCTACAGGGGCTGAGCTCTGTAGAGACCATTGAGGCCTACAGAATGGCTTCCAGAATTGTCTATCCATCAGACAGAAGGTTGGGGCATCTGTCCAATGGCTCCCATTTCCCTTTAGCTGAAAGTTGCCTCTGGGGGCTTTAACTACTTTCTCTTCCTAGAGAACCTGTGTGTGGGCTGAGTGGGCTCCTGAGTTTTTAGAGAAACCCATGAAAGGGAAGAACAGAGGAAGGCAGGGGTACACTTGAGGTGAAACTGTCTATGATAGCTATAGCTGTGGCTTAGACGATAGACACTATGGAGGTACACTTCTATCACCTGCAACCTTGAGTTCTGACTAATCTTATAGTTTAGGATGAGTCAGGGGTCTGGGCTCCAGACTTTTAATCACGGCACTATGTGGTTTTGGGCAGGACCCTTCACATCTCTGGGCCTCAGCTTCCTCCTCTGCTGGACGTGGGAGGTGGACCACACATGTTTTGAGGGACCCCTTAATCAATATCTTATCACTTGACCCCAACCTTCCATTTACCATGATTATAATTATTATGAATTTCAGTACTGGCCACCTTAGTATCCATCTCCTCTCTTAAATAGCTCCTTGAAGGCCACCCAGATGGTATGGAATGAGATTGAAATTTATATGCAGACTATATGTCTATACCAGACAACCCTGAATCAACATTAAAATTCAGAACTCAAGTTACATTTTCCTCTTTCTTTAATCCATTCATTCATTCAATAAAATTTTACTGAGTGCCTGCCATGTGTCAGTCACCATGCTAGGCCCTGGTGTACAGCAGCAAACAAAAAGACAAAGTCCCTGGCCTTTTGAAATTACATTTTAATGGAGAAGGACTTATAAGAAACAACTATACAATTAAGTACTAAGGGGAAGATAAGTGCTATGAAGAAGGGAAAAAAATAGGCTAAGGAGATAGAAGTTGGTGAGGTCCTGTTTTCTATAGGATGAAGGCTAGTTGCCAGCATGGTCTTCACTGATGACCATAATTGGTGTGGTAGATGCCTGTATGCCAACCCTTACAATCTTTCTCTTTCCACAGCTGAAGACCCCTCCCTAGTCCTTCCTACCCCTACCCTCTGTTTCTAGCTGGAGCCTTGTATGGCAGGTTGTATTTTCCAAAGATGGCTGTAACAAGATCTCCTGATCTATGTGCTCTTCTTACAATGTGACTTTTAAAGTCCTCCCATCAAAAGGTGGATTCAGTGCTCTTCCCTTTGAATCTGGGTGGGCTTATGACATTGGAATAAGTGATGTTATTAAAGTTCTGAGGCTAAGTCACTGAAGGTAATGCACAAGCAGGGACTCCAACAGATATTTGCACACACATGTTCATATCAGCATTGCCTGCAATAGCTGAGACGTGGAAGCAACCAAAGCGTCTGTCAACTAATAAACAGATCAACAGAACGTGGCATATACACACAATGGAATATCATTCAGCCTTAAAAAGAAAGGAAATTCTGACACATGCTACAACATGAATGAATCTTGAAGATGTTATGCTAAGTGAAATAAGCCAATCACAAAAGGACAAATCTTTATAAATCCAGTTACATGGAGTTCCTAGAGTAGTCAAATTTATAGGAACAGAAAGTAGACTAGTGGTTGCCAGGGGCTAGGGAATGGGGAAAATAAGGAGTTGTTTAATGAGTGAGGAATTTCAGTTTTGCAAGATGATAATGTTTCAGAGATTGGTTACACAACAACACGAATATATACTACTAAGCTGTACACTCACAAATGTTAAGATGGAAAATTTTACATTCTTTTAAACACAACTAAAAAATATGTGATGTAGGAGCGCCTGGGGGACTCAGTCGTTAAGCGTCTGCCTTCCGCCCAGGGTGTGATCCCAGGGTCCTGGGATCAAGCCCCGCATCGGGCTCCCTTCTCCGCTGGGAGCCTGCTTCTTCCTCTCCCACTCCCTCTGCTTGTGTTCCCTCTCTTGCTGGCTGTCTCTCTCTCTGTCAAATAAATAAATAAAATCTTAAAAAAAAAATATGTGATGTAGCCTCTGCCTTGCTTACTAGAAAACTTGGACTGGAGTACTGAGCCACAATGGAAATGGTCTAACTACTCTGAAGCCACCCTGCTGTGAGGAAGTCCAGACATACAACGTAAGTGGCCCTTAGGCATGAATAAAGAAAGACACCTGTCCAGCTCTGTCTTCTCCAGCCACCATGTGACTGCAAACTCATGAGAGGCTCGGGAAGAGCTGCCCAGCTAGGGTCTTCCCAAATTCCTGACCTATAGGAACCGTGAAAGATAGTAAATAATTGTGTTTTTGTCTTTTATTTTTTAAAAAAGATTTTACTTATTTGATAGAGAGAGAGAGAGCATGAGCAGAGGGAGAGGGAGAGGGAGAAGCAGACTCCCTGCTGAGCAAGGAGCCTGACTCAGGGCTCGATCCCGGGACCCGGAGCTCATGACCTGAGTGGGAGGCAGATGCTTAACCAACTGAGCCACCCAGGTGCCACCTAAATACTTGTTCTTTTTAGCCACTACATTTTGGTATAATTTGTTATACAGCAATAGCTAACCAGACATTTGCCTCAATCTCTCAGGTCAATACTGACCATAGGCAGAAAGGGATTAAATAGTTCTAGCCCACTGCTATGCAATGTGTGATGGTTTGGTCCTGTAGATTCACAGCTCTTTGAAAGAAGGGCTCTGTGTTCATCAGTGTAGTAGTTATAGCTCTATGCCCCAGCCAAGTGCTTAGTATACTTCATTCTACAAATATTTACTAAGTACTTACTAATGCTAGGGACTGTGCTACAACTACATGATGTGTAAGATATGTTCCTCGTTCTCATGGAGTGTAATCCAGTGGAAGGACAAGCATTAAACAAATTATGGTAAGTTCAATGAAGGAAAAGAACCAAGCTGTGTTCAGAAGGAATTAACAGAGGGACATAATTTAGATGGAAGAGAGTGTCAGGGCAGGGTCTCTGAGAAAGTAACATTGAAGTTGAGATTGGGAGGATGAGAAGGCAATAACCCTCTATTGGAAGAAACAGTGAAGAGTAATCCAGGCATAGGAGACAGCGCTTGCGGAGGTTTTGAAGCCCAAAGCACTTGCTATATAGAATATGCCCAATGCATGTGTGTTTGCCTGGGCCTGCTTAGAGCTGTAGGCGTGGGCCAGATCTTCTCTGCAAGTCTCTCGTCCTGTTTCTGTTTGAACTAGTGCTAGCAGGGTAGGGTCTTCTCAAGGTGCTGGCAGAAGCCCAAGAAGACAAGCCCAACTATGCAAACACATTACAAACTGCTGTTTATGTGCCTTCCACATCCTATTGGACAAAGCAAGTCACATGACCAAGCCCAGCATCAATGGGGCAACCAAGGAAGAGAGGGAAAGGGGTGCACCCACTTTTTGGGACAATCCTCTACATTTGTCAAATGCCCTGTACCATCACCAATTATGACTGTTGCCTGGGCTCCCCCTTTTCATTGACGCTAATAACTTTGTAGATTGTACGGGTACCAACTAGACTGTTCTTCCTGACACTTCCAAGTGGGTCATGCCCCCTCTCCAGGCCCCTCCAGCCATTTATGGTGCTTCATGCTGACGCCTTGTTTGGTTTTCCATCCTCATCAGTCTGCCCCATTCTGTAGCATTTAACTGTCTGTGCCAGCTGTATCCGGCCATGACAAGAAAATCTGATGAAAATGTAGGGTGCTGGCAAAAACCATTTCATGTAGATAAATTAAAATAAAATCGCGTAGGCTGATTAAAACCCTGAAGAAGAATTGAATTGGAACAGGATAATAAAACTCACTTATCTTATAGAGATGCCATGAAAATTAGCTAGTCAGTATTCATGATTCGAACACAAAAGAAAAATTGTTATTGATTTACATATAATGTCTCTGTTGCGTCTTCCAAAAGCCTCTTCAACTAATATATAATGAGATGGCAAAACCAAATGTTAAACTTAGGACACATTCATCATGTCATCATGGCTTTTCTTTTTTCTTTTTTTTTTCTTTCCTTTTTTTTTTCCTTCCTTTTTGCCAATCAGAGAAGACCATTAGCAGTGGCAAAGATAACAGCCGTCTCAGCAGTGGATGGAAAAGCACAGAGAGCTGGCCCTGGATCTGGACATTTGAAAGAACTGCAGAGTAGATCGTAAAACACCATTGCATTCGTAAATTACGGTTCATTAGATTTTTGATGAAAAACTTCAAGAGGCATCTGTTTTCCCTTCTCTGTTCTCGCCCCACCCCCCATCACCATTAGAAACCGTTTTGGAGTAAATTATGGCCTGTTCTCAAGCCTGATTATTCCGGGCCCGCTTGGCTTGGCTGCTTTCTTTCTCCTGCCAACCAGCGATCCTCCATCTCACAGCTTCTTAGCCCTAACCTTTGAGAGCACAGAAGCAGAAATAAAGAGGAGGGACTCATGCCAATTCATTACGCCTCTTGTTGGTGGTGCTGGTCTGAGGTTTACTGGGAAAGGAGACTGGACTGATGGCCCTCATTAACTGAGGCAAGGGAGGGTGGGCCCCGCGCTGCCATTCAGCATGACAGCACAGTTCTGAGGCAAAACCTCCTTCCCTTCAAGCTTGTCTTAGCAATGTCTATTGAGAAGGACTTTCCAGTGGGTGCTGGCTTTTTTCAGAGTCAAATGGTATCATGTTGTAATGATAATGGTTATAATTAGACAAAGATCTGTTCAGTAAGTGGATGCCAGGCACTGCACAGAGTTATTTCTGGTGAATTATCTCATTTAACCCCCACAAAGCCCCTAGAGGTGAGAACTGTTACGGTGCCCCTTCTACAGGGCAGTAACGGACTTGCCCACGACCATGGCTCAGAGCAGCCTGAGAAACCGTGAAGAAAAGACAAATCTCTTCTCCAGTACAAGCAGCTCCATCATCTCTTATGGCCGTTCCACTGACACCCTCCTGTCCCCAAGGCACGGAAGCTTGTGTGGATGTAGCACTCTTCCCCTCTTTGTGGAGGGATTCCCCAGGGCCACTTCCAGCCACTCCCACCTGCTTGCTTGCGTGATATCCCTGCGCACATCGTGGCAGCTGCCTGCATGGTAGAGCCTCCGCGGGGTTTCTCCTCAACCCCTAGGCAGCAAATAAGGCCCAATGCGGTAAGACACCACACTTGTTAGTCCCAGCGGTTTGGGATCCAGACTCCTGGGCTCCATTCCTGCCTCTATTGCTTATCCCGTCTGTGATCTTGGGAAGTCACTTAGCTTCTCTGTGCCTCAGTTTCTTGAGGCTAATAATCATACTTACTGTCTAGAGCTGCCGTGAAGGTCAAATGCATGTAGTTTCAAGCACTTGGCAAATGCTCAATAAATACTAGCTATTATTATTTCCTACTACACACTCGTCACTGTCCTAGGACTTTAGAGGCATGAAAAACCCCTGGTTCAGAGATGAATTTAGAGGGCTTCAGCAACCTTACATTGTTCTGGGCTGCTCTATCAATACTCTTTTAGGCACTATAAGTTGAATGGGTTTTGGCGCACTGACTCGGGAGCCTTGTCACCATCTATTACATATAAATGTGCTCTGAGTTTTGAGCAACCAACTTTTAAAAGACCCTTGGGAAAGCTCACTTACTGAGATGAGCTGATGGACTGGAGAAGAGGCACTCATTTCCTACACTAACGAGGAGGCTAGGAAGGGTCCCTGATTACTCTAAGAGAGGAGCTTTCCCAACCCTCTGGAGGTACCAAAATGGTGGGCACCAAAATGGGTTAAGAGACAAGAGGAAAGAAAACCATTTCCTGGAATAGCACCCACTGGGCAGGACCATCAAACCGTGGTTGAGTAGTCTGTTTAGCTGCATTTGAGCAGCTTGGCCGGAGAATAAGTGTCTGCTCCTATTCATTTTAAACATTGCTTAGGCTTAATGGTGTAATTGTTCATTGGGGGAACCCTTAGTGTAGAAATGAGAGCAAGGCTTTTGGAATTAGCGAGTCTTGGGTCAAATCCCAGGCTCTGCCTCTCTGTCAGCTGGGTGATTGAAAAGCCTTTATTTTCGTTTTTGTAAAACAGAGATAGGAGTGGTACCCACCTCACAGGTTGTTAGAATGAGATAATGGGTGTAAATCACTTTTAGCACAGTGCCTGGCATGCAGAAGAACTTAAATCCTTGTAGCTATTATTATTTCACCTTTTTCTTAAGTCGCAAGGTCTCTGTTGATAGGACTCTGGGGAGAGGGGAAGCTGGGAAGCGGGTAGGGAAGACTGGCAAAGGAACCCCTGCCCACGACCTGCTCGTGACTGGGGTTCCTGTATCAGCGATGTGACGCTAACACAAATGAGGTGAGTGATCAGACATGGAAGGAGGTCTCTCCACCCCCGCCAGCTGGGTTTCTAAGGTAGACACATGGCTGCTGAGGGCTTAGCAAGTTTAGAGTCAGTACCAATATTTGTCCATTACTAATCTAAGGGGAATTTTTTGCATCATTGCATTAGAATGTATGCACAATTGGTGGATATATGTTCTCTAATCTAGGATATGGCTAGTGGCTCCTGTAACTCTCAAGTGGTGAGCGGACCCTGCAGCGGTCTCAAGTGCGCTCACGAACCCTGAAGTGTGGCATTATCGCAGTGGTAGAGAAGTCGCTCTTCCGGCAAAGCAATACACAAAGTTGATACAGCCCATTTAATAGTTCGCATACTAGTTATTTTGCTATATTATAATGGAGCAGATATGGTAAGCTCTTCATACAAATGACCATCTTCTGCTAAAACCAAAACCAAAGAATAAACTGAAAAACAGCCTTGAAAATTCCCATAGGAGATAAAACCAGTTGAGTTCTACCAGCAAAGCTTAATTTAGCTTACTTTGCAAGACAAACTTGACCTGGGTAATTTCTTGCTTATGCCTCTGAAAATCATAAACAAACTGTGTCCCAGATTAATAAGAGGAAACCACTGGCCAATTCCCTATCATTAAAGAAAACTCTAACGGTATAACCAATCACTGTTAAGAAGTCCCTTCTTTCTCACCGTCTATGCTGCTTTATAATAATCTACTTCGCAGCCTCATCCCATGTTTTGGTTTGTGGGCTCCTGGTTTGCAATCTGCCTTTTTGTCGTGTGGACACAATGAACTTTTACTAATTACTACTTCAGGGATCTGTTCGTTTTATTCCTGTTATTTCTGAACTTTTGACACTTTCCACAATTTTCATGTTGACCAATCATTTTTAGCTGTTCTCTTTGCTAGTTGCTTAGTATCTCCCTATTCAGATCACTGTTGACAGTTTCCCACAATTTGTTCAGTCATGCCCCTAGCCCCCTCCTCCTCCTCTCCCCTCCCAGGAGGCATTCCTCTCCCCTGAGCTCCCCTGAGCTCCCGAGTCTCAGCAGCCCTCCTAGGCCAGCTGCCTGGGAGCTGGAGGGCTAGAGTTTGCAGAAACGGGGCTAGAAATTAGCCACGATGGGCATCGTGAGGGGGAAGGTGGAAATGGGCTGAGAAGGAAGACCCAGAGCACTGGCTCCAGTCCCAGACAGTCCAGAGGAAAGGAATGGGAGGGGTGAGCATCGGGGAGGGGAGAGAGGAAGGAGGGAGATATAGTTTAGGATTCGAATGTACCGGCTCTGTAGACTCCGGGACCTTGAAGCCAGCATAGCAGGTTCACGCTTAATGTCTCTGTCGAAGCTTCAGTTTTCTCATCTGCAAAGTGAGGACAACAATCTCTATCTCACAGTGTTGTTTTGAGAACGAAATTAGAGGATCTGTCACACCATATTGTGACCGGCATCTCGTAAATGCCGATGGATGGCACCTGTTTTTTTTTTTTTTTTTTTTTTAATGGTGTGCTCTTGTCCTGCCACATAGGGCATATAACCTCTCTCAGTGAAACTAAGACTCTGGCTAGAAAGAATAATAAGGATTATATAGATTTGTTACCTTGATAAAAGACAAATTTATAGAACATATTCCCATATAGCTGAATTGTAGAATAAACTTTTTATTTTTTATTTTTGAAAGAGTGCAGGCATGTGCGGTGAGGGGCAGAGGGGAAGAGGGAGAGGGAGAGAGAGAATCTCAGGCAGGCTCCACATCCAGCTCAGAGCCCCACTTGGGGCTTGATCTCAAGACCCTGAGATCATAACCTGAGCCGAAATCAAGAGTCAGAGGCTTAACCAATTGAGCTACTACCCAGGCGCCCCTGGAATAAACTTTTTTAATCCATAGGCTCTTTCCCCTGTTCCTGGCAAGATAATAGTCTGAGCATTTTCACTTGCTCACCAAATTACTCATTAGTAATGGCCTATTTAGTTGATAGACTCAGTAAAATGGTATTACACGTTAGCTTAATTTAATAGCTTAGAATCATATTTTGGGAACTGTCATTACTCTTTTTTACTGTTTCTGCAGGTCAGTCAGCTTTAAAGTGAAAGACAAAAAGGTAGTTTTTTAAATTTAAAAAGCGGTTCTCAAACATGTGCATCAGAATCACCTGGAGAGCTTGCTGAAACCCAAGACGGCTAGATTTCACCCCCCTCCGAGTTTCTGAAGGTTGCACTTTGAGAACCCCTGATTTAAGCCAAGGCTGATTTCTTTGCACTTTCAGGTGTGGTGTTTAATGAACGATCCCCACTTGGCTTGATGAACTTCGTAGATTTTTTTTTTTAGTTGGTTAAGCAGTAATTTATAGCTTCTTCGTGCCAAGAACATTTTTTTTTCCTGCCCCAAGAAGTTACTAGACCAGGAGTACTGCAGGAAATAATAAGGTATTGACCATTTTTGGAGACACATTTTTAAAAAAACCAAACTGGTGTCCATGTTACACAGACAAGGAATGAGGCCCAGCTCTGCCACTATCTGGCTCTGTGCCTCTCTAAACTTTGTTTCCTTGTCTGTAAAATGGGGTCAAGAATACCTTCTTGCCAGGTTTAAAGAAGGCAACGTGTGTAAACTGCTTGATAAATGTTAGCAATAGTTTTCAAAGGAACGTAAAAACTCAATAATGCCAAACCAAGACCGTTAGTGCCAGTGTTCGTATTTGCTTGTTAGAACCCTTTAGAAAGCTTGAGCACAAAGTGAGTCTTTTCCCTTTGAGGTGACGGTTAGGCTCTGTCAGTCCGGGTGGAGAGGGATTTCAAAAGGAATCTCTCACAAGTTGTCATTCAGTCTTTTCTAGAAAATTCACACTGAAGAGTTTTGTTCTCTAAAATCAAATATAGGGGTACCTGGGTGGTCCGTCATCGGGCGTCTGCCTTTCAGCTCCAGTCGTGATCCCAGCACAGCTTCTTGGGATTGAGCCCTGCCTCTGGCTCCCTGCTCAGCAGGGAGCCTGCTTCACCCTCTCCCCCTCCCCCCTGCTTGCGTTCCTTCTCTCGCGGTCTCTCTCTGTCAAATAAAGTAAAAAAATCTTTAAAAAAAATAAAATGAAATATAAATAAACCAGTCCCATCAATTACCTACCAATAGAACAATCTATTGTTTAAGTTATTTGCTATTTAATTTAATTAATAATTTGGGGTTTAGCATCGGTTACTACTGAAACATGAACAAGTTTTCCTTGTTTAGAGTATCTTAGGACGCAAGAGCTAGAAGGATGATAGAGATCACCAGGCTCAACCCTTTCATTTTACAGATGAGAAACCTGTGGGCCTGCCAGGTTAAGTGAGTAATTTGCCTGAAGGGTACATAACCACAAATTTAATTTTTACTGGACTTGCTATCTAAATGCTCTCAGAAGGAATGGCTTATGATGAACTCTTCTAAAACCACAAGTATTTTAGTCTCCTGCAATATGTAATTGGTTTATATCCACACGCCCTAAGTGGAAGGTAAATTAATTTAGTTTCTCAGGGTTGCATTATGAAACATTTATCTTGAGATATTCATCAGGAAGTTACATGGAATAAAGTTAGCCATTTTATGATCACATCATTGAAATTGTTTCATATCCACAACGTGCAATTGGCAACACATGCTTTCAAAAATTTCAGGTCAAAATGATCATGGGTGTATTCTATGATACAGAACATTGGAGCTTCAATGTTTCACTTTTCCATTCATGTAAGTATACACTGGACTGTTTTCCAAGAAAAATCTTGACCCTTTCTCCAATTGCTCCTTTTTGCAGAGATAGATTGACTTTTTATACTTTCAGCTGGTTAATTTTTGGTAGAAATAATTTCAACTCATTTTCTACATGATTGGTTAATGTATAGGGATTAGTACCCCATATTTTCATCAGAAAACTTCAAATGTTAAGCTTCTGAATTCTTTTTTTTTTAATGATTTTTTATTATATTATGTTAGTCACCATACAGTACATCCCTGGTTTCCGATGTAAAGTTCGATGATTCATTAGTTGCATATAACACCCAGTGCACCATGCAATACGTGCCCTCCTTACTACCCATCACCGGTCTATCCCATTCCCCCGCCCCCCTCCCCTCTGAGGCCCTCAGTTTGTTTCTCATAGTCCATAGTCTCTCATGTTTCATTCTCCCTTCTGATTACCCCCTCTTTCTTTATCCCTTTCTTCCCCTACCGATCATCCTAGTTCTTATGTTCCATAGATGAGAGAAATCATTTGATAGTTGTCTTTCTCTGCTTGACTTATTTCACTTAGCATTATCTCCTCCAGTGCCGTCCATGTTGCAGCAAATGTTGAGAATTCGTTCTTTCTGATAGCTGAGTAATATTCCATTGTATATATGGACCACAACTTCTTAATCCAGTCATCTGTTGAAGGGCATCTCGGCTCCTTCCATGATTTAGCTATTGTGGACATTGCTGCTATGAACATTGGGGTGCATATGGCCCTTCTCTTCACTACGTCTATATCTTTGGGGTAAATACCCAGTAGTGCAATGGCTGGGTCATAGGATAGCTCAATTTTTAACTTTTTAAGGGACCTCCACACTGTTTTCCAGAGTGGCTGTACCAACTTGCATTCCCACCAACAATGTAGGAGGGATCCCCTTTCTCCACATCCTCTCCAACAATTGTTGTTTCTTGTCTTGTCTATTTTTGCCATTCTAACTGGCGTAAGGTGGTATCTCAGTGTGGTTTTGAATTGAATTTCCCTGATGGCTAATGATTTTGAACATTTTTTCTTCTGAATTCTTGTGAAAAGCTCGGTAATGAAAAAATATATATGGAAATTTGTTTGAAGCGAGTGTAGTTCATTCATTACTTTAGACATTCTGATAGTGATAACAATAATAATAGTGATAAGACAAATAGAAATTGTTATTTACCATGTGCCAATTACTGAGTCAAGTCTTCTCATGCACTGTTTTATTTAATCCTCATAATCAGTGGTTCTCCAACTTCGGCATGCGCCAAATCACCTGAGGGCTTGTTAACGACTGAGCCACACAGGCGCCCCCCCCCTTTTAAAGATTTTATTTATTTATTTGACAGAGAGAGAGACAGCGAGAGAGGAAACACAAGCAGGGGGGTGGGGGAGGAAGAAGCAGGCTTCCCGCTGAGCAGGGGCTCGATGCGGGGCTCGATCCTAGGACCCTGGGATCATGACCTGAGCTGAAGGCAGATGCTTAATGACTGAGCCACCCAGGTGCCCCTGAGGGCTTGTTAAAACACAAATTATTTCTGATTCAGTTGGAGTCTGAGAATTTGCATTTCTAATAAATTCCTAAGTGGTGCTGATACTCCTGGTTTGAGGACCATGTTTTGAGAACTACTGCTTGCCACACACCTAGGACATAGGTATTTCAAACTTTACAGATGGAGAAACAGGAATTGAAGTTATGTAACCTGCTCCTTTCACAGCTAATAATTGGTAGAGATGGGATTTGAACATTCGCTTTTTTAATCCCAAAGTCTACATATAGTCTTAATTTCTGTGCTAGGTGGTTTTGCAAGAAGATATACTGTCTGGGAAGAATAGTAATAGTAACATTTTATAGCTTAACAATAGGAGAGAACTCTCTTGCTCCCAATACTGAGGTTCAAATACAGGCACACTGCGGACATACTGCAGGTTTAGTTCCAGAGCACTGTAATAAAGCAAATATTGCAATAAAGCAAGTTAAATGAATTTTTTGGTTTCCCACTGCATATAAAAGTAAATGTGCAATAGCATTAAGTCTTTAAAAATGTACTTACCTTAATTAAAAAGTAGTTTATTGCTAAAAAATGCTAACCATCACCGGAGCTTCCAATAAGTCATAATCTTGCTGCTGGTAGAAGGTCTTTCCTTGATGTTGATGGCTGCTGACTGGTCAGGTGGTGGTTGCTGAATGCTGGGGAGACTGGTAATTTCTTAAAATGAGGCAACAATGAGTTTGCCACATCGACTGACCCCTGCTTTCAAGAACAACTTTTCTGTGGCATGTGGTGCTGTTGCTTGGTAGCATTTTATCACAGTGGAACTTATTTCAAAATTAGAGTCAGTCCTCTTAAATCCCGCTGCCGTTTTATCAACTAGGTTTATGTAACAATCAAAGTCCTTTGTTGTCAACGATCTTCACAGCACCTACACCAGGAGTAGATTCCATCTCAGGAACCGCTGAGATGGTTCACTGCTCATCCCTATGAAGCAACTGCTCATCTATGAAAGGTTTTTTTTTTTAGAAATTATTTATTTATTTATTTATTTATTTATTTATTTATTTATTTATTTAAAAGAGAGAGAGGAAGAGCAAGTAGGGGGAGCAGCAGGCAGAGGGAGAAGCAAACTCTCCGCTGAGCAGGGAGCCCCACACTGGACTCAATCCCAGGACTCTGGGTTCATGACCTGAGCCGAAGGCAGACGCTTAACAGTCTGAGCCACCCAGGTGCCCCTTGGCCATGAAAGATCGATCCTGAGATCGCAGCTGTTCAGTCACATGTTCGGGCTCCACGGCTGCTTCTAGTCCTCTCTCTGTTCCCACCACACCTGCAGTTACTGCCTCCACTGAAGTCCGGAACCCTCCACGTCATCCATGAGGGCTGGGACCAACTTCTTCCAAACTCCTGTTCGTGTTGATATTGGGACCTCTTCCCATGAGTCACGAATGTTCTCAGTGGCATCTAGAATGGGTTCCAGAAGTTTTCCCATTTACTTTGACCAGATCCATCAGAGGAATCACTATCTGTGCCAGTGATAGCCGTATGAAATATATTTCTTATGTGATAAGACTTGAAAGTTGAAATTACTCCTTGACCCATGGGCTACAAAATGGACGTTGTGTTAGCAAGCATAAAACAACATTAATCTCATTGTACATCAGCATCAGAGGTCTTGAGTGACCAGGTGCATTGTCAATATTTTGAAAAGAATCTTCGTTTTCTGAGCAGTAGGTCCCAACAATGGGCTTAAAATATTCCATAGACTATGTTGTAAACAGATGTGCTGTCATCCAGGCATTGTTGCTCCATTTCTAGAACATAGGCAGAGTAGATTTAGCATAATTCTTAGGGGTCCTAGGATTTTTAGAATGGTAAGTGAGTCTTGGCTTTCACTTAAAGTCATCAGCTGCATTAGCCCCTAACAACAGAGTCAGCCGGTTCTTTGAACTCCAAAGCCAGGCATTGACTTCTCCTCCCTACCTAAGAAAGTCCTAGATAGTGTCTTCTTCCAATAGAAGGCTGTTTTGTCTACACTGAAAATCTGTGGTTTAGTGTAGCTGCCTTCATGAATTCTCATAGCTTGATCTTCTCAATAGCTTGATCTTCTCAATAACTTACTGCCGCTTCTACATCACCTGCTGCTTCACCTTGCACTTTTCTGCTGTGGAGAAAGCTGCTTTCCTTCAACCTCATGAACCAACCTCCGCTAGCTTCCAACTTATTTTTTTTAAGATTTTATTTATTTGAGAGAGAGTGAGCGTGAGTACAAGCAAAGGGAGGGGCAGAGGGAGAGGGAGAAGCAGACACGCATTGAGTATGGAGCCCTGACATGGGACTCAACGCAGGGCTCCATCCCATGGGATCATGACCTGAGCCAAAGGCAGACGCTAACCGACTGAGCCACCCAGGCACCCCAGCTTCCAACTTTTCTCCTGTGGCTTCCTCACCCCTCTCATCCTTACAGAATTGAAAATAGTTGGGGTCTTGCTCTGGATTAGGCTTTGGCTTAAGGGAATGTTGTGGCTGGTTTGATCTCCCATCCAGCCACTAACACATTCTCCATATTAGCAAGACTGCTTTATTTTTTAACATTTATGGGTCCTCTGGAGTAGTACTTTTAATTTCCTTCAAGAATTTTCCTTTGCATTCAGAACTTGGCTAACTGTATGACAGGAGAGGCCGAGGTTTAAGTCTACCTTGGATTTCAGCATGCCTTCCTCACGAAGCTTAATCATTTCTAGCTTTTGATTTAAAGTGAGACTCTGCCTTTCACTTGAACACTTAGAGGCCCTTGTAGGGTTATTAGTTGGTCTAATTTCAATACTGGTCTTGTCTCAAGGAAACAGGGAGGCCTGAGGAGAGAGAGAGAAAGACAGGGGAATGGCTTGTTGGTAGAGAAGTCAGAAAAAACACATTTACTAATGAAGTTCCCCATTTTATATGAGCGGACTTCGTGGTGCCCCAAAACAACTATAATAGTAACACCAAAGGTCACTGATCACAAACTGACAGTTGCCAGAGGGGAGGGTGATCGTGGGATAAGCAAAATGGGTGAAAGGGAGTGGGAGGTTCAGGCTTCCAGTTAGGGAATGAATACTTCACGGGGATAAAAGGCACAGCATAGCGAATAGAGTCAGTGTTACTGGAATAGTGTTGTCTGGTGACAGATGGTAGCTACACTTGTGGTGAGCACAGCATTCAGGGACCTCCCTTCCGCCTCATTCCAGGACAGCTTCGGCTGCACACCTTTTGTAGAAATTAGAATACTGGAAGCAGCTATGGGGATTGCTGAAACTCTGCATCAGGTGTCTTGAGTTAGGGGGCACAGAACCCCTGTCCTTGAGCTCAGCTAGATTAGCAAGTAATTGCAATTCAAAGCAACAAACGCCACAGTTGAGTTACACGTGTATATATGGGTAATTACTTCTGCTTGAGGGAGTCCAGAATATCCTCCTGAGCTTGCTCTGAACAGATGAGGGTCTCCAGGCAGGCTGAACAGAGGAAACCACACAGAAAGCAAGCAGCCATCACGTATGGCTGTTTGTGGTTACTGGGGACTACCCACCGCTGCACGAGTTTCACCAATGTCCCTAGTACATGGGACTAGGCAGAAACATTTGCATTGAACCCTGATGCTCAGGCTTCCAAAAAGTTGCTTGTAATAATAGCCCATTTTCTTGGGCCTCATAATTACTTAAGCCTCCTCTATAGGCTTCCTTCCTTCCATCCCTCTTCAGTTCTCTTACTACTCACTTTTTATTGGCTGAGTAGCTCCCAGTTATAACCAACAAACCAGAGGCTAATTTAAACTTCCTGGGGTTCATCCAAATGTGACGAGTTGGTTTCTGGGGCTTAGTCTGCTATGATTACTGTAGCTGTTAACGCTGAGACATCTATCTTTTGGAAATACTGCTGAGCAACTTTTAGAGTTCAGATACATGTCTAAATAAATTTCTTTCATTTGAGATCAATTCTGATCTCTACTTCTGGAGATGCTATTGGGACTTCGCTAACTGCCATTACCTTTATTGAGCTGAGTCTTCTGTGCCAGCTTCTCACAGACAAGAGTGGGGCAGTTTCAATTAGAAGGGGAGGTTTGGCATGGTTGACATGTCCAGCTCAGCATTTTAGAATAATAGGATTACCACTTTGATACATGGCCATAAAAGCATAATAGTTGAAATCTATCATACACCTTGTCTGGGAGTTTCATCTGGTTAGATATTTGAATACCTGAGTGTGGAAAAATTAGGCAGCTTTTTTAAGAACCAGATTTTGTAGGTATAGTAGGATATACCAGGCAATACCCATTAATTATGACAGCTCCCAGGAAGTTTGGCAGCGGCAGTGATATTTACTCCACAGAGGTTGGTAACAGCAACCACTCTAACACACTCAGCTAGAAACACTCAGCTGGAAATCCTAATAAATTATCTACTAGGTGCTAGCCAGTTTGTCCATAACATGGTAATCCTTTCAATCCTGCAAGAGAGGTTTGTTTTATTCTCATTCTAGAGTTGAGCAAACAGGCTCAAAGAGGTTGACTGACACAGAGTCAGGAAACCAAGTGGGAGAGCCAGTGATCTGCTTACCTTCCAAAGTTTCTACTTCCCCCTATGATGGCTATGCTCTCTAAAACCAACAAGAAGCCTGCATCAGAGTTATCACAAGATTCCAGTCTACTTAAGAGTGTTCTCCTACCATTTCAGCAGAACTCAGAAAGGTGATTGTGCTTCCAGGAGACTGAATTAAAGCAAGGAGCAAGCTAGTACTACAAACATTCCCAGAGGATCGCGAAACACCTAACAGAAGGTAGAACAGTAAATGATGTCATGTAGGAATAACTTAAGACTGATCTCGTTTTAATTTTATAGGATCTTTTTATCTTCCTCTTGCACTTTATTTTTAAACTGAAGGCCCCAAGAATATTTAGTTGGAAGCCCTTCAAAAAGAAACAATATATTTTAAAAATATACTGATAAAAGTGTACATTGGTAAGCTTTCTAGTGGCAGTAACAAAAGATTTCAAAAACTGGCATATCCTCTCTACTAGCGATTCCAGTTCCAAGTACTCATCTTAAGGAAATACTGAGAACACACAAAAGACTGAGCAACACGATGTTCTTTAAAGCAGTTTATTAGTGAAAAATTGGAAACCTAAAAACCAACAATTTAATAAAATGTAGCACATATGATGGAATACTGTGCAGCCATTAAAAAGGATGTAGAAATATGTTTGACACAGCAGGATAGTTATGGTATTGTCAAGTGAAAAAAAGTTACAAAACAGTATGTACAACTTGATTCCATTTAAAAAAATGTATAAATGCACAGAAGAGTCTGGAAGGCTATACACCTAAATAACAGTTCTCCCAGATAGTGGGGATTATAGGTGATTTTTCTTTTAAACTAAATTTTCATTTTTTCCCTTTTTACCAACACATCTATGACTTGTGTTATTAAAAAAGTATTAACAATTCTTAAAAAGTTTCCCGTGAAGTAGGAATTAAAGGGCTCAGCAACCTGAGGCACAGGGATGTAAACGTTAGTCTGAAACCTCTTCCATGGTTTGTCAGGGTGCTTTGATGTCAAGTTGTCACTGTGTTAAGTGGAAATGTGAGTGGTCGAAGTGTTTACCCTTCTTCAGACTATGGGATCCATTCCTAAGAAACCCTCCACAGCAACCAAGTCCTGGCATTCCAAGTACTATTTCCCTTGCTTACACTGAGCATACCCTTATTCCGTCACACGCACTTGTAATACCCCCAGCGAGGCACCTCTGCACTTGCGAGCGAGGTGCTGGGTGACGGTGCGGAAGACAGGAAGAATTCCTCGACTGATGTCAGATAGTCCCTGAAGGTGCAAGGCAAGTTTTTGTTGTTCTACTGAAGTGGTTCTCAAACTTGTAAAAACAGATGGCTGGGCCCTACCCCCAGAGTTTAATTCAGTAGATCTTAGATAAGCCTTAGGAATTGCATCCCCCCCTTTCATTTGACAAGTATTTATTGAGTACATACAGTGTGTACTAAAAGTTGGAAATTTAACTGTGATCAAAAGAATTATAGCCTCTACCTCAGGGAACCTACATTCTAGACTGACAGATACATACTAATCACATAATTATAAAACTATATAATTATGACAGTGCTAGAATAAAGATCAGAAGACAGTTTTTATCTTAAACTATTTTTACAAAGTTACATGGAAGAACTAAGACTAGTTCTATAGTCTCAAGACAAAAAAATAGGTACAAATAAAGGTAGAAAGTACTTGTAAGAATGAATTAGCATTTGAAACAAGTCCCTAGGTGATGCTGCTATTGCCTGTCCTAGGGTCTCACACAGAGAACCGCTGCCCTACTGAATAGACTTTCTCATTAGGATAAAGTAGGAGAAAGGCCACAACTCCCTCCTCCCCTTTGGAGTCTCACCACAAGGTAGGAGCCACTTGGTCATCTGAAGGAGGGCTTGCAGCACAGCTAGCTAGCTATTATGGCTCCTTACTCAGGCTCTAAGTGCTACACACTAGGCAACATAGTTCCAAATTTCAAGCATTGGGGAGGTAGGGAAGATATTTTTCGAGGAATCCAGTCAATGCATGGAGGTAAGCTGGGCCTCTCTGGGTAAACAAAGCTGTTGCTTCCTGTCCTGCACTCTGTTATCTTTCCAACAGTGTATTTCAGAAATGCCCTCCTACACCAGCTCCTCCATTCACATTCTGTTCCTTTGTTCTGGTGGAGAACAGCAGCCGAGGATGGACTCTCACCCACTGGCGACCCTAGTCTCAGGTTTCTTAGATCTCCTGTTACTCAAAATGAGGCACATTCCCATTTCTGGGACCTAATGTCCTACAATATGAATTTTTCTGACTAGCACCATAAAAAACAATTTAATACCATGACGTCTTAGATTAGATTATTTTGAAAACAAATGTAGAGACAATCCAATCATTTTTGTCTGTCTGTAAAAGAGCTAACAATTATTTCCAAGTTTATTATCTCATTCACATGTGCATCCTCCACATGTCACTATACTTTTAGGTTAAGCTCTGGGGCACAGAGCTTATTTAAATAATTTCAAATGGCACCATGAACTATTAGCCTTCCCAAGCTTTTCTTCCATGCCTAAGAACCTTTATGGGCTTTTACCTGAGTAAAAACTAAATCCGTGACTTCATAAGTCAAAACCAAAATGAAAAACCCACAAAAAACAAAACCAACCCCCCCCCCCCCCGCAACCAACCAAACCAAACCCCTCTAAAAAGCAACAAACATAAGAACAAGTCCACATATTATGGTGGATTTGTGGTAGACAAAGGCACAAGAAGCATTTGAACCTTAACACTGAAGGCTACTGCACATTATTGGGTTGTTATAATCAACATTCATTTGATGGAAAACAGAAGGTTCTGATAAAAACTCACGCTGGCTGCAGTAAAGTTAAACCTAGATCTAGGTCTGATTTAAAGGGGGTGGAAGACAGGGCTGATGAGTAAAATAGAGTGTGGGTATAAAAGGTATTTCCGGTAGAGTCATAAACAAGGTCTACACTCTGGATTGGTCAGGAAGCTACAGGGGCTAACAAAGGGAAACTGATATTTACAGAATGCTTCTACTATGTGTCAAACCTTTCCCTAAAAATGACTTACCATACAAGTTAACATTTGCTATAGAATCCTCACAGCAACTTTAAGGTGGCATAATTATTATCCCTTTTTTTATTAATAAGGAAACAATAGTTTATACAATGGAGTCCAAGCTCAAAAGCACAGGATGTGAGGAAGACTGGATTTGAACCCAAGGCCATTTCACTCCAGCACCCATACTTTTCCCCCCCTTACTACTCTACTTCCATAAACCTAGTTTATAGTTGCTGTTTGAGTTGACCTGGATTTTTTGTATCATCTTTTAAAACCTAAACCTGACTCATATCACATTAAAGATGGTACTCTAGGCTGGCTGTAGAACTTCCTTTCTGGAGAAATAAAAAGCTCACTAACTTAGTGCTATAGCTAACTAACCAACTTAAACAGCTTTTAGGGTTAAGAGTATGGTGATTCACAGTGTGAATCAAAGTGTCTGTACAATTATAAAATTGCAGAGGAATGTGTCTTAGCACAGAAATAAGAGGGTAACAACTACTGTTAAAGTTTGGACTGTGAATTATTATCAACATGTTTACAAAGCTCTTATTAGGGGCTCTTAAACACATTTTAACATACCTTTTGTGTTAAGTGTTCATCATTTTTTAAAGTACCAAAAATTCTCTGAAGAAATGAACTACACTTTTGTACAAACTTCATGTGTAAGCCAGACTGAACTACTTTTGTCAGAATATGCTACATTCTCTTGGCTCCAGACCGGCATATCTTTTTCCCTCTGCCTGGAACACTTCTTCTCCAAACCATCTCCTACTCCCCAAATCTGAATTAGGTGACACCCAAATTTCCCAAACACAGTACCCTGTATTTCTTCTATCATGACATGGATTCTGTTATATGGAAACTGCTTATTTTTCTGTATTCTCCACTGGTCTTTAAGGTCTGCAGGGGAATGGGCTATGCATCCTGGGGATACAGATAGGATCAGCATAGTGCCTGGCCCTCAACAATGAATGAGGAATGAATGAATGAATGAATGAATGAATGAATGAATGAATGAATGAGAATGAATGTAGAAGGCCTAATGTGGAAACAATCTGATTCACAGCAATGGTCCAAACAGCAATTTTCTGACTGCAAGTGTGGCACTAATAATTTCATTAGCATATTTCATAACCAGAGATCCTGATCAAGATAACCTAAGTTCATTAATAAATATGCAAAATTACTAGGCTTAGAGTAACCAAAAATGTATTCTTTTTGTATACAATTTTCCTCTATGATGGGTGTAGTTGCACTACTCCATTTTTTGATTCCATAAGAATTTATTCTTATGAACAACAAATCCTCTTTACTGAAGTATGTTTTTAACAGATCTGATTCTGATTATGCATTAAATTGTGCCAACTGAACAATCTTAAAAAAAATTGATTAGCGAAATGAACTTGTTCCAGATGTTGCAGAACTTAACTGAAAATATAACAGAGTATGGTAATGCTTTTCAAGGACTATTTTTTTCTTAAATTTAGAAGAAATCATTCAGTAGTGTTTACTAAAAACCCCAAAAGCCCCCAAAATAAACCACTGAGATATAGTATTGAAATAATTCAATTTCTGTTGGAAAACAAGGTAAACATTGTATAACTGCATTTCTGTTTATGGAAACATTCAGAAATACTATATTTTCCATAAAAGAGGCTTATATCCTACAGCTCTTTTTAAACCGACAGCTTAAAACAAATCTTAATTTTATTCTTTGGCTATTAATTATACCTAATAAATGAGTCACTGATATCAATTCACAATAAATTTATTTTACATAAAAGAAAAAGCTTGCCATTAATGAAAAATTCAGTAGAAAACAGTTCTTCTGCTTTAAGTTGGAGCTCAAAAGTAGAAGCTGCTTATTAGTGAAACCTCAGTAGAAAGAGAATTTTGTAAGAAAACATTCTTGGCATGAAAGCACTAACATAAATTCAGTAATGAAATATTTACCATGCAATTTTATTGGCAGAAAGGCTGGTTTCTGATGGCTGGTATTTTCTTTTCAGTCTCCTAAGAATATTAACATGGAAGATACTTAAACCTGCTTTATTTAGAGTTAATTGTATATAAATACTGGTGTCATGATGGGTAATCTTTCCATAGTCCACCTATTTAATTGAGCAGTTCTAAGTAGGTAATCGGCACCCTGCCCTTCTGATTTCCCCTTTCCCCCATTAGCCAGTCTGAATCCATTCCAACAACACTGAACACAGTGATCACCTACAAAATAAAATATTTCAAGTTATTAACTATGTTAAAAAATAAGCACATAGAAGAGTAGTCAGATTTGTAATCTGTTTAAACTATTCATTACTGAAGTTTTTTAAAATTATCAATTTTGCTAAAAGATAAAGGGTTTTATTAGAGGCAGTTTTAGAAATCTTCTAGTTACTTAGCAGTTAAAAGCTTTAAATACTTCTGTGATATTCTATTTTGTTAGGACAGTAGTTAAATTTTTTACAAAATGTTAATATAACTATCTTAAATCTATGAAAGTAATCACGATAAACTACTTCCAAGTAAGTAATGAGGCATTTGCATTTTGTAATACTAGAAGGTATGTTAATCTATGATACAGGTTTTATTATACCCATATATTACTTACCTCATCTGCCAGAAGTGATAATTCACTACTGTTTGCAGCATCATAATCATACAGAACCCTGGCCTTCCTGCTGCCACTGCACTCCTTAAGGTCTATGAGGTTGGTAGGAGAGGCGATTACTAGGCCACTTGTTGAAGTCAAGGCAGAAGACCCAATCACATTTGATGAAGCAGATGGCACGGGTGCCACAGAAGTTTGATTGTTGTTACAATAATTGGATGGAAAACTGTTGAAAAGAAAATGGCCAATTATCTATTTTCAAGTGACTAAGAGATTCTGAATACCACCACTTGGTGGCAGTGTTTACTTTCTACTAACTTCCACTTTGGCTAAAGATTTACAGACGTCAGTAATATTTTAATGACAAAGGTTGCTATCTAACTGATGCTTCTTGGGCCAGTTGCACTACAGAAAATTCTGGTATTTTCCAAATATAAGTCCTTGAAAGTTTTTTTCAAGCTGTCTTTACAATTATAAAGTAAAAAAAAAAAAAAAATATGCTGTTTTTTTTCCTGAAAAATAAAATGAGTTTAACCTTAAAACACTTCCAAAAAACTTTTACTAGTATGTTTTATTAATCTTTTCCTGCCTTTAAGAGTTGTTAAATAAAAATATCAATGAAAAACTACTTCTATATTAGATATTATCACAAGAGTGAAGTTTTCTCAATTCTTTGAGAAATACCAGAATAGCCAAACTCTTTGATAAAACTGATCCTATCACATTTTTCTATTTATTCAGATGACAAACATTTATGGAGTATCTACATGTCCAGAATCTGGACCACAAGCTGAAGACACTAAGATAAAACAATACCACTCCTTTTTGGACATACAGACAGGGGAGGACATGGGCATTCAAATACTATGTTATGACTAATAATTATCATAATGAAGACTCAATGGGAGAACAGGGCAAATTTCACAAATTCATTCTGTCTTGTATTTTTTAGGGGGTAAAAATAAAACTTTTATTAGAAATAAGTAAAATCTCTGTAACTGATTTGCTTATAAATAAAGATAATTAAAATTTTCAGTTTATTGTAAAGCTACTCTTTCTCTAATACTAAATGGAAAACAGCAAAAATGGCTGGCCTATATTCATTCTCATCCATTTAGTTTCCTATGAAAATTCAGATTTAAATTTTAATAAATATAAAAGGCTTCATCTGTTAAGGTGAGTGAAATTCATTCCTCCATAAAATTTCCTTCTTCTCTTTATGACCACTGTGCGACCTGGAAATTGTGGTCAGCCAGGAGCATAATTCCATTTAGCCTTAAAATCTCTTCTCTAAACCTTCACTTTAGCCTCTTACCCTGTGTTTATCTTTCACACTCCTTTTATCATTGAACCTAGAGGTGGATGGGAGTCGGAGTTGTACGTTCCTCATTACCATTTCTACACTCTTCTAACCAATCCTGCCTAATCTTTGAATTTCATGTTATTTGACTATATACTACCCTCCATTTCTTGTTGCAATCATCTACAGATGTCTCATTCCTTTCCCTTCACTTCTACAAGATTTTAGCTCCTGGCTCGCTGACACTGTATCTTTATTCTTGAAGATTTTAATATCCATATAGAAAATTCTTCTAACACTTTGGCCTTTCAGATCCATGATACCTTCTCTTTCTGTGCCTAATCCCTCTAGTTCAGCTGCCCATTTCCACTGCCTCATCTAGACCTTAGCAATTCCAAAAACTGTAACCTTTGCAATAACCACAATTTCCAACATCTCATTTTCTGACCATTTTCCCCCCTAGTACACTCACTTCAACAAGCCTAGAGTGAATCTACTGTCCTACCATAGACCTACTATCTCTGATCCTACCAATACGCCCTTCATGGCCATGGTTAATTATAATCACCCACCTGCATATGCCTTCATCTCCTAAGCTCCTCACTTCATCCTACTCATTTGCTAAAAACCTCCCTATTAACCTACTCAGTATCCATGTACTTAATTTGAGAGGAGAAATGTACAAAACCCAAGTTGTCTGGCCTTACCCTCAATTTATGAATAGGAACCTCAAGTGGGTCCAAAATGCTGCCTAGCAATTATACTACATTTCTCTAGTCCATTCACTTTCCATTCTTTTGATGACTATTTCATCCATCCTCAAAATTCTAGCAATTCTCCCCTAACCTTTATACTCAGCTGATGAGTTGTTTCCTTTTGAACTGAGAGGAAAAAGAATCAGGAAACATCTTGGGGCGCCTGGGTGGCACAGCGGTTAAGCGTCTGCCTTCGGCTCAGGACGTGATCCCGGCGTTATGGGATCGAGCCCCACATCGGGCTCCTCTGCTGTGAGCCTGCTTCTTCCTCTCCCACTCCCCCTGCTTGTGTTCCCTCTCTCGCTGGCTGTCTCTATCTCTCTCGAATAAATAAATAAAATCTTAAAAAAAAAAAAAAGAATCAGGAAACATCTATGCTTTGTGATCATCTCTCCTCTTACTACAGATGAGCTGTCTACACTTCATGGCTAATTTCTTCACCTCTGCACAAAAATCTCACCTTCTTTCTCCTCTCAAGAATATCACATTAGTAATTCTTCCTTTCCTTTCCCATGCTATATTTCTCCATGTACTGTATCATTTTCATCAGCTTACAAATATGCTTATTTCTCCTACCTTAAAAAAACAGAAATCTCCTAGACCCACTTTCTCCTCTGGCTACTGCTTCATTTTTCTGTTCCTCTTTACACCAAAACTCCTTTCAAAGACTTATCTAAACTCACCATCACAGTCCCTCTCCTTTTGTTCTTTTATATTATAGACAAGCTTTTGCCTCCATTGTTCCATTACAACTACTCTTGTCCAGATCAGCAATGACTTCAGTGTTCTAAATCCAATGGTCTATTAACGTTTCTCATTTCACTTGGCTAATGATCACAGTGGATCCTTTCCCTCCACTTTCCTGTCTTCGTCACCTGACTTCCAGGCCACACTCTTAGTTTACCTATCTTACCTCACTGTTCATTCCATACCACTGCTTCCGTAAGCTCTCTGTGTTGGGAGTACTTCAGGGCTCAGCCCTTAGCCTTCTTCTTTTCTCTACCTACACTGACAGCCCTTCATCTGGTCTCAGATTTAAATATCCTTGATAAGCTGACCACTTTCTAACTTATATCTCTAATTTAGCCCCCAAACTCCAGACCTGCATGTCCTACAACTGGGTATCTCTACTTAGATGTCTGATAGACATTTCAAACTTCAAATAAAAAAACTGGGCTTCCAGTATACCACCCCAACCTGCTCCTCCTGTGGCATTCTCTACTTTCATTAACTACAGCTCCATTCTTTCAGTTGTTTAGGCCAAACACCTGCAGTAAATCTGGACTCCCCTAAGCCCCATATAAATGAAGTCTGTCAGCAAATCCTGCTGGTTCTACCTTTAAAACACACCCAGGGTTTGACCGCTTCTACCACATCTACCACAATCACCTGATCCAAGCCACCATCATCTCCTGACTGACTGCATTATTGGCTAAATTACTGTAATCGGTTCTAAACAGGTCTGTTAGCTTCCACCCTTGCCCCCTAACATTTATCTTTAATAGAGGAGCAGGAATGATCCTACCAAATGCTAATCGAATCATATCACTCCTTAGCGCAAAACCCTCCAAAGGTTCCTCATCTCTGAGTAAAGGCCAAAGCCCTTTGTGTCCGTCCCAGCTTCCTGTTTCCTCAATTCATCTCCAGCCAAGCCCTCCTTACTGCTGCCTGAACACAACAGCTATGTTCCTGCTGCAGGGTTTTTCTACTTACTGTACACTCTCCTGGAGCATTTTCTCTCAGATGCCTGCCTGCCTGCCTGCTTTGCTTCCTTTCATCTTTCAAGTCTGTCTTCCCTAACTAGTGCAAACCTCTACTCCTACCCAAGATACTTCCTTGCTTATTTTTCTCCATAGCATTTATCACCTTCTAATATACTATGTAATTCACATACATATTGATTTTCTACTCCCCTCTGCCTCCAAATAGAATGTAGGTGCAATGAAGACACGGGTTTGGTCTGTTTTGTTTAAACTGTACCCTTCATGCCTGGAATAGCGCATTTTTAAAAGTTAAAGCAAATAATTCTCTGATGGATAACAGGGTTCTAATGACAAAAAAACCCTCATTTCTAATTCAGGTTTTACTCTGAAGTTAGGAACACCTTTCCTAGCATCTCTTCCTCAGTGAACTCAGTTTCTCAGCCGTGACTACATACATACATTTCTGAAGATTAAAAAAAAATAAGCTCATTCCCCAAATATGTGTGGTTTTTAAAGTCATTCTAACCATGGAATTTTACTTTCAAATTTACTAGTATAATTAGCCTTTGTTTACCACTGAGGTCCCCCTGTGTCAATTTTGGTGAATTAATGGTAAAAAGAAAAACAAAAACCTCAACCAAACAACAACCAAACCCTGAAAGACCATTTTCAGCTTCTAAGAACTTTTATTGATAGATTTTAAAAACGACAGACTTTCTGCCACTGTAGCTTGATATAGTAAAACCCTCTAATTATTTAAAAATAAAATACATTTACTAATTTTGTGATTAGTGCTTCCGTTTCCTCATCGGTAAAATGTGGATACGAATACCAACCCTCACTGGTGTGAGGACTATCACGTTACATATGAGGTGTCTAGAGGAGTGCCTGGGGACAACTGGAGCCCTTCCTCACTGACTGCTGTTACTCAGTTACTCCTCCTCCTCCCAACACTCTATTACAACCATTAACATTACAACCTGGTTCTGTTCTTCAGAAATAGCTTCTGAATTAGTGTGGCTTTGGATGATCTGTCCAGTTCTGCATTTGAATAGTTCTATATACTCTCTTAAAGAGCATAACTTGCAACATTAAAGACCTAAATTCCCCCCCCTACTCTCTATGATTGGTCTTTACCAGTAATCTAATTCTTTGAGGGCAGAGAGATAAGCTAGACTTTCTCTCCTAGAACAACAGTACCCATTTCACTCTGTAATGTTTGAGCTTATCCAAAAGTGCAATAACTAGCATTTTGTTTGAATGCCAGAGTTCCAAGCATTTGTGCGGCTTTAAGCAGAGTACAAATATGAATGGTAACAACGGCAATTCCTCTGCTGCACTCCCAGAGTACCAGGACAAAGTGAGAAGAAGTATTAAGGCTTCCTGGGCTTAAAATAGTTGTAATGATGTGGGGATAAAGTGGTATTCTATTTTCAGATACTGAATACCATTAACAAAATGTCAAATATACAGAAGCATAAATCTTCTATAAATCCTATTGGAATAACCAATGGTATCAGGCTACGAGTCATCTTTAAAATCTAAAATTGGTTTTGTGGATGTGCCTAATTTTGTTCTAGGTCTAGTTTTAAAAGATTAATATGCAAAAAAGAACACCAAAGTGATTTTTAAAAAACGTATTCCTTGAAAATAACTTCTTCTGATATTTCTCCTTCAAATATTACGTATCACTCCCTTGCTTTAATGGCTCCTCACTACATAAATCTCAAACGCCTTATCACTACTTACGTTACAGGTCATTGGTGACATGACCTTGTTTCACTCTTGTAGCCTTATCTACCATTCCATTCTTAACTCAAACACTATGTATGCTCCAACCAGAATAAACTACTGTCAGTTCCCTGAACTTGCCCCTCTCTCTTTTCTCTGGCTTTTTCATACACGTTCTTCCTTTGTCTGGAATATTCATCCCTGTTCCTTTCTTCATCTAGATTATTCCCACGAAAATAATGTCACCTGTGAAATTTTGTCAGATCCACCTGAGTCAAAGTTAGAGGTCCTTCACAGAAACCTGCACCTCTACTTTTCCTCTTACCACCTACTTGGCTTATCTGCCAATGGCCTTCATTTCTACCTAGACTTTAAATAACTAGGTATTTCTACCTAGACCTAGCAGAGACCACATTTGTCCTATACCTCATTTTATTTCTAGTGTCACCTTACCATGTGAGCTCCATAAGGGTAAGCAACTTTGCCTATTCTGCTTGCTTATATAATCTTAGAATACAGAACAGTGCCTGGTATATGACAGGTATTCAATAAACATTTGATGAATGAATGAATGAGCTATGTGCATTTTGTGCTATCATTTTGCTTTAAGGTATATTAAAATAGAATTTTTAATAATTACATCATGGACTTGAGGTGTTATAGAGTATTCTAAAACTTTTCTTTAAAACAGTGAACAAGTAATGAAGAAGTATAAATTAGCTTATCTCTAAGGGCAAATAAGTGTAAATGTAATCTTTCTCAACTAACTGGAAGGTATTTTAAGAGAGAAGTGAACTTCAAACACTTTAAAGTTTTCTTTATACAGCACTAAAAAAGTATTCACTTAAATTATGTTCTCATCCCTGTCCTTAAAAAAAAAAATCTGACTTTAAGCAAGCTAATAAAAGCCTTTAATTCTTCTAATCTTCACCTCTATTATTAGTTCATACACAAAAATCTGAATTTCTTCTCTTATCAGGAGTTTCATGTGTGAAAAGGAAATTACAACCTTCCCAGTTGTTTCTGGAGGTCTAACATGTACTGGTAACATTGTGCATAGTAAGTCATCTGGGCTTCCACAAAGTCATTCAGACAGCGGAGATGATGGGCCTGTAAAGGAAAGTTACAGTTACTTCTTAACTCTACAATCTACTTAAAAGTGTTAAATTCCAAGGGGAAACAGAGCACAACCTGTACTCAGGAAGAATCACCAGTATCTAAGCATTCTACTTACTACAAGGCTTATCAAGGCTGACCTCGGTTAACAGTGTAAGAACAAACTATGTAGCCAACAAAAACCAACAAACGGACTTGATGATGGTGGGAGAACTAGGTGATGAAGTGTAAACAAAAATTTAAAATATTTCTTCATATATCTCGGAAAGGGCCACAATTTAAATTTCCTTGATAAATGACTGAAAAAGTTTTGAAGTTCAGTTTTCCCCCTCAAAGTGCCTTCGGACCATCAAAGTCTTCTGTTTCAAATGAATTTCCAGTGAATGAACACTCACATGCGTACTGCTGATTCCCTCTAGCAGAAGTCTTGTAATCTCTGCTTGACGATCAAATTCACTTTGAGTTATTCTCAATTCCTGTTCAGACTTAAATTGGAACATAGTTTTAGAATTTTATTAGAGGACTTAGTCCATTTTATGTACATTTATTTAGATAGTTTAAAAATCACCCAAGTAAACCCCAAATGAGAAGCTGGCAATTCCCTGATTGTGCTTTGTGTTTAAACTGGTCCCTGTTTTCTACACCTTAGCTTTTCTACATTACCCAATTCCTTACCAGTACTTCACTCAAAAGAATCTACTAATGTCAAAGCTTAATGGCATTTACATAAAAGCCTAGAAACACTTCTATGGGACAGTCAATAACTGTCATAACATTTTAAGAATATTGGCTTATACGTATAAAATAATATTTCAAAAAATTCTCCTGGGTGGCTCAGACGGTAAGCGTCTGCCTTTGGCTCAGGTCATGATGCCCGTGTAGCCCCACATGGGGCTCCTGGCTCAGCGGGGAGTCTGCTTCTCCCTTCCCTCTGCCTCTTCCCCTGCTCATGCTCTCTCTCTCTCGTATCTGTCTCAAATAAATAAAACCCTTAAAAAAATTGTTAAAAAATTCTCAATTATTACTATAGCTACTTGACTTTGAAGTTAAAGATAGTCTCTAATCTCAAATGAAAAAACTTCAGAGTGAAGCCACAGGATTTTAACCTCTTCTGTTCAGTTACTAAACATATTATCTGTTTCTAGGCACACAGTTCTTAGCTTCTTTCAAAGGACTCTTTCTAAGTGACTTTTTTTTTTCAGTTTTCTTTCCAAACTTTGCATAAAATATGTCTTAAGCATCACTATTATATATAAGATATGCTAGGGTATTTCTGCAAGTTATGAGGGACCTTTAATCAGTAGTGTGCTGGTAAACTGGCTGGGAGTGGAGGGATGAGTTCTAATGTGTTGATTTTCATGGTACAAATACTCCATCCACAGCTCACTTTAAGCTACCAAGGTGAAGTCATTGACCTCCGAGCTGGAAAAAGGTGTATATAACAGCACACCACTACTACTAGATTCAGTCCTCTGATACAGGTTCTGTGCTGGTACAAAAGAGTTCACTAAAAAATCAACAGGACCTAAAAATAGTAAATACTGGCAAAAAACGTCTTAAACCTTTAGCCAGAGTTGGCTGGTAGTAAGTGAGGAAGAAAAAAATAAAATCTCACAGCTCACGCAAAATAGTTAGCTTATCTCACATTGGGAATCCTCAGTGGTGATAATGTCGTTAAATAATGCTATCTTCTACTACCTCTCCAGAATAAATACCCACCCCCATCCAAGTAATTAAAATATTTCCAAGACTGCAGTAAGTATAAAATTAGGTCTAAACTTTTACCTTGAACACCCCATGTCCCTCTCCTTCACCTTTTGGTGGCAAGAGTTAACCTAGTGAACCAGTCAAAAAGGAAGTAGCAGCAAAATAGATCATCAGTTGCTATAGTCATTCTCACCCCACTGGCAGCAGACCTGGCAGAGCTGATTAGAAGTGACCACTATATTGGACTTATGGAAATAAGTTTGAATTACTCAATAATTCAAGAGTTAACATTAAATTTTACTTGACTGTAACCAGAATGCATAGTGCTTTGATAACAGGGCTGAAGTAAGCTTCATTTAGAAGCTCGTATGAAGTAGAAAATCAAGTCAAAATCAGAAGAATCAATGATCTTCCTAAGTAAAGTGTTAAGGAAAACCAATCACTTCAGTGTTACATTTACATTATTTACTGTTCTGATTGGTTGAATACAAAAAAGTTTTGATTAGTCGAAGTAACCATAGTAAACCAAAAATAAATGAACTTTAAAAGTAAACACGACTAGTTCCATGTGGGTCTTTATAAAAAGTACAATTTGATTTAATGGCCTTTAGGAGAAATGGCAAAAAGCCTTCTAAATGGCAATATTTCTATATAAGGTGCAAGCAACTGAACTAGGTAACAGATTAAGTGACTGGGAAGTTTGAGCATGAAGTGGAAAAAGTTATAAAATGATCTCAGAAAGTATAAGGGGTCAGTCTTCCATGTTTGAGCAAAATATAAATTATTTAATTATGAAGAAAGGCACCATATTACAAAGCCTAGGAAGTCATTCTTTGCACAATTTAGACTTTGTATTTAGAAAAGGTAAATGACAGGAAGGAAATGAATCTCACTTCTTGAACAAGTGTCAGTGCATGCCTGGGTGGTTGTAGTCAAATCTCCCAAACCATCTCTACTTCTGACACACATAATGATCGTAATTAATCTGAGAGGCAGAGGTAACTGAAATAGGTTTGGCATAGTCAATTTACTTAGGAAGAGAATGCTCCATATTAGAAAGACAAAAAGAACTTAAAGAAAGACAATGAATTTAAAAGGTTTTTATTCTGTCCTCCAAAAGACCTCATTCCCTGACTTAATTTTATAGTTAAGATATATAGAGTTCTAGGGAAGAGATGTTCTCCTGCCAGAGTGTATGACAGCATAAGTTGGGTTAGGGAAGCAAGAATTCTTTTAAGATGTAAGTTGGAGAAAGGACAAGAATTTGCTGATCTGTGATATCAGGTCTGGGTAATTGTAAGCTAGAAATTTTGGCCATGCTTCTGAGGTATTTGCTGTGACAGGACAATTTTGTTCTGTTAACTGTTTTTTTCTATAAGCTTAAATCTTAAAATATTTGAGGAAAATGAAGTTTTAAATTTATACATATTTTAAATTATAAAATGGCAGATCCATTTTTATATATTCTTAAGTTTTATACACACACACACACACATACACAATGTAAATATTTGTTTCATGAGTGTCTTCCCATCATATCACATATTTCCCAAACTTAGAGAGACTGCAGAATCGGAAATTTTTTGATGTATCTGTATGCTAACCAGAGTGGAAGAGACCCTGGTTTTATTGTTCAACCTATATTCTGTTCCACGTTACTCCGTCCTCTTTTCAAGCTAGAGGTTCAGGAAAAAATCAGAGGCCAAGGGAGAACTGTAAGTTGATAAATGGATACTACAAAGGGGGATGAGAGCAGGCATCAACAATTTCACACTGGATTTCCAATTCACAGAATCAAAACCCCCATAACCTATGCATGGAATAGACTGTATAGGCAGCAATCCTACGAAGTCAGAAAATAAAAAGTTAATGCCTGGGGGGAAAAACAGAGAAAAAGTCAGGGGCCACAATTATCACCTGCCCTCAATCTTTAGCACTGTCCTCATCTGGAGGTTAAATTTTGGTAGGCCTGAACATAAGGAGTAAATAAAAAATGCTTCTGAAACAAATCTACACTAAAGGGGCACCTGGGTGGCTCAGTCGTTAGGCGTCTGCCCTTGGCTCAGGTCATGATCTCAGGGTCCTGGGACTGAGCCTCATTGGGCTCCCTGATCAGTGGGAAGCCTGCTTCTCCCTCTCCCACTCCCCCTGATTGTATTCCCTTTCTCGCTGGCTCTCTTCTGTCAAATAAATAAATAAAATCTTAAAAAAAAAAAACTACACGAAAGTCATAATTTATTCCTTAAATTGTTGCTTAACTATTTTATTTCCCATCCTAGAAAAGATTAGAAATGGTAACATGGAAAGAGGGACTACTACCAGCAGTCATATGGACAGCTTCCAAAAGTGACAGTCTGACAGTGAGGGAGGAGACAACATATTTCAAAAACGAACAACGATCTAATTGTTAAACAGTACAATAATGCACATTCATACCCTAACTGTAAAAATAAATATATGCTATCCTGTATTTAATAGAGCAGTAAAATACTATTTTACAAATATTTTCAACTAGAGTGACAGAAGACTTAGCTCTGGTGCTGGAGAGAACAAGCTTCAGTTACCTACGAAATTCATTTGTGTGACATATGATATATTCAATCACAGAATATACAAGACATGGTGTAAAATGTATTTTACATTATTGTCATGTGAGTAAATGAAGTATTTAAACTATCTTCTGGCAAGATTACTACTTACTGTAACATTGTATCAGAGTGTGTGCAAAGCACATCTCTGTAACATTGTTCCACTGCTTTGTGGAACTACTACTAGCCAAGCAGATCGAGCTTTCTACAATCATTTTCAGATTTTATAAGATAGTAGTAACAAAGACTATGACTGGCCCCATGGCTGCTGTCCAATAAATATTTACTGAATGAGTAACAATCAAATTGCTTCATAATTCTGTAGTTTAATAATTTACTTACTTTTGTCACTTCCTCTGCCCAAATCTAGCCAGCATTAAAAATTAGAGAAAAATATAGAGCATGAAAGAAAGTTGGAATTTAACATTTTCTACAACTTAGTATAGAAAAGTGTAATTATTTTATTTCAAAGGGTATACTCTCCTTTTCCAGAATTATATTAACATAGTAGTAACGATATCAGTACAGCTTAATATACTGTGAAAGTATGTCTTCATATGTATTAATACTACTAATTTCTGAATCTTCTACTAATTTTATAAGTTACTGAGTAATAGTTTTCTAAAACTGGGAATATCTTAGTTGTAGTTCTCTCATCTGTAAAATGAAAGGTTTGGACTAAACAATTTCTAATTTCTTATTTAGATCTAAAATTCTAGAATTTTAGGAAACTAAAATAAAGCAAGGATAAACAGACATTGATATAGCCACCGGTGGGGCACAATTAACTTGAGATATAATGACTTTAAAACGACCAGAGTTAAACACATCTTATTATAAGTAGATGACACCAGTAGCAAAACAGATGCCTAATAAGTGAAACAAAGTCTTGCTAATTGTTTAGGATAGTCTTATCTAAAATAAAACCTATGATTTATACATGAAGTTACCAATGACTGAAATAGTCTCACACATTTTCATTCACCTACAGATAGGACAATGGAAATAAATGAATGCATTCTCTTGCTAACTAAGGAAAGCCCTAATTTAGCCAGGGCTTCAATAACTATAGTAATTTAGAACAACAAAAATGAGTTTTAAATATTCTGTACATAAACATTCCTATTACATAGATTTTCCCCCCTTTTAGCTCAATGCTAATGGAATAAAAGCAGTCAATTAACTGTGAATTTATTGTTAACTGAGTACAGATTCCATACACTTCTATGGAAGTAAGGTATCCAAACACTACATCTATAAATCTTTATTGGCTAATGTTTATGAGTTTTTGGGCTATATTCAGATTTCATGAATTTCTATTTTGTCAAAATTAAAAATTGCTAACATCTCAAAAACTTCCTCAAATCAAGCTCAACATATATATTGGGTACTACAGAACAATTCTCATTCCTGATTCTTGCCCTAAGTTATCGCTATTCTGCAACTTTCTTAAGTAAATTAGTACTGGATAGGCAATGGGCCTTGCTACTACAGAAATATGGAGTGTGTGTGTGTGTGTGTGTGTCTTGGCACGAAATTGCAGAAGAAATTAATTCTACGTTGAGTTTGGGTGAAAATAAAGGTTAAACATCAAAGATACTGAGAAACAAAGTAAATTTGTAAACTTTACATTTTTCTCTAAGTTAAGAAAATTTTGCTAATTTTCTTTGCCAAAAGTGAAAATACAAAGTGCCAGTTAAATTAATTTCTTTTACTAGGTATAAAAGGCACTATATATTTACATATAAACTCATATTCTAAAATCTGAATTTGCCATAGCTAATGTATTTGGCAATTAGAACACAGAATTTCTTTTCCTCAAGTTCTAATATTACTTCAGTTAGTATTCCCTGTAATTTCTCTTGGACTAATGAACTCATGGTTTTGACTACTTTAGACTTTTACATGCAGATAATAGCAAGAGAAGGCACTTTTCTCAAGATGTAGAAAACACAGTAGGCCAACAAACCTTCAGCCATTTTACATGCAGGAAGTTGAGCATGTAAGAGAAATTTACCATATTGTTATCTCCTTCAAGGCGAGCTGAGTTTAGTTGCTTAAGTGCATAGGTAAGAGACAAAGAACACATTATACCAATGAACACAGTGAAACAAATTACTTCTTCACAATAAAGAACACACAAACAAGTATTAAGAGAGCTGATAAAATGGTTTTCTACTTAAAAAGAAAACTATGTTGTTCTATGGAATTTCACATAGTGACGCCTATTCAACTTCTCCGAGATTCAGATTTTTAAAGACAAAAAACATGGTTGATGCTTGATTTTAAATTAGAATCATTTAGGAAAAACACATCACTTTAAAAACTGCCAGTTGCCTACAATTTTTATTAAATTTTCACCAGTGAAAGCCCTTCTGCCTACCCACAACTTTCCTATTTAAAGATCATTTCTATTTTATGAACATATGATGCCTTCAACCATGTTCTCTTTCAGTTAGCCTCAGCCAGGTCTTGGCATACCCTGAAGAAATATGAAAGGTATGTCAATCCTTATATTTTTAATAAGCTTTAAATTGTCATATGTGCACATTAAGGTTAAGTTATATGATGGTGCTCAGTTTACAGATTAAAGATTTAGACATCTGTGGAAATGCTTAAGTGGGCAGAGCAACGTTCACAGTACTGTTACTTGAAGATGTATTTTCCACATTTGTATATCCAAAACTGAGGTCTAAATCTCTAAGTATCAGAGAGCTTTGAAACTAGATGATTTTTTTCTTCCCAATAACAAAAGTCTAAAATAATTTTTAAAAATTTATGTAAGACTAAAGCTGGGTTAATGAATGTCAGTGCCTTATAATTTAAATGCAGAAATTTTGTCTTTGCTTCTTTGACAAGTTTTATACTATTTTCAAAATTGTGTTTTTGTTCATTGTGAAACACTCAAGTAGGTTTTCTTTCTGTTCAATTGGTGTATTTTTGAGAAATGCCTTTGATGTTCCTTTACCATTCTTCAACATGCTAATAAAATACAAGTTAATAAAGTAGCAATACTGGATACAGGCATAAATATTTTACTGACAGGGCTAAATTATCAAAAAGTTCAACCTAGTTTACTAGATTGTGAACTGAGGGCAGTAGAGATTTTACATTATTTATCTCTGAATTCTTCAGCAAAGCGCCTTGTTCAAAATAAGAATTCGATACAGACTTTACAAAAGGTTACAGAAGCTAGTAAACAAATTATTTAAAAAAAGTGCTGATATTTGGGGCGCCTGGGTGGCACAGCGGTTGGGCGTCTGCCTTCGGCTCAGGGCGTGATCCCGGCATTACTGGATCGAGCCCCACATCGGGCTCCTCCACTATGAGCCTGCTCCTTCCTCTCCCACTCCCCCTGCTTGTGTTCCCTCTCTCGCTGGCTGTGTCTATCCTGTCGAATAAATAAATAAAATCTTAAAAAAAAAAAAAAAAAAAAAGTGCTGATACGCACAGGTCCCAAACCTTACTTGCAGAGAAATAATTACTCACAAAACAATCCACGGAAATTTATAAAGTGAATTCAAAGAAATTCTGAGATTAGAGTAAGCTCTTCAAGCTGCCAACTAGGAATAAGGAAATGTGTCAAAGAAGAAAAAAAAGCAAACACAAACTCCTAGTGGTTTCTATTTTTCTGTATCCTTCAAGTAAACAGAAAAGAAATACAGAAAAAAAAAAAACCCCACCAAAGGTCACAAAATAATAGACATATCTTAAAGCTTTATGTAATAATAAACTCAAAGGACTCTTCCTTTCTAAAGTATTTCAGACTTACTGCTATAAAGTTTGAACAAAAATGAGTTGGTTATTTAGGGGAAAAGAACACAACTACAATCAGGAAACGTGAATTTCTGCCTAAACTAATATTTTAAATATTTGGCTATAGTTAAATTTGCTTTATGCAATATACAAATTCTAGAAAAGCTGTGTACAAATGAAATTGTCCAATAAAGTCATTTGTATAATCTTTCATTTTTATTTTAAATGTAAGTTCTCATGGAAAAAATCTGTCCTTAACAATACTCAGCACAGAAGAACTGTCAAGATCTTTTCTGGATATATCAATAGGAAACATCTTTCAAAATTTGTCTACTATTGTATTTAGTTCTTACACATTTTAATAGCAATGATAAAATAATTTAGAATAACCAAAGGACCTTACACAGTGTTAAATCTATAAGTTATCCGGAACTTTTCCAGGTAAAAAAGATTATCATTATTCTGTAATAGTGCTTGTTAAAGAAAGTTTTGTATTGACACTTGATGACAGTAGTCTCATTCTACAATCATTATTGGGCACATATAGGCATTTTGAATGAAGAAATTTTGACTTATTTCCAAATGACCCTTATTTATCTTAACATTTTTTTCCTGATTATGAAATTAGTATTTTAAAAAATCAATTTATATTTTACCACATAAATCTATTATCAGCAACCAGAAACTAATCCCAATTTAGAGTCTCTTGTCACCTACAGTTTTTATTTTTAAACTTCTGATTCTGCGAAAAGTCTGTTTTGGGAAGTTAGGGTGTTCTTGATGATGACATCATGATAAATCCTGAGGTGAAATAGCCACTGAACTTGGATTTAATGTCTTGTCAAAGCAAGCTCTTCTCTAGCAGTAACTAATACAGAATCTCCAAAAGGGGAACTATTTAGAAGAAAATATTTCTAGAAGAAATTTATTCTGCTCATATAAAGTGTTGGGGTACTTTCACAAGACATCACTGTCCAGTACCAATTTTACTAGTTTTAAATTTCACTATACAACAAGTCTCAACCTCTTCTTTCCCCAAACAAGGGAGTGACATTTGTCTTCCACCAGCACTGTGGCAATGATTCTTGATGACGACAGTGGTAGTCAGTTGGGAACAAAAGGCAGGGGGAATGTCATGCTTCTTGACATAACATATCCCTTAGTATAAATTAAGAATTAACTTGCTAGCCTCCTCTAATAAATTCAGACTTTTTATATTGTACTATCTGATTAATGTCTTCAATCTTTGGAATGGAAATATAAGCAGTATAAATAATAGATTTAATAAGCTTATAAATAAAACCTTTTAAGAAACTTATAAGTACATATATATAAATCATTAAATTACTATACTTAATATTTAACCAACTCCATTTAAAAAGACTATTCTGAGGTTGATTTTATGAAAAATATACCAGAACTTATGTATCCAAATGGGTTTCCTCCCCTTCAAAATAGTCACCTGGGAGTCCATGCTGCAAATGTTTGAATGGTTTTGGAATTATTCTTGGTGACAATGCCTTTAGTCAGTTTGACTCACATGTGGAAAGGGAGTCAAGTTTAATTTTTAGGTCACACACGAGCAATCTCAAACTTGATTCATTCTCATCTTAACTACTATAAACCTATCTCCAAAGAATATTTGCCATCATCACTGAGGATATTTAAAGAACATGACAAAGATTTAGGAGCTCTTATAATTTGTATTTTTTAGCAACAGGTGTATCAGTGAAATAATACTGCCTGTTAATATGACTACTTTGCACTGATTTGGATGCATTAAGTTCTGATAAGTTTGTTTAAACACAAAAACAATACCCTGAAATCATATTGTAGTCTTAGTAATAGACTGTAGCTTGCATGGCATAGAAGTAAAATACTTTACAAATTTTAAATTTATCAACCTAAGATGTTTTTCTATGAAAAAAAAAACACTACTTACTGAAGCTCTAGTTTCTGCAGCTTTTGCCTTTTTTAGTCTGGTTTTTGCAGCATCCAAATCCAGTCGCTTATTTTGTAATAATTTCCTTTCTTTCTATAAATATAGAAAAGAAAAAAAGGCTAATGATGCTAAAATCCAGTAACAGCATATATATTTAAAGTATCATTCTCCATCAGATACATGAATCATTTGATAAACAAATATCAATGATTACAAATTGGCTATGAAGTGACAGTTGACTCCTTTTTCTTACGGTTTTCAATTTTAAAATAATGGAGACATTCTAGATGCCCAGGAAATCTGGGAAAGGTAGCAGGTGATGGCAGAAACAAAGGAATGCCAATTTTAATATTTTGCAGTTTTGCCATCTAGGGACTGTTTTGCTCTATCTTCTTGGTTGTCACAACTGGGGGGTGGGGAGATGTTACTAGGTAGAAGCCAGGATGCTGCTAAATATCCCCTACAATGTAGTACAGCTCCTACAACAAAGAACTATTCTATCCAAAATGTCAGTAATGCCCAGGTTGATAAACTGTTTCAAACAATTTATCTAGGAAGTGCCTATGGTAAAGAGGTATGGGCCTAGGTCAAAGTTCCTTGACACCCGAAGAGATCTACCTCAAGGACTGGGCAGGCTCACTTAATGTGCCATAGCACTGAAAGCAACTCTACTACTCCAAAAGGAAATTTCAAATTTATAGAATGAATAATGAATAAACATTAGTATGGTATCCGAGAATTCCTCACGGGGAACTTCAACATAATGGGTAAGTTTATAAAAATTCACTGCTTGCTTTATTAATTTTCAGGCAGATTTCATATATCACATTTCATCCTACTGACAATCTAATATCTTTCAAGTCATATTTCAACTTGGTGGTTTTTCCTTTGTCTCAGGCAAAGTACTTTTTAACCCAGAGACAAATTCATTGTAAACATACTGAGTTTCTAGAATATTTTATAATAAGAAATCTGCAAATGAAAGTTTAAAGTAGTATTTACAATAAAGAATAATATTTCAAAAATCTTAGGGAAAAAAATCCACCTAGATCTTCACTCTTCATCGCTTAAAAAAAAATCTAAAAAATAATATCGGGCTTGGGAAAGTTATATTTATTTCTTCAGCAATAAAACACAGCTGTGTGAAGAAAAGATAACAGACTTCTAGGGATGCAAACAACAGAAAGTTGAACAGCCAGAAATATAGTAATTAGGTTTTTGGCTCGCAGTTTAAATGAATAGCTAACAAGGCTATACTATGGAGATATTTGGTGTGATATTTTTATAATCATTCCAGGAACTTGTCTACAAATTTTAGTGCTGGTAATGAATAAAAATTGATGTAAAGTAATCTCAATAACACTGCAGGGACACAAAAATGGAGTATATACCTTCAACAGTTCTTTATTTTGGTTAGCTTTGTGTTCTGCTGAATATGTACCTAGCTATTTAAATTTTCTAATCTGCTACATCTACACAGTCAGTAAGAGGACAAATTATTCATTAAAAAGTGTAATTATATATATATAAATTATTTTACTAAAAAAAAGGGAACATTTTCCAACTCACAGCAATTGTTTTGTAATCTCCTTCTATAAAGTTTCTTAAAGGAGTGAGAAAATTTAAAGCTGATGTTTGAATCAGCTCTCTGTCTGCTGTTCCAATTCGTTTTTGTGTTTCTCCACATTTAATAAGGGCATTACCTGCAAAGGAAAAGAGTGTTGTTGTTTTTTTTTTTTACCATTTTCTGGTAATATCAGAAAATAAAACCAGCAATCTGATCTGCTTTAAAGTTAGTTGTCACTTGCTTACTTAAAAAATCAAAGAGAATTAGCTGTCATTAGTTTTATTTTAAAAGTAAACTTTATAAATATCTAAATGAAAATGACAGAGGTTCATGAAGCCCTTATATCACAGTAAATTGTACCAGTTCAACCAATGGAACAAAAGAGGATAAGTACACTAAAAAGTATTTATGATCACAGCTCAAACAGTTGGAGGTATGTTTAGAAAAGCATAATGCTTAAAATATTTTCATAAGTAGATCAAGTTAAAATTTGTCTACTATTTCTATATTATGCATGGGCCTCAAGTATCTTTAAATAATATTGTATATTTGTATCTTAAGTTAAAGAGAAAATCCATGTTTTGTAACACATATACCTTAATGTTTAAATAGGATAAGTACAGTGGAAAATAGAGCAAAAAGAAAGGGAACCACAAGACCAATGTTCTACTTCCAGTTCTATCTCTAATAAGCTTCAATTCTGTGGATCTGAAATCTTCCATGTTAGGATGAGATTAGATTTGATTGCCAAAGAAGATAATATAACATAGTCGTTAAGAGCTCATGTCTGGATACAGATCTCTCTTTGAATTACTAGCTGTATGATCACAGATGAATTATGTAATCTAAGACTTAGTTTCCATGTCTTCAAAATGGAGATAATAGGATCTATATTGTAGGTAGGATGTAAGTGAAGACCTATGGAAATAATACATTTATTGTGTAGTGTTTAGCACAATGCCTGAAATACTCAATTGTTAGCTACTATCTATTACAATTAAATAGATTCACAAAGCCCAATTCCAATAATCAAGGTACAGTCAATAGAATTACTACAGGTGAAAACAGATTAAGCATATTAAAAAAAGAAAAAAATTTAGAAGCCTTTTGAATGTTCGTACTCCACTAGGCCTTCAGCTTGGTGAAGGAAAGGGCTGGGTGTCATGTACCTTTATGACCTCCCATCTAACTGCTTCTGGCACGAGCAGGCACAAAAAATCTGTTTAATGTGTAAAATTTTTCTAAAATTAATAGTTAAAATTTAGAAATAAAACTATAGAAATTTTAAGCATTTTCAGACTTCTCAAAGAAGTACCTTTTGAAGACCACAATGTAAGAGTTTCAGTTGTACATCTAACAGTTAGTCAATGGATTAATGCCATTCATTAAACAGTATTTAGGTTATTTTCTTCTGAAATAAAAGTAACTATTAAAACTTTAAGTTCATTTTGTTCCAGAATTTATGAACTATTTTATACATCAGTACTGTAAGTAGAAAATTATTTAATTTACCTACATTTCATACCCACATAAGGAGAAATCTGAAATAGTCTTATATTCTCAGAAAATTAGATTTGAGGGATAATGAGCTTCAGAGTTATATGTTTAAAAAGTCAGTTCAGCAACAAAGCTGGCATAACTGTAAAACATGATTGTAGAAAAATGGACTATATGAAGAAAATAGAATGAAATGTAATCCAAACATCCAAAGATAACCACTGTTAACATTTCTGTGGTACTGACATTATCGTGTAATGAAAGCACTAGTGGTGTGTTCAAAAACGACATGCCAGGTACTTTATTATACAAATAAATAAGCCCTCAAGAAAGCTTAAAAGAAAATCTAGAGGAGACATATGTAAACAAAAATTACAATATATCAAAAGAAGTACTATAATGGAGGTTGCAAGATTCAATGGGAGTACAAGTAAGAATTCATTTAACTTTTTAGATCTAAAATGATAAATATGAATTCCCAGAATAATATACACTTAAATATATTAAATATTAAATTGAACTGTTTATATTTACTGGTCACCTCTATTTCTCACTTTATCCAAAATTTAAAAATAAATTTTTATTTATTTTGAAGTTAAAACTGATTCTACTAATATTAGGTAAATGTTAATGATGTCTCTATGAGTAAAAATCTAAAAGTAAGGCTAGTTTTTAGCAGATCTTTTTGCCTTTTGCTCACCATAAGCTGTTCCTGGGCCAAACTCAGTCCCTGCATCAATCATATATTGTCCCAAAAGTTCTGGGTTGTTTATACGACTTGGAGCTTTTCTATCCAGTTTCTCATAAACAAATTCTTCTATTCTGGCATCTAGAAGAAAGGTTTAAAATTATCAATGATTTCCAAAAAGTAAAACGATTTAAAAAATTGGGTTTTTTTTCTACTACCCATTTATCACCCTGTAAAATAAGATCAAGTTAGGATGCTTTTAAGTACATATCTTAATACATAACTTTTAATTTTTATGTTAGAATATTATATAGCTCTATGAAACTTATACCTTTAGAAATCTGATAAAATATTTTGGCACAAAAATATTTACTTAAAGTAAAACTATCATATGATGAATATTCTATGAGATTCTAAAAGCGCTGGTATTCACTTAATATCTGATCAAGTTGCCTTTGCCCCATTCATACGGTCTGATTTTTACCTTTGAATATATGTTCATTCAATTTCAAAATCAGGGACTTCCAGCTATGGAAATATGGATATAAAGTACCTATTAGAACCAAAGAGTCACATACTTCTAATACCTTTATCATGCTTTTGCTTGCTCACATGCTCTCTCTCCTTCCTAAAGTCTAAATATAGGCAATGGGAAATTAAGGAACAGAACCAGCTAGGTTTGGAACAGTCACAGAGAGAAGCAATATGATGTCTTGGCTTAATTTTATTTAATTTTGTTTAAAGTACAAGATACACAGATATCTCTCAGCATGTATTCACTCAAAAGATTTCGCCATTAAAAATAAGGTTAAAATATGAGATAGGTTAAAAGAAATAGCAGAATGCTACTACACATGGAAAGGAAAAAAATAATCAGTAAAATCTGAAAAGATGGTTAGTGTGATATACAAAATATTCACACTTACATGGCTGCCTAATAGGTATGTCAGAGACAAATGAGAAAAAGGTCAGTTTCCAAAAATAATGATTAACTATAGATCAAATTTACAACCTAAAGAGAAGCTAAAAAAAAAAAAAAATAGGTTCCTTCTAAGCATCTCAGATAATTCCTCCGCAAGTAGAAGTTTCACACAGTGCACTGAAAACTTAAAAAGTGAACTGAACCAGTAATAGAAACACTTGAGGATTCAGCATAACCATGAATTATAATACATAAAATAGGCTATTGGAATAATACTCGTTTTTGTGGTAGGCTCTGGAGCAGCATCAGAAGTTTTTAAGTAGGACTTTTAAAACCTTTAAATTAGTTCAAACCAAAATGAGTCAGTTCAAAACATAACCATTTAAAAGATACTAACTACATTTCAGAATTTCATTTCCTGACTATGAGAGTGATTCTTAGCTTTGGTGCATTTCTACCATATTTGGTCAAAAGTTTAAAGTTGAATACTATGTTGACTTCGTTCAGTTAATAAAACATTTGGCATACTTTAAGTAAATGTTTATTTCAATAGGGCATCAATAGACCATAATAAAATCTTACAAGAATATGTGGGCAATACTGCTATAATGCAATATATATTTTTGAAAAACCTTAGGTTCTGGAAAATCATACCCTAAAAATTACAGGGCTTACAGGGAAAAGAGGTTTGGGCCTGACCACTCATAATCTACATAACTTTATAATCAGAGCACAAATAAAAAATCCAATTTTGTTTACTACTTTAGACTTAATATACTAATGAAAAACTGTATTATATAAGCCATTATAACTTCACACTAATGAAATTCCCCTTTTTACCAGTTGTGTATGAGTTTGTCTGCTATTCAGAAAAACATGTAAAACAGGCTACTTATGTGAAGAACTGTGGATAGAGCAAGGAATATAAGGAAAAATGTCTACTACTTTTTCAAGGTGCCCTGGTATATAATTTAAGAAGCCTTAAATGAGTAAGATATATCACATGGTGCCCAAAGACAACAGGCCTCAAAGTGTAAAAGGTATACTTCAAATGGTTACCATGATTTAATTCAAATGGTACAGAATTACTAATGTTTTGTATAGTGCTTCAGGTTCACAGAATGGTTTAAAGCTTGGAACACAAAGTTTAAAGCTTGGAACTTAAGTTCGTATCTATAAGTGAGCTTATTGCATTTCACAACATGGTCACAACATGGGGGAAAACCGGAAAGAAAGCATTTGTTCTTCAGTTTTGATGTGTAAAGCTCAGAGTGAAAAGACTAGGTGTTGATGCACCAGGTTCTAGTTCAATTTCCACTTTTTTTTTTTTTTTAAAGATTTTATTTATTTATTTGACAGAGATAGAGACAGCCAGCAAGAGAGGGAACACAAGCAGGGGGAGTGGGAGAGGAAGAAGCAGGCTCATAGCGGAGGAGCCTGATGTGGGGCTCGATCCCATAACGCCGGGATCACGCCCTGAGCCGAAGGCAGATGCTTAACCGCTGTGCCACCCAGGCGCCCCCAATTTCCACTTCTTTTTTTTTTTTTTTAAGATTTTATTTATTTATTTGACAGAGATAGAGACAGCCAGCGAGAGAGGGAACACAAGCAGAGAGAGTGGGAGAGGAAGAAGCAGGCTCGTAGCGGAGGAGCCTGATGTGGGGCCCGATCCCACAACGCCGGGATCACGCCCTGAGCCGAAGGCAGACGCTTAACCGCTGTGCCACCCAGGCGCCCCCCAATTTCCACTTCTAATTAGCTATTCTACACTGTATAAAATGCTAACTTGTGATTTGCAATTAATAAACAATTGTGTACCTTATTTGATAAATTATTGAGATGAGTAATCTCAAAAACCTTGCAGTTTTTCAAATGGAATAATTTATGTAAAAATATAAAACTTAACACAAACATAAATAATTGGTAACTATGTAAGTTTCCATATAATTTTCCCTTAATTATTTAGGGACAATTCTCCCCCGTATGAAAAGGAAGATTAATTTATTTTCAGCCCTTCCTAACTCTTAAAATTAAAAGCCACTCCTGGGGTGCCTGGGTGGCTCAGTCCATTAAGTGCTGACTCTTGACTTTGGCTCAGGTCATGATCTCAGTTTTGTGAGATCAAGCCCCACGCTGGGCTCCACACTGAGCTTAGGATTTTCTCTCTCTCACTCCCTCAAGAAGTGGGGGAGGGGCGGGCACTTGTATGTTTTCTTTCTCTCAAAAACAAACTTCACACCCTGAAATTTTCAAAAGGATTCTACGAAGGCAAGGAAAACACAATTAGTCAATTTCTTTAAAGGGTACAGAAAGAGGTGTTTATCACCCTCTTCCTCACCAAAAGCGCGCGCACACACACACACACACACACCATACACCTGAAAGCCACAAACCGAAAACTGTTTTCCAATAGCCATCAAAACCTTTTTTTTAACATCAAAAATACCTACTAATGGTTCTTTTAATCAGATTAGTCAATAATGTAAATAAAGGTAAAAAGTTTCTTACTTGGATTTGGTTGCAGTAACACTTCAGTTTGTTTCATTATTTTTTCTGTCCATATTTTGGTACATTCAGCTTTGCTAAGAAGGTTCTCTAAGTGAGCATCCAATTCTGTCTTCTCTGCTTGGCCAAGCTTTTCTTCCGTGAACTATTATTAATTATAAAAAAAATTAAATATATCTCAAATACATTTTAGGAACCTATATCAATAAATAAAAACTCAAACTCAGACAATCCAGAACATGCAAATAATTGTAAACCATTGAACTGAATGTTTTGGCCCTATGGAAATTTACCCATACCTCTTTTGTGGCACTTATGCTGACCTTCTCTTAAGGTTTTATCTTTAGTTCTGCTAAAATGGATGGGGTGAACTCTATAGAAAATCTATATACTTCCTGGTATATAAAATATATAAATATTTCTTACATATGAAGGTAGGATAGTATAGTGGTAAGGAGTAAGAACTTTGAGTCAGTTGGTGCTGAATTCAAATCCTGAATGCACTGCTAATTTTGTGATCTGAACAGGCTTTTGAATTTTTTCTTCTTAGGTATCCTCTATTATTAAAAAGAGACAATATATAACATACAGTGCTTTGAGAATTAAGTAAGAGTATGAATGTAAATCACTTTGTTCAGTGCCTGGTAATTATTATTTTGAATTTAAAAAGGGCTGCTTATATTTAATGTGGCTTTGTATTAATGGCACTTTAATCACACCTAGTTAGATAGGCTTTTAGAGGATGTTCTGGGAAACTATCATTTAAGTTGTTTCTTCAGGATATGTTCCAACAATTGATTTACAGACTAACTTCTGGAACATATACTATTCCTACTATGGAGGAGAATTTTTTAAAGATCATAATATGTAGTTAGATATACTCAGCATATCAATTTTTATTACCTTGAGTGTGTTGGTTTTTGAGGAAAGGCAGCATTGCCCATACAAGAACAAAGAGGTAAAAAGATTTCCATGTAGATTTTATGGAGAATTTTGAAGACTTTTAATTAAATACTAGAAGTGATGACTCAGGCTGTTTATCATGTACATTTTTCCTCTAGAATATGTGGCTTTCTCCCATTGTAACAGAGGCATATGACTAGCACTAATTCTGTACTCATTAGTCATGACTCATTTCTGGCTAACAATATAATGTTTACTTTGCTTTTTCCTCCCTTTTCATTTCTTAAAATATCTTCTGCTGCTCTATTTTTCTGAGTTTTATTATCTGTTTCTTTTAGCATCCTTCTTATTGGTTTAACACTTTCTACTGATTATGAGTTAATATTTTCAGCTAAAAAGTCCTCTAGAATGTTATTCTTAAGAGTCTGGTTAAAACCCCCCATTGAGGGTCTTGTTCAGGGTCTAGAAATAAACACCTCAATAGCTTTTGTAAAGCCTTAGGTCTTTTTGAGACTGGCCTGTAGCCAAGCCCTCACCCAGTGGGTTGAATGGAGAATAGCACTTCCAAAACTATTGCCTAAGCCCACAATCTTGCAGTGTACTGTAACTGAGGATAGGAATAGGAGATGCATTGGGCAAAAGATCAAAACCCTGATGCCAAGGTCAGTTGGGTAACTACTGCAATTTCACTTGTAGGAGAGAATAGATCCCTGAAGATTTAAGGCTATAGACCTTCTAAAGAGGGATAGATTAGAATTTCACATGTTCGAAGTCTAATGGTTAAATAGATTCTCTTTCAGAGAAAGCAACCAATAGAAGGGAAAGAAAAGGGGGAATATACCCAGGTGAACATCACCTATAAAGGACGATCTACCAGTAGAGAAAAATTCTGAACTTAGCACCTTAATAAGAAAGCATACATATTTGTTTATTCGATTCATTCCTTTAACAAATATTTATTAAGCACCTTCATATGTGCCAGGCACTATTCTAAGCACAAGGGTTTCAGCAGTCAGAAAAAACAGACAGGTTTCTGCTCTTAGGAAGCTTCCGTTTTAATGGGGCAGACAACCAACAATAATTTGATAATAGGGATACAAAGATAAAAAGTGGATGCAGGACTGATATAGGTGGTTCTATTATTTCTTGAGTGAGTGACTGAACAATTAACTGGATGAATTAATGAATTTGAGTATAGAGGAAGGAAGAATTCAATCTGCAGGGAGAGGGGGAAACAGAAGAATCAGGGAAGGCTTCAAGGGGAGAGGGATATGCAACCTGGGCCTGGAAGGGGGAAAGAGGAGTGTGAGCGTGAGATGTGAGTGGTTAGAGAAACAGTTTCTCTGAGCAGATAACGGTTGACCTGAGAGTGAACGATAAGAAATGAGGGATTCTAAGGGAAGGGTATATGCCTAACTATTATCTAAACAATATAAACTTCCAGGTCTATTTTCTTCAGTACATAAAATCATGTTAAACTTTAACTAACAGATATTTTAGAAACACTGGAATTACAGGTACAGTCTAGAAATTACTTAAAAATGTTTATAAATGCAATTTATAAACCGTAGTTTATCAGTAAGTTTATCTAACACAGGTTAGGTTTCGGGGCAAGTTTTCTCCCTATATTTCAGAGAACCAACAACTAGAAAGTTAATTATTTGGAAAATGAAATATTTCAAACTTCACGTCAGAAGTCCCGTTTGCTTAATTTTTTCTTTATGATTCTCATTTTACTACCTTACAGTATCTTTCATTAAATACTTTGCTTTTTAGTGAAAAGACAGTGTGAAGTATAACAGCGCAAAGCTCAGTATTTGCAAGTCATTTTTGTATGAGTCTGAGCAAGAAATAAAGTAAACCTATCAACACAGTAAGGAGGTTTTTAGTATTTTAGTTCAGAAGGGTAAAAAATAAAACCCCAAAATATAAGGAATGCTTAAGTTAGAGTGAGATAAATCTGATTATAGAAATCAGTTTAGAAAACAGCAGTTCTGTAGAAAGCCCATGTGAGCAGTGCATTAAGTACCAGTAATAAAGTCTGATATTTACCTGCACTGAGAGTAAAAACGGTTGCTATTATTTTACTCTACCTAACTCTGTGCTTTGAATTCCAGTATGTTATATACGATCTTGTTTTATCTTTTGTTTTTAACGTTTTCTTTTCTCAATAAGATCATTTATAAGAACTTTTTTTTTAAACTTCTGTATTTTTAAGTGTGAGGGCTTAGTATAATTTAGAAAATGCTATATACTAAGCTGTGCATTTTATATCAAATACACCATAAAAATCCCTTTATAATATATAGGTAAGAATCAAAACTTTATTGATGAACATTTTGCCTAAGGTGTCAGTGTCGTGTTTCAATCTCACATGTGTTTATTCAATCACAGTCTCATTACACTATAAAACTTCCAGTAAATACTTGCTGATTTCAAGAAATTAATATTTTCTATTACCATTATACAAATATATTTCAGTTCTTCCTTGCCCCTGTGTCTTTGTTCACAGCACTCTGGTCAGCTGGATCTTATAGCTCACCTCGGCTTCCTACATGTATTCAATAATCATCAAATTAAGGGTAACTTTAATCCTATCTGGAATGAACAAAAAAAGGCGGGGATACAGAAAAACACTGCTAATGTTATCATATATTTAAGTTGAAATTATACATTTAAATTTTATTAAATACATAATTATAAAAGACACAGTATCTCCCAAGATTTTATTGTGGGGGTTTAAGGATTTCTTTCCATCATTAATCAGAAGGTATGACATATTAAGTTAACAATATAGTATCATATTTAAAACACACATTTTTCTCTAATACACTTTAAGAAAGCATCTACTATAGAAAATGATGAGTTATATCAACTAAATTTAGGTTTAATTTGTTAATCAAAATAATGGGGTATGTATTTTCTTCTATTGTATGTGAGACGTATAATCAGCACACAACATGGTTCTTGCCATCAAGGATTTTATGATCTTAAGAAACAAAATTATAATAATGGTACATTTCTGAGCAAGACAAAAGACCTTTTCTTTCTCTAAAAAAAAAAATCCTTTCTCTAAATACCAAAAATTTAAAATTTTACTCTTAAAAGTTTTAGCTTTCAACATATTTAAGTCCCAAATCATTACTGTTTGTAGTCTCCTAACAGCTGTTAAAAAACTATAGTTGATTTTAAGCATTTTAATGAATGTTTAGTTTTAATAAAAACCTTTGTGAAAACAACCTACAATGAAACTCAGAATGTCACAGAAATCTAAAGTTCTCCAAGACATAACTTGATGTACAGTTCTTTCATAATTATTTCATTAGTAATACAGTAAAATGACACGAGAACAGAAAGCTTAATCCCCTCTCTATATTTTCTCTAAACATTGCCTTAAGGAAAGGACTGTCTTTGAGTCATCCACATTATGTCAGGCACTGTGATCCTTTCTTTATTACAGGATAGGCATATAGCCTACAGTATGAAACATGGAGCCTGGATTCTATACCATGCTTTACCACAAAAAGGACAAGTAAAAAGGCTTTGTGATGAAAGACATCTATATAATATGAACTCTCATCATCAATTCTTTGGGTGAAGTAATATTTTAAAAGTTAGCTAAACTTCTTGGGGGAAAAACGTATAACACAAATTCTGATTATGATGTATTAGTAAACTGTAAAGTAGATCCTTCTTAACTTATTCTCAATTTTGGCTGCTCCTTGGAATTACCTGGGGGAGCTTTCCAAAACACTGATGCCAAATCCAATCCCAAGGATTCTACTTTAACTAGACTGGAGACAGCCTGTAAAGGTTCCTCAGGTAATTTTAAGTGCAACTAAGACAGAGTTACTGTTCTAAGCGCACAGGTGATTATTTTAACATCAGGTTAAAAAACCATCTTCTATCTAGTAGTTTACTAAATTAACACCAATAATACCAAGGATACGAAGTTTTGGGTAACAGTAAATATGCAAAGTTTTTACATAATGAGAAAATGTATGGACTCTGAATGTGATGTGTTTTATTTATTAGAATTTGAGAAACCTTGTGAAGTTGTTACAGTTTAAAAATTCCATAAAGGAAACAGGATCTCAAAAGGGCTTGGACCAATGTTTGGCCAAGTTGGAATTCCATCCAGAGAGGATCTAACAGGAGTTAGTTGAGGGCAGCATCATATTCATCTTGACCTCTCCAGGTTAGACACACCACTGTTTGCTCAATTAAATCAGGGATGAAAGCCAAGCTGGCAACTAAATTTTTTTTTTTTAAAAGATTTTATTTATTTATTTGACAGAGATAGAGACAGCCAGCGAGAGAGGGAACACAAGCAGGGGGAGTGGGAGAGGAAGAAGCAGGCTCATAGCAGAGGAGCCTGATGTGGGGCTCGATCCCATAATGCCAGGATCACGCCCTGAGCCGAAGGCAGACGCCCAACGACTGAGCCACCCAGGCGCCCCTGGCAACTAAATTTTAAAGACTTTTTCCTTTTAGAAAATAGCTGGCATTCATGAAGTTCGTAGTATAACTTCAGTAGTCAGTTCAAAGGAAATGTTAGAAAATTAAAATGAACCTAAGTAATTAAAGTGAAATTTTTTTTTTGGAAAGCATATGGTCTTATTTTAGAGACGGTGAGCAAAGTTTTACTTCAATATCAATTCTAAAGTAAAAATGTGTTCACTTGAAACATTAATCAAATGAAGTAACAGAACAATACTTCACAAAATGGATATTTACTACAAAGAAAAAATAATTATGACAAATTGGGGTTAGACTAAGTCTTTGAAGGCAGTAACTAGGTCTCATTCATCTTCACACTGCAGAGCCAAGCACCTAGGAGGAACTCAATAAATACAGGTTGAATTAAACAGTTTAATATTTTAGACTGGCATTAGTAAACTTCAGGTTCGGCAGATATGTTAGAAAAATACTAATAAAAATAACAAAATTATTTAACATGCTAAATGATTTGAGGAGTAAACTTTGCATATGGATACCCTGCCTGGTTAAAATGATATAAAAAATTTAAAAGAACAATGTTGGATACTGAAGGGGAGTAAGAAACAGAGTTAATTTCTCAGGACATACAAACTTAATAAAGATGTGAAAGTCACAGAGTAACAGAATTTTATAGCTCCAAGGGACCTTACATAACAGTTCATTAGAAGAAAAATGCCACGTGATTGTACAGACTTACAAAATGACATAGGAGTACACATCAAGCTCTTGTGGTCTGAGATGGACTTTAAGTTTTATCTTGAGGGAAGGAAAGACTACACAAAGAGGGAGGGGGTGGAGGGCATTCATGATGAGTTTAACTGTATGAACAAAAAGTCTAGAGCTGAAAAAGTACAAGGTATTTTGGAAATTAAAAAATAATCTGATAGGAATACAGTATTTATATATGAGCGAGAGAAAAGACAAGGCTGGAAAGGAGTATGTAATGCTCAACTAAGGAGTCTGGACCAAAAAGACAGATACTAAGAATAAATGGCTTTTAAGACATTAATAAAGTAACAATTTATGGAGGACAAATTATCTGATGCTTTTGTATTCTATTATTTTGAGGGAGTTAAGAATAACAAAAGCACCCAAACAGACTGTTAAGGAATGAATATTCCTATTGATTATACATTTTTACCTCAACGTTCTTTCAAAGTTGCAAGGCATATAAACAGATTTTATGAGAGTAAAGTGATGAAACCCATTTGTATGTTTAATAGTTTTTCTAAGACAGGGAATGTTTACTTAACCCAAAAATTTTTAAATAAAAATTTTAAAAAATTTTTAATGAAAAAAGATATGGCAGTTGGTCACCCAAAGAATGGCTTATTCCTTAAGGTATAATTTGATTTGAATACAAATTATTATTTAGAAATGTGAAAGCTGAATTCCATTCCTACTGTTCTTATTGCTTATAATGAGTAACTGGCATAGCTCTTACCCTATTCTTAGCATGAAACTTGGCACTTGATACTGCACTGATGTCAACACAATTTAGACTGGGAATTCAGTTATTGACTAAATACTAAAATGACAAAGCAGTGTTTTTGTTGAAAATTACAACACAACATTCCAAATTTCACGTGTTACATTTTGGAATTAATTTTTTTCCCTTACATAATAAAAAAAAAGTACTATGCTAAATGTCAAACATTATACTGAAACTCAACTTTGTAACAGTCAACATTCTGTCAATGTTTCAACTACTCTCCTTTTATCTCCTCTGGAATATTTTAAAGCAATCCTCAGACATGATATAGTTTATACATAAATATTTCAGAATCTATTTCTAACAGATACAGACTTAATAATAAAAAGGCATGTTGAAGGAGTCTGTTCCTCCTGAAATTTTTACCTTCTCAGTAAATGGCTCAAGCCACAACCTTATAGTCTTCCTTAACTCATCTTTCCTTCCCTACCCTTGAGCCAATCTGGGAAGCAATAATGAATAGATTCTGAACCTTCCCTGCTATCACTCTCACCTAAGTTATATCACTTTTTGCCTATCCTATGGCTACAGTTCCATAACTGATGTCCCTAGTACCCCAGAACCTCTGAGTCTTTGCACTTTTTCCTTCTGCCTAAATTGCTTTTCTTCCAAAAAACTGGAACTGTCACTTCCCTGAGGTCTCTTGGAATTTGATCCTATTGGAAAGGCTTGCCATGATCCTTAATGTCTATACAACACAGCAAAAGCTGCTCCTCCCCCTCCCCAGCCTTTTTCTCCATCACCTGATGTATTTACTGCTAGATTATAAACTCCAGGAGGGCAGAGGTTTTGTTAATTTTATTCACTGCTGTATCACCAGTGTCCAAAACAGTGTAAGGCAGACACAGAGTAGGCATGAAAATATTTAATACTGAAAACTATTTGACAACTCAACAGACTAGGACTTTAAAAACTAAAGAATCTGAAACAAATAATTAAAATTCATCTAGGAAGTACATCTTTTGAGAGCTTTGCTAGATTTTTTATATCAAGTCTATCGACAATTTAAATCAAATTCTAGTACATGAGTCTGTCCTATTTAAGCACTGTGGATTATGCACCTGAAAACATACCTGTCTTTAAAAGTGTCATTATAATGTCGAATTTCCACTCAACAAAAAAAAATCATTGGGAATCAGCAATAAAACAAACACCAAAGGCCTCTTTTCCGTTAACATTCTCATAAATCAAATTCATTTCTGACCTTCAACCACTCATTCTTCTTGCTCCATGTCTTTGAACTACTAAAAGTAGGTTAATTTAAATCAACAAATTATTTTAACCATATAGTTCAATGTCTTTTCAATATAGATTGTATTTTCATGGAGAATGGGGAGATGAGGGTTAAGGCAGCTAGCTTATTACTCACTATGCAGATTTTGGAACTGAGAAATCAAGACCTAGAAGGAATTTCCCATGCCTTAAGTGCTATCTTCTTAAGTGTTACTGAAATGCTCAGATTGTAGTACTAGATGATCTTTAAGGTCTCTCTAACCTGTAACATTCTATTATTCTGTACCTGCAAAGCCTGCACTGGAAGAGAGAAGCCGCTTGCAATGAGTAGTAGATCAGACAGCACTTGGCTATTTACTAGTCATGCAAGTTAATCAAGTTTCTTAACCTCTCTAAGGCTATTTCCTCATATATAAAAGGAGTTAATAACATCTATCCGGCAAAATTACAGAAAGGATAATAGGTAATCTGTCAAATGCCTTGCAAATGTTTGACAGTTTTTTCACAATACAGGCAGCTATTACCTTGTTCTAGTTCCACCACTCCTCTGCAAAGAGCAGAGCAATGTAAGATCAACTATACCAATAAAATTGGGATAAAGGAGACAAGTAAAGTAGTAAAGGCAGGACAACTGATTTACATTTCAGTATCATTTTGGTATGCATATTAGAAAACTACTTTTGTTTTCTCTTTACAAAAGAATGTTGTTGCTACTGTGCCTATAACATTAACTTAAACACCAGATTGTTTATTACTCATGTTGTGGTGAAATTTACATCTGTTCATAGATTTAACTGAGTTGGTATAATGTGGGTGATGACTGCGCAAAACTGTCCAAGTTCCCTAGACTGATACTTATTTGGGGAATGCCACGAGATAGCTAAATTCCCCCCCTTAAAGTGTATTTGAAACACAAAACTCTGACAACAGGCATAACACGAGTCTCCCCCCCCCCCCCATGTCCTACTGCCGGTGCTTCCCATTTTGAGAATGAGTGGGAACCCCCAAACTCCAGACTTCCCGAGGCCTCGGTGGAGTACGGACGCCAACTGCTGATCTCCATTTCACCCGCGGACTGCCTAAGCCCTGGACCGTCCTTTCAGGGAGAGAGAGGGCTGGAAGGAACTGTGTTGGCAGCTCTCTGGGTTCAGGGGCAGGAAAAGGAAACTTCCTTCTTGGACTCCGCGGGGAGAATGAGGGAGACGAAAGGAAAGGGTGGGGGTGGTGCAAGAAAGGTCTGTCTCTCGGTTACCGCGCGGGGCTCGCAGGGTTCTCGCCCGCCCCGGGAGGGCGGCCACACCAGCACCGTCGCCGTGGGGCCAGAAAGGCCGGCGGTGCTGTGTCTCGGCGCGGGGCCGAACTCTAGATGTCCTTCAGAGGCGGGGGAAGCTCCCGGCCGGGTCCCCACCGCGCCTCGCTTCCGGGGAAGCGGCGGTTGAACGGGAGGGGGGCAGAAAACGGCCGCCGGACCCGGAGGGGCATCAGGCCGCGCTCATCAGCCAGGCCTCCGGCCGCAGGCCTGCCAGCCAGTCAGTGAGGCCGGGTGCGGAGAGCGACGCCACCTCGGGCGGCCACTCCTTGGCCCTTTCGGGCCCATTCCCTACCCCGGCCCCCGCCCCACCGCGGTACCTGCACTGCACGACTGAGGAAGGTGCCCGCGTCGGCCGCCAGCTTCTTCACGTTGAAGTCCATGATGTTCATCCTGGGCGGCAGCCGGGAGAAGCTGCCGGCTGACCTAGCGGGGAGGCGCCGCGGCCGGGCTGGGGCGCCGGGCGAGAGTGGCTTGGGCAGACGTGGTAGGTGGAGGGAGGCGGCGCCAGCCCCGCCACCGCAGCTGTCGTTTCCGTGAAGGGGAAGCGAGAGGGTGGGGCGGGGGAGAGAACGAGCGCCTCGGGGCGGGCCGCGCGCCCGGGAGGCGGCGGCGGCCGAGACGCACGGCCTGCTCCGCCGGGAGTGGGGTGTTAGCGTCGACACTAGCTGCGGTGGGCGTGCAGGACACTGACGGACTGGTATCCGCCGTGTGGGGCGGGGTCTCGGACGGAGGAAGCTGGCGCCGGCCGCGGGGTGGAGCCTTTTCAGAGGTTATCGCGGGAACAGCGACCCCTTCTGGATCGCCGCGGCTCAGTCGCAGGGCGCGCCGGAAGCTCGGCTAGCAGCACGGGAGGGAAAGCCACTTTAGCCCCGAGAATGGAGTCTCGGGGTCGTAGCGCTGCTGTAGGTTTGCATTTAAGCTCCTGAAAACTAAAAGCAGAGACAACCCAAATGCCCCTTTTTGTTTTAAGAAACAACTTGAAAATGGTGGTATAGAATTACATTATCTGTGAAATTAGAACCAACAGCTCCCTGTTATCTTGTAGCACCCCGCGCCCCGCTTATCCCGGACGCCTGGTGGCACTCGGCGAACGTTTGCTGTTAGAATGGAGTTGAATTTATAGTCCCCACTGAGTCTGTTGTTCATTCAGCATTATTGAGAATCTTCTTTGTACCAGGACTGAATCATGTGCTGAGATACCATGCTGAACAACGCTGTCCCTGGCCTCAAGGAGCTCTCAGGTTACTTGACAACCTTCGGGGACATCTCCACCCCCACCTGAAGCTCTGTTAACTGTTTGCTGCTACAGGGACTTTCTGACTGTCTTAAGGCAGCAGGCACACCCTGGATCACGGAAGCAACACTGGATGCCTACTGGGTGCAAAGTGCGGTGACGGGACACAACGTGCCAGGTGGAGAACGTAAAGAAGTGTAAAATGGTGAGTGGGATAGAATAACTCTTAACCCTTAACATTCAGTCTGGGGAATTTTAATAACAAATGAGAATATGATGTGAAATCTGTTCAAGAGCCCATGATTCCAAGTAACTTCCCAAGCATCTTTCAGGATACCAACCTATGCTTGAATTAAGTCAAAACGTTAAAACAGGTGCTACCACAGAGGGGAGAGACAGTATTTCAAGAATAAGAAAACACTCCATGTTATTTTTTGTCACTGTGCCCTTTTGTTACATTAGCGCTGGGAAAATGCAGGCCCAGCAGGCAATGAAATGAGCTCATGTTTGTGCTTTTGTGTTTTACTGAAGCAGTCACAGAAGCAGTAGCTGTTGTTAAAGGCTGAAAGATTAGTTCCTAAAGACATAAAGAACAGCAGATACGTGTAAATGTTTGTGTTTGTTTATTTATTTATTTATTTATTTATTTATTTATTTATTTATTTATTTTTTTGTGGTGGTGACAGAAACAATCACTTCTTTCTAAGGTAACGCCAAAAGAACGAGTCTCCCAAGACCAAAACTACTCCATGTATCTTTCATCTTAACCTATTTTCCCAGAAATATGAAAAAAAGAAATATGTAATCAGGAATCTTGTTTTTCATTTATTGTCCATTTTAGATTTTTATGTGGAAAAGCACTTTCTCTCTTTCCAGACATCTGTCTTCACAATAAGTATATTTGCCATAATCTATGTCCTTCCATCTTAGGATCACAAAACTCTGTCCACCGTTAATAGAAAAAATTCTGAATCCTCTTCTTCAAACATGTAGATCTTCCTAACTTGAAAAAAAAATTTCACTTCTTCCTGTTGAGCCCATTAGAGCTGTTTCTCCTGTTTCACTGACAAATTCATAAGACTCATGTATCGCCTCTATTCCCTTACTATCCGTTTCCTGCCCATTTCAATGCAGTTGACTTCTGTTGCCATAACTACACCTAAACAGCATTCTTGAGGTTGCCAGTTATCTTCTTGATAAACTCATCGGCTTTTTCTTAGACTTCCACAGTGACTCTACTTACTGCCTTCCCAATGATACACTCCTTTATAGGCACTTATTATTTCCTGGTTTTCCCTCTACCTCCTGGACTTGTCCATTCTATTCTGCTGGCACTTCTGATGCCTTTGCTGTAGGTATTCCTTAATTTCAATGTTTAGCACTTTTTTAGTTCACTTTTCTTTGATCAGTTTGTTTCTTAATCATGACTTCAGTTACACCACTTCATTCTTTTCTGCATTCATTCAGTAAATATTTTTTGGACATCTGTGTGCCACATGGTATTATTCTTGTGGCTAGGGATATAGTAGGCAACAAAACAGAACAACCCTTGCTCTCGTGGGATTTTATAATTAATCTGGTAAGTCAGAAGTTGAATAAGTGTGATGAAATGCTAATGAGGAATCCAGAGTGCTTTTAAATGTTTACTTCCAGCCTGTACCTAGTAACCTGAATTCTAATTTGGAGGTTTGGTCTTCCTGTAAGGGTTCTAGATCACCTTTTAATGTTTTCTTTTTCTGTCCACTATACTAACTTCTTACTCCAATACGAAGTATTATGGAAGCAATATTTTTAAGATCATACGAAGTGCTGAATACCTGAAATCTTCCCCCCAATTTTTAGCTTAAAAAAATAAACAAAATCTTTATAAAAATGGTATTGTAGGTAGTATGATATGCCTTTTAATTTGTTTTTTTTTTTTTTTTTTTTGCTAATGGCTGACAAGGTGTTCATTACCTCATGTCTGGACCAATGACATCTAAAGTGGAAGTATATATACTTCATTGGGGTGTGCAATATGACCCACTGGAACACAGAAAAAATATTAGAAGTTTGGTTTGTATTTTATCTAACAAATAGGAAAAAATTATTTCATTAATTTTTTCATAAATATGGATTGACACTGGTGTCCTTACTTTGCATTTATCATTTAGACACATGTCACAGATAGTAAATAAGGTATCCTAAGGGAAGAATGGGAATTTCACAGCTTGGAAGAGTTGAAATTAGTAATTTCCTTCAATTATTTGCATCAGCATATGGTAACATAATACAGTGTGGCTGCTTAAGTGTATTTGTAGATGATATTATCCATCCAGTTTTAACTAAACAAACCTCCACAAAAATGGGCAAGTAGCCTAAAGAGTTTCCCCCACCCTCTTGTACTGTTGGTGGGAATGCAAACTGGTGCAGCCCGTCTGGAAAATAGTATGGAGGGTCCTCAAAAAGTTAAAAATAAAACTAGCCTATGACCCAGCAATTGCACTACTAGGTAAGTACAAATCTGCACAAAAATACAGATTCGGAGGGGTACATGCACCCTGATTTTTGGGAACATTTTATTTATTTATTTATTTATTTATTTATTTATTTATTTATTTGAGGGGGAGAGAGAGAGAGTGAGAGAGCATGGCACACCAGTGGAGGGGAGAGAGGGAGAGGGACAAGCAGACTCCACACTGAGCACTGAGCCCGATGTGGGGCTCGGTCCCACAACCCTGAGATTATGACCTGAACTGAAACCAAGAGTCGGTTGCCCGACCAGCTGAGCCACCCAGGTGCCTCCACCCTGATGTTTATAGCAGCATTATCAATAATAACTAAACTATGTGAAGAGCCCAGATATCCCATCGACTGATGAATGGATGAAGAAGATGTGATATATATCTACAGTGGAATATTACACAGCCTTCAAAAGAATGAAATCTGGCCATTTACAATGACGTGGATGCAGCTTAGAGTGTATTATGCTAAACTAAATAAGTCAGAGAAAGACAAATACTATATGTGGAATTTAAGAATCTTATATGTGGAATTTAAGAAACAAAACAGATGAACATATGGGAAGAAAAAAAAGAAAGAAAGGGAAGCAAACCACAAGAGACTCTTAATGATGGAGAACAAACTGAGGTTTGATGGAGGGAGGTGAGTGGGGAATGGGCTAAATGGATGATGGGTATTAAGGAGGGCACTTGTTACGATGAACACTGGGTATTATATGTAAGTGATGAATCACTAAATTCTTCTTCTGAAACCAATATTACACTATATATCAACTAAGTAGGATTTAAATAAAAATTTGAAAAGGAAAAGAAAAGAATTTCCCCAAAGAAACCATCGTTAAAGGTAAGTAAACAAGAAATGCCAGAGTTGAATATGTAAAGAAGGCTGTTGATAATATGGATTAAAAGATGATTAAAACTTGGTTCCAACTTTCAAGGAACTCAGAATCTAGTGGGGGAAACAGATTTGTAAAGTAAAACACAATGTGAAAACTATAGCCGTAAAAGTTTGTATAAAATTGGGCTAGAGGGGCGCCTGGGTGGCTCACTTTTTTGAGCATGGGACTCACGGTTTGGGCTCAGGTCATGATCTCAGGGTCTGGAGATCAAGCCCTGCCCTGTGATGGGCCCCGTGCTCAGCAGGGAGTTTGCTTGGAATTCTCTCTCCCTCTGCCCCTACCCCCTCCACTCGAATGTATTCTCTCTCTCTCTCTCTCAAATAAATAAATAAATCTTAAAAAAATTTTTAAAAAGATTGGGGGACAGTGAGAGGAACAGAGTATTAGCTAACAGGATAATAGAAGTGATAATTAAGACTTCTGGCTGACTTTTGCTTGAATTCATTGGAAAATTGAAGTTTGAGGGTAGGGAGATGATTAGACTTAATTTAGAACATGTTTTGGGTACTGTGGATAATGAACTAGGGAAGGGCAAAGACAGATAGGAAGACCAATTAGGATTCTGTTGCCGTAACTTACCTTGTACTCTGCTATATTGAAATTTTGATTCAGAAATCTCATTTTCACCAACATTCCCTCTCATTTGATCTCTCTCATTCCTTTGCTCATTTAGTGTGTTCTTACTATCATCAAAGCGTGCAGGCCCATGCCTCATTACTGTTCTACCAATTTTTAACTCTTACTAGCACTCTAGATTCCCTCTATCCTTCTGAGCCATCAACCTACATTCCCAAATGAATGTTTTCTCTGTTCATGCCGTCAAACTGCCAAGCATTATTAGGGAAAATTGCACCATCTTGTAGATGGATGCTACTACCAATGCATGATTTCCCATTTCCATTGAACCTTTATAATTGCCTAGAAGTGCTTTTACTTCTTCCTAATGAACGCCTTTTCACACTCTGCAGACCCTACTGTAAAACTTTGCCACTCCCATTAAGATGCTTGCTTTATTCTCATATGCCTTTATTCTCAGCCTTTGATACTTTTTCCTTCCAGAGGGACTATATGTCATCAAGCTATTTGGCAGGAGCTCCTTCATCAAATTCCCGTATTTCCACCTTTTGTCCTTTCCACCCACCCTGCACACCCATCGTTATTTCCAGATGGTTCGAAGGAAGAGGTATGCCAGGTGTTCTCTTCTGAGTCAAGGTACTGCTCTCTTAATCTTGGCTGTACATTGCTATCACCTGGAGAGTTTAAGCAACCACAGATGCCTCAGCCCCTTCCCCCGGAGTGTGGAACAGGCATTGGGATGTTTAGAAGCTCCTCCAGGTGATTCTAATGTGTGCCCTAGGATGAGAATGAACCCATCATCCTCTGAAAACTTGCTCCCTGGTCTCTAGCCTATGCTTGTAGGCAGATTCCCTTTCTCTTACTGGATTGAGTCCCTCAAGGGCAGCAACCATTTCTTATTCATTCTTATAGTTTTATGGTCTACATTCCCGGCAGCATAGTGGATCCTCAATTTGTTAAATGAATAAAGTAATCAAATCAAGATGTATACAGTTCTTTTGTGGCCCCTCCTCTCCAATCTAAATGTCCAACTACAGATTGAATATTTCCGGTGCTGAGCCTGTTTAGTTTGTTTTTCTTCCTTTTTTAAAAAAATATTTTATTTATTCGACAGACAGAGCGCAAGAGAGAGAGCGAGCCCACAAGCAATAGCAGAGGGAGAGGGAAAAGCAGGCTCCCCTGCTGAGCAGGGGTCCTCACGGGGCTCGATCCTAGGACCCTGGGGTCATGACCTGAGCCAAAGGCAAATGCTTAACAGACTGAGCCACCCAGGTGCCCCTAGTTTGCTTTTCTTAGAAATTGTTTTTCTTCTTGGGTTTCCTGTAATGATAAATTGAATTATATGCACCAAGTCACCTAAGCTAAAAATCTGAGTACCCTATGATTATTTACTCTTATTTCTCACACAAAATTGATCAAGTCCTGACAATTTTTTAGCAGAATTATTTCCCATCTTCATCTTCCTTTTTTTTAAAAAAAAAAAAATGAGGTATAATTGACATACCACATTATATTAGTTTCAAGTGTACAACATAATGATTCACTATGTAGAATCGGTTACAAAAATTTTTTTTTCTTGTGAGAACTTTTAAGATCTATTCTCTTTGCAACTTTCAAATATGCAATATAGCATTTTTAACTATGGTCACTATGTTGTACATTACATCCCCATTACTTACTTATTTTATAACTTGAAGTTTGTAACTTTTGGCCTCTTTCACACATTTCTTCCCTGTGGTCCCCTCTGGCAACCACCAATCAGTTCTCTCCGTGAACTTGGGTTTGTTGTTGTTGTTTTAGATTTCCCAGATAAGTGATATCATATGGTACTTGTTTTTCTCTGTTTGATTTATTTCACTTAGCATACTAAGTCCATCCATGTTGTCACAAATGGCAAGATTTTATTCTCTTTATGGATGAATAATATTCTGCTGTGTGTATATGTGCCACATATCATATTTTTTTACCCATTCATCCATTGATGGACTCTTAAGTTATTTCCATATCTTGCCTATTGTAAATAATACTGTAATGAAGGAACATGGGGGTGCAGAAATCTTTTTGAGTTAGTGCTTTCAGTTTTTTCAGGTAAATACCCAGAAGTGGAATTGCTGTATCATATAGTACTTTTTTTAATTTTTGGAGAATCTTCATACTGTTTTCCAGAGTAGCTGTACCAATTTACATTTGCACCAACAGTGCACAATGGTTCTCTTTTCTCCACATCCTCGCCAAAACTTATTTCCTGACTTTTGAAAATAGCCATTCTAACAGGTGTGAAGTGGTGGTTTTGATTTGCATTTCCCTGATGATTAATGATGTCGAGCACCTTTTCATGTACGTGTTGGCCAGCTAAATATTTTCATTGGAAAAATGTCTACTTAGATTTTCTGCCCATTTTTTAATTGGATTTTTTTTTTTTTGCTATTGAATTGTTTGAGTTCTTTATATATTTTGGATATTAATGCCTTATCAGACATATGACTTGCAAATAATTTCTCCCATTCAGTAGGTTGCCTTTACATTTTGTTAATGTTTTCCTTGATATGCAAAAGCTTTTTAGTTTGATATAGTCCCACTTGTTTATTTTTGCTTTTGATGCTTTTGGTGTCAGGTTAAAAAAAAAAAATCATCACCAAGATCTATGTCAAGGAGTTTACTGCCTATGTTTTCTTCTAGGAGTTTTATGGTTTCAGTTTTTTTTTTTTTAATTTTTTTTTATTATATTATGTTAGTCACCGTGCAGTACATCCCTGGTTTTTGATGTAAAGTTCCATGATTCATTAGTTGCGTATAACACCCAGTGCACCATGCAATACGTGCCCTCCTTACTACCCATCACCAGCCTATCCCATTCCCCCACCCCCCCTCCCCTCTGAGGCCCTCAGTTTGTTTCTCAGAGTCCATAGTCTCTCATGCTTCATTTCCCCTTCTGATTACCCGCCCTTTCTTTATCCCTTTCTTCCCCTACCGGTCTTCCTAGTTCTTATGTTCCATTGATGAGAGAAACCATATGATAATTGTCTTTCTCTGCTTGACTTATTTCACTTAACATTATCTCCTCCAGTGCCGTCCATGTTGCAGCAAATGTTGAGAAATCGTTCTTTTTGATGGCTGAGTAATATTCCATTGTATATATGGACCACGACTTCTTAATCCAGTCATCTGTTGAAGGGCATCTGGGCTCCTTCCACGATTTAGCTATTGTGGACAAAGCTGCTATGAACATTAGGGTGCATATGGCCCTTCTCTTCACTACGTCTGTATCTTTGGGGTAAATACCCAGGAGTGCAATGGCTGGGTCATAGGATAGCTCAATTTTTAACTTTTTAAGGGACCTCCACACTATTTTCCAGAGTGGCTGTGCCAACTTGCATTCCCACCAACAATGTAGGAGGGATCCCCTTTCTCCACATCCTCTCCAACAATTGTTGTTTCTTGTCTTGTCTATTTTTGCCATTCTAACTGGCGTAAGGTGGTATCTTAGTGTGGTTTTGATTTGAATTTCCCTGATGGCTAATGATTTTGAACATTTTTTCATGTGTCTGTTAGCCATTTGTATGTCATCATTGGAAAAGTGTCTGTTCATATCTTCTGCCCATTTTATGATTTGTTTATTTGTTTCTCGTGTATTGAGTTTGAGAAGTTCTTTGTAGATCTTGGATACCAGTCTTTTATCTTTAGTATCATTTGCAAATATCTTCTCCCATTCCATGGGCTGCCTCTTAGTTTTTTTGACTGTTTCCTTGGCTGTGCAGAAGCTTTTTATCTTGATGAAGTCCCACAAGTTCATTTTATCTTTTGTTTCTCTTGCCTTTGGAGATGTGTCATGAAAAAGGTTGCTTTGGCCGATGTCGTAGAGGTTGCTGCCTATGTTCTCCTCTAGGATTTTGATGGATTCCTGTCTCACATCGAGGTCTTTCATCCATTTGGAGTTTATCTTTGTGTATGGTGTGAGAGAGTAGTCAAGTTTCATTCTTTTGCATTTAGCTGTCCAATTTTCCCAGCACCATTTATTAAGAGACTGTCTTTTTTCCACTGGATGTTTTTTCCTGCTTTGTCAAAGATTAGTTGCCCAAAGAGCCGAGGGTCCATTTCTGGGTTCTCTATTCTGTTCCATTGGTCTATGTGTCTGTTTTTGTGCTAGTACCATGCTGTCTTGGTGATCACAGCTTTGTAGTATAGCTTGAAATCCGGCAACGTGATGCCTCCAGCTTTGTTTTTCCTTTTCAACAATTCCTTGGCAATTCGGGGCCTTTTCTGGTTCCATACAAATTTAAGGGCTGTTTGTTCCAGTTCTTTGAAAAATGTCATTGGTATTTTGATCGGGATAGCATTGAAAGTGTAGATTGCTCTGGGTAGCATGGACATTTTAACTATGTTAATTCTTCCGATCCATGAGCATGGAATATTTTTCCATCTTTTTGTGTCTTCTTCAATGTCTTTCAAGAGTGATTTATAGTTTCTAGAATATAGATCCTTTACGTCTCTGGTTAAGTTAATTCCAAGGTAACGTATGGTTTTTGGTGCTATTGTAAATGGGATGGATTCCCTAATTTCTCTTTCTTCAGTCTCATTATTCATGTATAGAAATGCAACTGATTTCTGAGCATTGATTTTGTATCCCGCCACATTACTGAATTGCTCTATAACTTCTAAGAGTTTGGGTGTGGATTCTTTTGAGTTTTCCATATAGAGTATCATGTCATCTGCGAAGAGAGACATTTTGACTTCTTCTTTGCCGATTTGGATACGTTTTATCCCTTTTTGTTGTCTGATTGCTGTTGCAAGGACTTCTAGTACTATGTTGAATAATAGTGGCGAGAGTGGGCATCCTTGTCGTGTTCCTGATCTTAAGAGAAAGGCTTCCAGCTTTTCCCCATTGAGAATGATATTTGCTGTGGGCTTTTCATAGATGGTTTTATGAGGTTGAGGAATGTACCCTCTATCCCTACACTGTGAAGGGTTTTAATCAGGAAAGGATGCTTTATTTTGTCAAATGCTTTTTCTGCGTCTATTGAGAGAATCATATGATTTCTGGCTTTTTCCTTCTGGATAAAATCTAAGACACTGATAGATTTGTGAATGTTGAACCACCCTTGCATCCCAGGGATGAATCCCACTTGGTCATGATGGATAATCCTTTTAATGTACTGTTGGATTCTATTAGCCAGGATCTTGTTGAGAATTTTGGTGTCCATATTCATTAGGGAAATCGGTCTGTAATTCTTCTTTTTGATGGGGTCTTTGCCTGGTTTGGGGATCAAGGTAATATTGGCCTCATAGAATGAGTTTGGTAGTTTTCCTTCTGTTTCTGTTTTTTGAAATAGGTTTAGGAGAATAGGTATTATTTCTTCTTTGAATGTTTGGTAGAATTCCCCAGGAAAACCGTCCGGTCCTGGAGTTTTGTTTTTTGGAAGGTTGTTTATCACTGATTCAATCTCTTCATAATTAATTGGCCTGTTTAAAAAATCAATTTCTTCTTGTCTCAGTCTTGGTAGTTTACAGGTTTCCAGGAAGTCCTCCATCCCTTCCAGATTGCTTAATTTATTGGCATAAAGCTGTTGATAAAAGTTTCTAATAATCCTTCCAATTTCATTGGTGTTGGTTGTGATCTCTCCTTTTTCATTCATATTTTTATTAATTTGGGTCCTTTATTCTTTTGGATAAGTCTTGCCAGTGGTCTGTCAATTTTATTAACTCTTTCAAAGAAACAGCTTCTAGTTCTGTTGATCTGCTCTACTCTACTCCTGGTTTCTAATTCATTGATTTCTGCTCTAATCTTGATCAACTGCTTCCTCGTGCGTGTATTAGGCCTGTCCCTCTGTTGCTGTTCCAGCTTCTTGAGGTGAGAATATAAAAACTGCATTTTAGATTTTTCTAATCTTTTGAGTGAGGCTTGGATGGCTATGTATTTCCCCCTTAGGACTGCCTTTCAGTATCCCATAGGTTTTGGACTGTTGTGTTTTCATTCTCGTTGGTCTCCATAAATTGTTTAAATTGATTTTTGATTTCCTGGTTTATCGAATCATTCCTGAGCAGGATGGTTCTTAGTCTCCAAGTGTTTGAGTTTCTTCCAAATTTTTCCTTGTGATTGAGTTCCAATTTCAAAGCATTGTGGTCTGAGAATATGCAGGGAATAATTTCAGTCTTTTGGTATTGGTTGAGACCTGTTTTGTGACCCAGAACATGGTCTGTTCTTGAGAATGTTCCATGGGCATTAGAATGGAATGAGTATTCTTTGGTTCTGGGGTGTAGTGTTCCATATATATCTATGAGGTCCAACTCGTCAAGTATGGCATTCAAAGCTCTTGTTTCTTTTCTTTTTTTTTTTTTTAAAGATTTTATTTATTTATTTGACAGAGATAGAGACAGCCAGCGAGAGAGGGAACACAAGCAGGGGGAGTGGGAGAGGAAGAAGCAGGCTCATAGCGGAGGAGCCTGATGTGGGGCTCGATCCCACAACGCCGGGATCACGCCCTGAGCCGAAGGCAGACGCTTAACCGCTGTGCCACCCAGGCGCCCCCAAAGCTCTTGTTTCTATGTTGGTTTTCTGCTCCGGTGCTCTGTCTATTTCTGATAGTGGAGGGTTGAGGTCCCCTACTATTAATGTATTTTTATCTATATGTCTCTTTATTCTGGTTAAGAGTTGGCTTGTGTATCTTGCTGCTCCTCTGTTGGGGGCATATATATTTATAATTGTCATATGCACTTGTTGGATACATCCTTTAAGAATAATATAGTGCCCTTCGGTGTCTCTAACTATAGTTTTTAGTTTAAAACCCAATCTGTCTGATGTGAGAATTGCTACCCCAGCTTTCTTTTAAGGTCCATTGGTGTGAAAGATGGTATTCCATCCCTTTACTTTCAGTCCGAATGAATCTTTAGGTTCAAGATGAGAGTCTTGTAGACAGCAAATGGATGGGTCATGTCTTTTTATCCAATCTGCAACCCTGTGAAATTTTATGGGGGCATTTAGGCTATTTATATTGATACTTATTATTGAGCGATATGATTTTAATGATGCCATGTTGCCAGTAAAGTCTTTGTTTCTATAGATTGTGACTTTCTGTTCTGTATCACTCTTGGGGCCTTTTAATTTTTTAGAACCCCCCTTAATATCTCCTGTAGGGCTGGTTTCGTGGTTACGAAATTGGTCAATGACTGGCGAATCTGGAAGGTCTTTATTTCTCCATCAATTCTGAATGACAGCCTTGCTGGATAAAGGATCCTTGGCTGCATGTTTTTCTCTGAAAGAGCTTTAAAAATGCCCCCCCCCCAACCCTTTCTCTCATTCCAGGTCTGTGTAGACAGGTCTGACGTAATTCTGATACCTTTACCTTGGTACGTGAGAAGTTTCTTTGCCCTGGCTGCTTTCAATACTGTATCCTTGGATCTAATATTTGTGAGTCGCACTATGATGTGACGTGGTGTAGGTTTGTCGTGGTTGAGCTTGGGAGGGGTCCTCTCTGCCTCTTGGACATGATGCTTGTTTCCTTTGCTAGATTAGTGAGGTTTTCAGCTACAATTTGTTCAAATATCTCTTCTAGACCTCTGTTTTTCTCTACCCCCTCTGGGATGCCGATGATTCTGACATTGGAACTTTTCATTGAGTCAGTCATATCCAGTAACCTACGTTCTTGAGAGTGGATTTTTTTGAGTCCAGATTCTATTTTAGCTTTCTCTTCTACTAACACATCCTCCAATTCGCTGATACGTTCTGCCTCATTCACTGTGGCCATCAGAGCCTCTAGTTTTGACTGCATTTGGTTCATAGAATTTTAAATTTTTGCCAGATTTGCTCTCATTTCTGCCCTTAGAGATTCTATATTCTCATTAACATTTTCATTAATACTTTTTTCAAGTCTACACATCATCTTGACCATTGTTACTCTGAATTCCATTTCTGATAATTTCGTTATATCCATATCCATTAGTTCTGTGGAAGAGGTCACAGACTCATTGTCCTTTCTTTGCTGGGGGGGATTTCTCCTAATCATCATTCTGATGAGGAGAGGCTGCGGGGTTGTCCAGAGCCCAAATTATTGACTGGGTCCCAGGCAGTGTGCCCTTGTTTTATAGGAATCTTAGGGATGTGGGCTTCTTGATTTTTCAGCCTACCTTCTGGGGGAGGGGCCTGTCGCGCCAATACTCAGCCAACCCTGTTTGGGTAGAGTCTCTGTGTCCCCTGCGAGGGGGGATGGGGATGGGCATGCTATGAGCCGGTATTTCCAGGCTTTTGTTCTCTGGCAGCTTTCCCTGGCGGTTTGCTGTGCCTCTTCTGAGAGTCAGAGCAGCAGTGGCCAAATCCCAGCCTCTGTCTCAGAATAGAGGGATCACGGACCTTCTCCACTGATGTTGCTGCTCAACCCGGCAGTGTCCCTGGATGTGTGCCCCATAGCCGCGTCCCAGCCCTCACTTCCAGGGCCAGCATGTCTCTGTCCTTTGTGTTTCTAACACCGCCAGCCACCAGCCGCCAGCCGCCCCCGTGCTCCTGGACCTCCCGGTCTCAGTCTGGTTCCAGTGAGTGCACCGGAACTCCATTTCAGTCTTGTGGCGTGGTTCTCTGGCTCACTGTCTCAGTGCTGGTCCGCGAGTCAGTCCACTCCCCCATGCAGGTGGCTACCACTTCCCAGCGCCCGAATGGGGCGGCTCCCTCCCCCTTCCATTTATCTTCCGATATCTGTGTGCGGTTTCATGGCTCCCTGCTTCGTACCTCAATACTCAGCCCTGGAGATGTTCATTTGTAGAGATCCAGATGTATCTTCCTGCGTCTCAGGCTGATTCCGTGGATGTTCAGGATGGTCTGGTACCTATCCAACTCGATTCAGGGGACCGGCTGAAAAAGGGGTCCCCTACTCCTCTGCCATCTTAACTCCTCTCTAAATAAATAGAATCTTGAGTCCATGAGGCGGTCAGGTGGATCATATGTGTGGACGGTCTCTGAAAGAACTTGACTGGTAGGTTTTTGGCTGCCCAGTATTCAACACAGTCTTGTCCAAGTAACAAAGGACTCTTCCTTGAAGTTGTAGGTGGATTTGCGTTCTGAGGCTGATGGGAGGCACGGGTCCGGCTGGGTGGCGGGCTTCCCATGGAGCGCGGCTTAACCGCGCAGGTGCTGCCCGCCCCCACGTGCGAGCCCTGGGCCCAAGCCCCCGTGGAGCAAGCAGCGTGCTGTCCCCCCCACCTGACCCCTGAGGGACAGGGTGGCCTCTCAAGAAGTGTGGTTTCAGGTCTTATACATAAGTCTTTAACCCATTTGAGTTAATTTTTGTGTGTGGTGTAATATAGTGGTCCAGTTTCATTCTGTTGCATATGGCTATCCAATTTTACTATCACCATTTTTTGAAAAGACTACCCTTTCCCCATTGTTCTTGGCTTCTTTTTCATAAATTAATAGACCATATATGTGTGGGTTTATTTCTAGGCTATCTATTCTGTTCTATTGATCTGTGTGTTTGTTTTTTGACACTACTATACTGTTTTGATTACTATAGTTTTGTAATACAGTTTGCTTCCAGCTTGGTTCTTCCTTATCAAAATTGCTTTGGCTATTCTTTTTGTAATTAATTTTTAGTTTCATACCATTATGTTCAGATACTTGATATAATTTCAATCTTCATAAAATTCTTAAGACTTATTTTTTGGCCTAATATATGATACATCCTGAAGAATGTTCCATATCTACTTGAGAAGAATGTGTATTCTGTTGCTTTTGGGTGAAATGTTCTATATAAATCTGTTAAGTCCATCTGGTCTAATGTGTCATTTAAGGCCAACATTTCTTATTGATTTTCTGTCTAGATTATCTGTCCACTGATGTAAATGGGTTAATAAAGTCCCCAACTATATTGTATTGCTGTCTATTTCTTCTTTTAGGCTTATAAGTATTTGCTTTATATATTTAGGTGCTCCTATACTGGATGCATAAATATTTACAAATGTTCTGTTGTTGTATTGACCCCATTGTCATTATGTAATGCCCTTTGTCTCCTATTATAGTCTTTATTTTAAAATCTAGTTTGTCTGATATAAATATAGCTATCCCAGTTTGTTTGTTTTTTGGTTTCCATTTGCATAGATTTCGCTTTTCATCCTTTTGCTTCCAGTCTGTATTTGTCCTTACATCTGAAGTCTCTTGTAGGCAGCTTATAACATAGGTCTTGTTTTCTTACCCATTTAGCCATTCTATGTCTTGTAGTTGGAGAATTTAGTCCATTTACATTTAAAGTAATTATTGATAGTTATGTACTTATGATATTCTGTTAATTGTTTTCTGGCTATTTTGTAGATCCCTTCTGTTCCTTTTTTCTTCTGTTGCTCTCTTACTCATAGTTTGATGGTATGGTTAGATTCCTCTATCTTTTGTGTATCTACTATAGGATTTTCCTTTGTGGTTACATGAGGCTTACATATAACAACCTATATCTATAGCAGTCTATTTTAAGTTGATAACAACCTAAGTTTGAATGCATTCTAAAGCCCTACATTTTTACTGTACTTCCCTATTCCCTTGTTTTATGTATTTGATTTCACATTTTACATCTTCTTATCCTGTGTATCCCATAACTAATTATTATAGTTACAGTTATTTTTACTTTTTTCCTTTAACCTTCATACTAGCTTTATAAGTGTTTAATCCATTTTTTTTTTTAAAGATTTTATTTATTTGAGAGAGAGACAGTGAGAGAGAGCATGAGAGTGGGGTGAGGGGCAGAGGGAGAAGCAGACTCCCTGCTGAGCAGGGAACCTGATGTGGGACTCGATCCCAGGGCTCCGGGATCATGACCCAAACCAAAGGCAGTCGCTTAACCAACTGAGCCACCCAGGCGTCCATAATCCATTACCTTTACTATATATTTACCTTTCCTGTGAGATGTAGTCTTTCATATGTTTTTTGTTACTAATTAGCGCCTTTTCAGCTTGAAGAAGTCCATCTGCCATTTTATGTAAAGACAGTTTAGCGAGGATGTACTTTCTAAGTTTTTGCTTGTCTGGAAAACTCTTTATCTCTTCTTCAGTTCTGAATGATAACTATTCATGTATTCATGGTTGAAAGTTTTTTTTCTTTCAGTACTTTGAATCATGCCTCTGCCTTCTGGCCTGCAAAGTTTTTAACAACAACAAAAAAATCTGCATGTAGTTTTATGGGGGGGGGGTCCTCTTGTACATAACAAGTTGTTTTTCTCTTACGGCTTTTAAGATTCTCTCTTTGTGTTTGACTTTTGACATTTTAATTATAATGTCTGTTAGTGTGGGTCTTCTTGAATTCATCTTGTTTGGGACTTTCTGGGCTTCCTGGATCTGGATGTCTGGTTAGTTTTCCAGGTTCAAGAAGTTTTCAGGCATTATTTCTTCAAATAATTTTTCACCCCTTTCTCTCCCTTTTCTCTTTCTGGAATCCCTATAATGAGGATGTTAGTCTGTTTGATGTTGTTCCATAAGTTCCCATAAGCTCTCTTCCTTTTTTTCTATATATATATATTTTGCTGTTCTGGTTGGATGAAGTCCACTCTCCTGTCTTCAGATTAGCTGAACTTTTTTCTTCCTTCATCTAGCCTGCTGTTGAACCCCTTTAGTCTGTTTTTCAGTTTCAGTTATTGTAGTCTTCAGCTCTGTGACTTCTGTTTGGTGTTTTCTTATATTTTCTGTTTCTTTGTTGAAGTTCTCACTGTGTTCATTCTTCTCCCAAGTTTGTTGAGCATCTTTATGACCATTACTTTGAACTCTTTATCAGATAAATTAATTATCCCTGCTTCATTAAGGTTTTTTCTGAGGTTTTATCTTGTTCTTTTGTATGGAATATATCTTTCTGTTTCTCCATTCTACTTGATTCTCTTAGTTTCTCTGTGTTAGATAAAACATCCACTTCTCCTAGTCTGAAGTAGTGGCCTTGTGTAGGAGATGAACATTGTCATTCAACCCAGCCCTAGCTCTTGGTTGTCTGTCAAATCTTTGTAATTGTCTAAGCAGCCTTATATTTTTAATAGCTCCCAGTAGCTGAGGGTGTGCCAAAATCTGTCAGTGTCCCAAACGGGAGGATCTCAATGAGCACCTAGATTCAGGCTGATTGGAATATAGACCTTCCGGTAGCAGCTATTAAAGTATGCACATGTCCTTTGAGATTGCAAACATAAGCCCTGCTGGCCACCAGAGCCAGGCCATCTGGAGGTGTCCTCTGGGCATTAGTCACAAAAATTGGTGCTCCAGACAAGTGTATAAGGTTTTTTTTCTCTGGGAGATGTTAGCAAGCTGTAGCAAGGTAGAGGGAGAGTGCAAAGATGGCATCCATTGGCTTAGTTCCGTGAGAGTAGCTCCATAGGCCCCTAGGTGTGTGCCACACCTGAAGCCTGTCCTTCAGACTGAAACTCCAGGATAAACAAAGAAACCTCTTTCATAGAAAGACTAGTGATGTGCTTCAGTCTGTTGAAAGTGCAGTAACCTGGGGGTGGTATCCTGCCAAGAACTATCTCTCTGATTGTTACAGCCCCATGAGGCCCAGGAATGCAAGCTCTCCTGGGCTCCAGAGCCAGGCAATCAAGGAGCATCCCCTGGTTGGTAGCTGCACAAATCAGGGCACCGGACATGTGTAAAAACTACCTTTTGGGAGTTACTGGTGTGCTGGTGTATGGCAAGATAGTGTGAAGATGGTGCTCGTCAGCTCTAGCAAGGAAGAGAAAGAATGTAAAGATGGCACCCACTAGAAAAAGAAAAAAGAAAGAGATTGTGCCTGTTGGCTAGAGCAAGGCAGTAGGAGAGTGTGACAGTGACATCCCCGGAGAGTTATTTAGCAGGCTCTTGTTTGTATGCGTCAAATTAGATGTCTGCCCCTCAGGCCAATGCTTTCATGTAAGCAGGTGAGCCTCTTTCACTTAAAGTCTGAGTGCTATCAGCTGCTTCTGAGCTGGGCCCTGGGGTGGGTGAGTCCAAGCATGTGAGCCCTTTGAGAGCTGTTTCTTAGATTGCTACAGTCTTGTGGTGTGAACCCCACTGGTTTTCAAAGCTACACGTTTTGGGGGCTCATCTCTCAGGTGCAGATCTTAAAAGTTGGGATGCCGGTTATGGGTTCAAACCCTTTGTTCCTCAAGGACAAGCTCCAGATTTTGAATTTCCCTCCTGATTATAGGTCTCCACACTTCAGGTGAAGTTTATAACAATTTATGGCAAGTTTGTGTCCAAGCCTCTTTTACCTGCTTCATTGTGGCTTTTTTCTTGTTTCCCCAATGTGTAGTTGTTGCTTAGACAGCCTTTAGGTTTTTTCAGAGGAAATTTTCCATAAGTAGATGTAGATTTGGTATGTCTGTGGGAAGAGGTGAGTTAAGAATCTTCCTACATCACCATGTTGAACTGGAACCCATCTTCTTATTTTTAAAAAATAATTGTTTTATATTGAAACAATTTCAGACCTACAAAAAATTGCAAGAATAGTACAAACAATTTCTGTATATCCTTTGCCAGAAAGCTCTTTCAAGCTTTGCCAGTGATTCCAATAATGTCTTTATAGCAAAAACATCCAAGCCAGGATCAGATGTTGCACCCGGTTGTCATGGTGCTCCATCCTCCTTGAATCTGGATCAGTTCTTCATCTTTTTTTTTTTTTTTTTGGACACTCTATCCCTACCTCATTCTTTCTGAAGAGTTAATCACTGTTCTTAAGTCGACTTGATTAATATCGATTGTGTTTTGTATTTTCACTGATTATATATGGAACTGTAAATGATACTAGTTTATATTTTAAATTACATAAATGGCGTACAGATGCATCCTTTTGTGATTAGGAATCTAATACTGTTCTTTGTCATGTCTGTTGACTCACTGCTTGTAGATGATTCCTTTTCTGTCTTGAAAAAATGAATTCGTTTTTAGTGTTTTTTAAAAAAATGTTTCTTCTGTCAGAGATCCTTATGGTTATCACTGGCAAGAGACCAATTTTTATATGAATTTCTTTCTGGACTTAGAAGTTCCAAGATTATTTAGATATTGTAAATTTGAAACCCTAACCAGCTAGAGCGCAAATCATGATTACAAATACTCTTGGGAGACCACTTTCTCCCTCTTTTTAGAGTTCATACCATGACAGGAAAGGTTCCTTGTCCTCTTGGTGTGCTAAGGGGTGAATTTCGTCAAATTTACCTTTTCACTGAGGGTACAGAACTTACCAGAATTTAATTTATTTATGTAGGGAGAGAGTATGAGGAAGGGCTTGTAGTTTCTAATTTCTGCTTTCAGCAAGGGCTCAAAATCTTATCTTTGGTTACTATATGGGTTTAAATATTCCAGCACCTTCCTCACCCATCCCCTCCCCACTCAATACAGGGTCATATTGTGTGCTCCAGGCTCTGATGTTCAGTTCCTTCTTTATTTCTGCCACTTAAGTATTTCCCTGTATTTTTTGTAAGCTCAAGCATGTATTAAAAATATTTTGTTTGCATCTCATCCAGCAAGTGTAGTGGAAGAGTTTTCATGTTACCTAGTCTGTTGGTATTAGTTAGAGATTGATTGTGATCAGCTCAGTTAACAGAAACCTGGGTACAGTGATTTACCCAAATAGGGATTTATTTATCACTTACTGAGAAGCTCAGGGGTAGGAGTTTTTGTGTTTTTATTTCACAATTCTTAGCATGTAGCTTTCATCATCTTTTCACAAGATGGCTTCTAGACAAGATGTATTTCTAGACATTACATATATCTTCAAGGCAGAAAAAAGGAGGAAAGGTGAGGCAGAAGGTACTTGCCAACTGAGGCTTTTTTTTTTTTTTAATCAAGAAAATACCTTTTTCATAGGCCCCATTTAGTAAACTTTAATTTACATGTCATTGGCCAGACCTGGGTCATTTGGTTCCTTGTTACAATATAGTTTAGTAAATACAATGTGCCCTGTTTAAAAATACTAACTAAATATTAATTTAACAAGACACATTATTATCCTGAACAAAACAGCAGTGCTCTTGGCAAGGAAGAAGGTGAGAATAGGTATAGAACAAACAACTCTCAACATCAGCCGTACTCCTGAAGGGCAAGAACTGAAAGTCTCCTGTGCTCTTTCTTCTACACTGCAACTTCCTTTCAGTTTTCAGAATGATAAACAGAGTCAGCAACAAAACTTGCAGAGCTCAGTGCAAAATGAAAGCATGAAGCCCCTTGTTCAAGGAGCAGGAAGAAAGTGCCATTAAAAAGTACTAAAATAAGAAACTTTTTCCTTTCTTCTATGGTCTCTTTCTCAACTTTCATAGTGTATTTTGTTTTTTTATTTGCTATTTAATGTCATTCTGAACAAAGAAAAACTAAAATTTAAATTGTTAGCATAAATTTACCGGACATTTTCGTATTGTACAATGCCAGTTTAAAAATGCAAATATAAGAGCATTTAACATATATACATAACTATTTAAATGACACTATTTATATTTCAGAGTGTGTACATGCATTTGTATTTCATTCTTACCAAAATAGTGGGAATGCTGCACAAATCTAATTTCTAAAATTTTGTTTCTTGATATATGCACATTCTACCATTATTCTCTACCTTTGGTTTCCTGATGAGTGAGGAAAGACTGAAAGGAAGAGGAACTATGGATTGCCCTTTCCTTCTGTCATCCTTTTCAGTACTTTAAGTGGTTGGCAGCTTCCTTGCACACTTGCCTTGTATTCTGATTGGTCTGTTGGCATTTTTTATTCATGGAGTATTGTGAACACTGTGTGAGTAGGGCAGCAAGGATCTGCAGTGGACATCTGTATCTGAAAGTGTTGATATGGAAAGATCGCCAAGGTGTATTAAAAAAAAAAGCAAGGTGCACAACAATTTATGAAACCTTCTGTGTAAATAGAAAAGGAATGTGTGTGCTATTTTATATAAACACATTGTATATGCATAACTTTTTAAATGAAAACAATATAAAGAGACTACAGGGGTTATCTTTGGGGGGGAGGTACAGTGGGGTAAGGAGTGAGAAGGGTTTGAGATTTTCATTTTTCATTTTGTATCTTTCTTTACTGCTTGGATTTTCAATCTGTGCCTGTGTGTGTGTGTGTGTGTGTGTGTGTGTGTGTGTGTGTGTGTGTGAATAATGTTTTATATTTTTATTTTTTGGATTTTAGAGTAGCAATTTTATTGACTTAATAAATATGATTCCTACTCATTAGAAATATTCAACAGCAGGGGTGCCTGGGTGTCTCAGTCGGTTAAGTGTCTGCCTTTGGCTCAGGTTATGATGCCGGGGTCCTGGGATTGAGCCCTGCATCAGGCTCCCTACTCAGTGGGGAGCCTTCTCCCTCTGTCTCTGCCCCTGCCCACCCCACTCGTGCTCTGTCTTGCTATCTCTCTCTCTCTCTCTCAAATAAATAAAACCTTTAAGAAAATGAATAGATGAACCTTATTTATTTCTTCTACATGAGAGATATTAGATCCTTAAAGATCCCCCTTGGAGTCATTAGAGTCATTTTGTGTGAGTTTTTTTTTTTCCCTTCTTTTTTAAAAGCTATCTGTTTCAACCTTAGACATTATCTGTTAAATTATTATATTAAAGGTGAGATAATGGGAACTCACTTTTTTTTTTTGACTTTTCCTTTGTTGCCCTACAACCTTTTTTAGCTTTTATTACTTTTACTTTTCAGTCAGGAGTTAAGCAGAGAGTCAACATTAATGTCCAGTGTTATTGGAGGTGGTAGGAAAACTCTCATACACTATTGGAAGTATACACTGATAAAGACATTTGAAATGGTAATTTGCATATTTCTCAAAATTTACAACATATAAGCTCTTTGACTCAGAAATTCTACTTATAGGTATCTATCCAAAGACATATTTATATAGAGATAAACATACAAATATTATAATACTGTTTTCCCCCCAATTTTTAATTCTGGTTAGTTTACATATAGTGAAATATTGGTTTCAAGAGTAGAATTTAGTGATTAATTTACACGTAACACTCAGTGCTCATCATAACAAGGCCCTCCTTAATATCCATCACCCATTTAGCCCATCCCCCACCTCCCTCCCTTCATCAACCCCATTTGTTCTCTACAGTTAAGAGTATCTTATGGTTTGCTTCCCTCTCTCTTTTTTTTCCCCCTTCTCCTATGTTCAATCTGTTTTGTTTCCTAAATTCCACAAGTGAAATCATATGGTATTTGTCTTTCTCTGAGTGACTTATTTCACATAGCATAATGCAATACTGTTTTTAATACTAAAAAGTTGGAAACAACTTAAATGTTAATCTGTAAGGAAATGGTTTTATGATTTGTAATGTATTCATAATGTGGAATGCTATATAGTTGTTAAAAGAATCATGGAGACAAATGTACTAAAATGGAAAAAAAATCTCTGAGCTATATTCTTAAGGGGAAAAAGCAAGTCATATAAGATACCTACAGTGTGATTCCATTTATTTATTCATACACCTACATAGGTATAGAATGGTACACATAGAGAAAGAGACAAAGAGTGGGAAGGGCCTGGGAGGATAAACGGGGTAGCTTAATATTTAATCTTATATTTAATCTTAAAAACTGCTCTAGTGTTTTACAACAGAAATGTATACATTGTATAAAAGACAGGGAGGGAAAACAAGGAAAAAAACAGAATTCCAGTCTCTTCTCAAAAATTTATTATGTGGGAACAAGGATCTAGTTAATTTTGTCAGTATTTCATGTTTAAGAATGAATAAAATAATTAAATCTGCATTACATTTCAAATGAAGAATTTTGATGCAATCCACATGGCTTGCCATGGACATTAGCCAACAAGCCGAAACTTTCCCTCACCTTAAAATGACATAATTTCTTTCCTACTATGCTTAAGATCTTGGAATAATTTAGTTCACCACACCCTTTAATCTTGAATAAAAGTGCTAGGTTACTGGCAATGTTACTTTCTTTCAAAGCATTGGTAGAAATATCTTGCCCTTTATGCCCATATTTTCACGGAGGATTGAATACTTATTCCACTATAAAATAAGGCCTAATTATAATTTTATTTTGTGCTTTAGTGATATTACTTTGTAACTTGGGATGAAGATAAAAAAGGAAGAGTAAAATAACAAGTTGGCCCACATTATTGTAATTTAGGTTAATGTGACTCACACTAGCATTAAGCTTCCTGTCCTGAAAGGTACATATCAGTTATTAACTGATGCTTTGAGGTATGGGAGGAAGGAGACGCTATTATCAAAATGGTATAAGTTTCAATTCTTAAGCTCTCAAGGAAAATTTCGAAAGGACCCACTTACCTGTTGCTTACTAATCAGATCAACTAGTGAATGCCTATTATGAGCAACCCCTATGATAAATTTGGTGGATACCAACAAATAAAAGATTGTCCCTTCTGTCAATGGACAGCCCCACATATGATATTATGGAAAATCAAATATAAGAAAGTCTAGCTTTGAAGGCATTCAAGTGGTCAGTGGAGTTACGGATGTTTAGAAGTCTTGCTTAGAAGTACAAAACATGATCCTTGTGTTCTGGGGGCATATCATCTGGTTTTATTCACATGCAAGGAAAACCTACATGGTATCATTTAATCCATTAGTACTTCAACATGTAAATCTTTAAAAGATAATCAGTTTTTTTTCCTTTGGTAAAACATAACCATAAAACCATTATCGTACCTAAAACAAAACTAACTGTAATTCCTTAATATTAGCAAATACCCAGTCAGTGAGCATCCTCCCAAATATCTTATAAAAATATCAAAAATTTTTCTATTTTTAAAAATTCAGGTTCTAAACGAGCTTTTCTCTTGATTGCAAATCTTTAGTGGTTTCTTAATATTCTCAGAATAAAGAAGAAAATCTGTAACCTGTCCTACAGATTCTGCATGATTTTTTTTTTCCTGGCTTGTCTAGTCAGCCAGATCAATAGGATCAAATCTAGAAAGCTAAAATGTTGTTTCACATCCAGTTTCTTGAGTTGACATACAGCTGATAATATTAGGTCAAAAAAGGAACTGAAACCCTTTTGGTGAAATTTGCATCTTTTGGAGTTTGTTTTGGCCAAAAGGAGGGAGTTGAGAAATACCGATGGGGGAAGTGATGCAAGCCTAGCTCATCTAAGGCAAATGGAAGGGCCTTAGTAGGTAGACATTACCCTCGGACAGCCTGCCACATGTGCTCCACAGCAAGTTCCCAGGATTTGGGGAAAATCTAATACAACCGAAACTCTTTTCTTGTTGTCCTTGGACAGTCTTCATGAGTACAGACTGCCTAGACTGACCTCTTTGCTGCTAGCTGATTAGTTTACCTCTAAAGATGTGCAAATAAGACTTGGTCTTCCTAAACTGTGTTTGTTTTGTTTTTTTCTCATAAGTACAGTTCTTTGTTTTTCCTTGATGACAATCAAATGACTGTCTCCCTCTATGTGAAAAATTTTGTTTGCAGATAAATAAATGTCTCTGTTATTCTTTGGTAATAAAGGCTTGGTCTTACTCTCAAATCTGTTTCTTTCTTTTTCTCGCCTCAATTGTTCCAGATGGAAATATGGAGCATTTCCAGTGATTTCTTGTCCCTCACTCCTAGCTCCTTTCCAATTCATCACACAGATCTGAATCTGCTTTCAAAATACATCTTGATAGCAACCCTGTAGACTGAGCCCAAACCATCTATCATTTGGACTATTGAAATTCTCTCCCAATTGGTTCTAATTGTTCTTCCTACGTTCACATTCATCTCCTTCCATTTCATGTCCCCATTAAAGCCAGAGTGGTTACTTTTTAAAGATTTTATTTATTTATTTATTTATTTATTTATTTATTTATTTATTTATTTTTGAGAGAGAATGAGAGAGCACAAGTCGGGGGGGGGGTGGCAAGGGAGAGGGAGAAGCAGACTTCCTGCTGAACATGGAACTTGATGCAGGGCTCGATGCAGGGCTCGATCCCAGGACTCTGAGATCATGACCTGAGCTGAAGGCAGGCACTTAACTGACTGAGCACCCAGGCATTCCACCAGAGTGTTTTTTTTAAAACCTTATTACTCATCACATATTTCTCCCTGCTTAAATACTTCAGATGGCTTCCATTATGTATGATAAAATGATAAATCATGAATCCTTAACCGGGCCTACTCTTTCACAAGGCCTGCTTGATTTGTCCCTCATAGACCTTTCAAGCTGATCTGGTACCATGTGTTTCCTTTACAACTATAGTCACACTGCCCTTCTTTCAATTCTTTCGGCAGCAAATCTTTTCCTACCTCAGGGCCTTGACACATACTATTCTTGCTGTCTTAAATCCCCATTGCTGCTTTAGAAGTTGGCTTACATATCACTTCCTCAAAGAGGCCTTTCCTGAACTTCCTATTAAGTTAAGGATTCTCTTCTAAAGTCCTTCATAGTTCTAAACACAATTTATGATTTTAATAATTTATATAATGATTTGTTTAATAGCTTATTCCTTACTCGTCTATGAACTCCAAAAGGACAAGGATCATACCAATTTTTTAAAAAATTCTGTATAATAAGTGCCTAGCATGTAGCAGGCACTAAATACTTATTTTGAATAAATGAATGAGATAAGATATCAGGCAGCATTTAGTACAGTGCCTGACAATAAGGCAATGCTCAAGTTGATTTTCCTTTTTTATTTGAAATATTGACATTACATATTGGTTTTTAATAGAATGTTATTAGTTTTTTTTTTCAAGTTATGTATTTTAAATCTTTTGGATGGCTACAATTATTCCACTAGATGTCAGACTAGCCTTAAAAATTAATTGCTATAAAATTAAAGTACTGTGTATGATTCCAATGTTGAGTTGAGCTGTTAGATGATTCCCATATTTTTAATTTAAGGAAGAGAGAGAATGTTTTGAAGTTGAGATTGTTAATTCTCCATGATTGCATATTGAGTACCAAGAATCTAATTCTCCTATGCTGTAGAAGTTTATAGAGACTAGGTTCTTTACCAAAAGATTGAACTCTATCAGTAATAAAATATTTATAAAATATAATAATAAGATAATAATGGCTGATAATATTTATTTAGTACTAACTACATGCCAGACACTTTGCTAAATGCTTGTATGATTTATCTCATTTAATCTGAATTAATTAAAAAAAAGGTCAGTAACTAAAAGTATCTCAGTTAATAAAACCAATCCAGTGATATAAAAAGTATTATTAACCATTTCAAGAACTTGAGTTTGAAGAGGTTAAGTAGCTATTCTTAAAAACTCTAAGAGATGGCATAATATATCATCATTACATGTTTATAAAAATAAGTGTTTATAAAAATAAAAATATTTTAACAGTGGGTACTTGCCAACATTCATTGCCACTTGGAACTCAAGATTTAGTTTGTGTGACAAATAAATGATGTTGTTTTCTGGAAGAGATTAGGATTAGGAAGAGCATAGATTTGGAATTAGACCTTGGTTTGCATCTCAGTATCAACATTTAGTTTTAGTCTGATCTTGGACAGGTTATCTCATATCTTTGAACCTTAGTTTCCCTATCAGTTAAGTGGGGATATAATATAATGCCTGCCTTAAAGGTTAAATAGAAAAATATATGAAAGCATCTACTATTTGCCACTTAATAAGTTATAGTTCAATAAATTAAAAATTTTTTTACTTTTGTTATAAATGTCTCAATCTGAGAACAATAGATATTAATTTTGTGGATACTATGGGTAAAAAAATCACTCATGTTTTGGTCAAGGTAGATGAATGTAGCAATGTCTAGTAAAATAGCAATATCAAAGTAATACCCGAATGACCTAAAATTTATTAATAGTTTATATACAAAGATTAATTATTTAACTTTCAAAAATATTGAGAATAATTTCCATTGAGGAGTAAGAATTAAGATTGTATATCTTGTAGGGGTGCTGGGTGGCTCAGTTGGTTAACCAGCCGATTCTTGATTTCAGTTCAGGTCGTGATTGCAGGGTTGTGGGATCGAGCCCGGTGTTGGGCTCCATGCTTAATGGGGAGTCTCTCTCTCCCTCTCCCTCTGCTCCTATACCCCTCGTGTGTGTGCTCTCTTTTTCAAATAGATGAATAAATCTTTTTTTAAAAAAGATGTATATCTTGTAGTTTGTCAGCATTTTTCAAGTATCTTTAGTGGTTCGGTATGATAATAAAAAAGGTAGAGAGAGAAATGAGATTCACTATTTTCTTTCCATGTTTATTACTATTACCATTTATTAATACTAATTTATTACTACTTGCTTAGATTTCTCATTAATAGCCTCCCATATCATCTTTTCATTTCAGTCTCCTTTATACAAGTTTGAAAGATGAATACTCCTCAAAGTACAGCTCAAATCATATCATAACTTGCTCAAGCATCTGCAGCTTCCGTTGCCTACCAAAGAAAGTATACACTGATTTTGGTTAGAGTCATGTTGTAGACTGTTTCCTTCATTTTTACTGTATGGTGTGTCCTCATATCCAGAGCTGGATCAAGGTATGTGGGCAAACTACTGTCCTTAATTCAACTTTATATTTTAAAAATATTCATAAATTTATTTAATGGGGCTGGAGTGAAATAGATTTTTCTTTTACACTTTAAGAAAAATTTAAAATTCAGGAAAAATACAAAGAATAGTATAACAATACTTTTATTCCTCTGATATAAAATTAAACATTGTTAATTTTTTAACCATTTCTTAGATTTTTCTTAAGAAGTTTTCTAAAATGTTACTGTTTAAGCTTAAGCCTTGGGGAACTAAACCAACACCCCCAGTTCAATTCACCTTTCTAATTCTGCTGAAGCTTCCTCTATGAAGAGTTTAATGTATCTTCTGCCTAAACAATTTTAAAAATACTTTTACTTATCTATGCTTACCAACAAATATAGTGTATGTTGTGTGGTTTTGATTTATGTACACGATACCATATTGTACCTATCATTTGCAATTTTCCTTACTCATATATTTGAAATCTCTTCAATATAGATTGGAAATAGATATAATTTATTTTTTTTAGCTCTTATGTAGGCCCATCTCATGAATATACAACATTTTAATTGTCTAGTCCACTACTGCTGAACACTTAGATTGTTTCCTGTTTTCACTGTTAAAAACCATGCTGTAGTAAATGTCTCCATGTATCCTGGAACACAAATATAAGAGTTTCTTTAGGGTATCTCCTGTAAGTGTGTACATATTTTTTTATTTTATCAAATACAGCCAAATTGCTGTCAGCAGAAAGTCTCTATTTCCTCCCACTTTCATCAAAAAATATTGGGTGGAAATAGTATTATCTTGTTTTTTAAAAAAATCTGTACTTCTCTAATTACCTTCCAGATTCAGACTCTTTTCTTACGGTGATTGGCCTTTTAGTTGTCCTTCTCTATGAATTGACTGTTCGTATCCTTTGCCCATTTTTTATTGTTGTTGAATTGTTGATATTTTCCCTGCCCCTGCTTTTTTTGAGCCTGAAAATGTCTGCTTCTTATTATCATAAACCTTGGTGTCTTTAGGTTGTTTTTTTCAATAAGCTATCTTAAATTTATATGTAATCAAAATTCAAAGAACTAAACTCTTAATATTGAGTATTTTCATACATGGATGTGATATGTTCATTTATTCAGATCTTTAAAAATTTTCTTTAGTAAAGTTTTATAGTTTTCTGCATAACAGTCTTCTGCATTTTTGGTTAGATTTTTTTCCTTAGGTATTTTATAGTTTCATTCTTTTGTGAATGAGAATTTAAAAATTACTATTTCTAATTTATTTGCTTAAAATAGGAACATTATTGAATTTCATACATTGAATTCTCATATTCATATAGTTTTGGTTGCATCTCTCAGGATTTTCTGTGAAGATGATTATGGTTTTCCAATAATGATAATTTTCTCACTTATGGTACTCATAATAATCATTAGATCATCTTTTTACATTGGTTAGTGCCTCTAGCGTAATACTGACTGGGAACAATGCTAGCAGGTGTCTTGGTGCATTCCTGATGTTAATGGGAATGTTTCTCATGTTTCCTAAAAATCATGATGCTTGGTATAGAATTATCTAGATACTTGTTAAAGTTCATTTCAGAAACCAGTTCTTCGTTCGTCAAGGTTTTTGTTTTTGTTTTTGTTTTCTTTAATGATACGTTAGTCACCATAGAGTACATCATTAATTTTTGATGTAGTGTTCCATGATTCATTATTTGTCTGTAACACCCAGTGCTCATTACAACATGTGCCCTCCTTAATACCCATCACTGGGCTACCCCATCCCCCCACCCCCTCCCCTCTGAAACCCTCAGATTGTTTCCCAGAGTCCATAGTCTCTCATGGTTTATCTCCCCCTCTGATTTCCACTCCTTCAGTTTTCCCTTCCTTCCCCTAATCTCCTCCATCCTATTCCTTATGTTTCACATATGAGTGAAACCATATGGTAATTGTGTTTCTCTGCTTGACTTATTTCACTTAGCATAATCCCCTCCAGTCCCATCCATGTCGATGCAAATGGTAGGTATTCACCCTTTCTGATGGCTGAGTATACTCCATTGTATATATGAACCACATATTCTATATCTATTCATCTTTTGAAGGACATCTTGGCTTCTTCCACAGTTTGGCTATTGTAGACATTAGGGTGCACGTGCCCCTTCTTTTCACTACCTCTGTATCTTTGGGGTATATACCCAGTAGTGCAATTTCTGGGTCATAGGGTAGCTCTATTTTTTAACTTTTTGAGGAACCTCCATACTGTTTTCCAAAGTGGCTGTACCAGCTTCCATTCCCACCAGCAGTTTAAGAGGGATCCCCTTTCTCCAAATCCTCTCCAACAATTGCTGTTTCTTGCCTTACCAATTTTTGCCATTCTAACTGATGTAACGTGGTATCTCAGTGTGGTTTTGATTTGAATTTCCCTGATGGCTAATGATTTTGAACATTTTTTCATGTGTCTGTTAGCCATTTGTATGTCTTCATTGGAAAAGCATCTGTTCATATCTTCTTTTTATGATTTGTTTGTTTCTTGTGTATTGAGTTTGAGAAGTTCTTTGTAGATCTTGGATACCAGTCTTTTTTTTTTTTTAAGATTTTTTATTTATTTATTCGACAGAGATAGAGACAGCCAGCGAGAGAGGGAACACAAGCAGGGGGAGTGGGAGAGGAAGAAGCAGGCTCATAGCTGAGGAGCCTGACGTGGGGCTCGATCCCATAACGCCGGGATCACGCCCTGAGCCGAAGGCAGACGCTTAACCGCTGTGCCACCCAGGCGCCCCTCAGTCTTTTATCTGTAGTGTCATTTGCAAATATATTCTCCCATTCCATGGGCTGCCTCTTAGTTTTTTTGACTGTTTCCTTGGCTGTGCAGAAGCTTTTTATCTTGATGAAGCCCCACAAGTTCATTTTTTCTTTTTCTTGCCCTTGGAGATGTGTCATGAAAAAGGTTGCTTTGGCCGATGTCATAGAGGTTGCTGCCTATGCTCTCCTCTAGGATTTTGATGGATTCCTGTCTCACATCGAGGTCTTTCATCCATTTAGAGTTTATCTTTGTGTATGGTGTGAGAGAGTAGTCAAGTTTCATTCTTTTGCATGTAGCTGTCCAGTTTTCCCAGGACCATTTATTGAAGAGACTGTCTTTTTTCCACTGGATGTTTTTTCCTGCTTTGTCAAAGATTAGTTGCCCAAAGAGCCGAGGGTCCATTTCTGGGTTCTCTATTCTGTTCCATTGGTCTATGTGTCTGTTTTTGTGCCAGTACCATGCTGTCTTGGTGATCACAGCTTTGTAGTATAGCTTGAAATCTGGCAACGTGATGCCCCCAGCTTTGTTTTTCCTTTTCAACAATTCCTTGGCGATTCAGGGCCTTTTCTGGTTCCACACAAATTTAAGGGCTGTTTGTTCCAGTTCTTTGAAAAATGTCATTGGTATTTTGATTGGGATAGCATTGAAAGTGTAGATTGCTCTGGATAGCATGGACATTTTAACTATGTTAATTCTTCCGATCCATGAGCATGGAATATTTTTCCATCTTTTTGTTTCTTCTTCAATGTCTTTCAAGAGTGATTTGTAGTTTCTAGAATATAGATCCTTTACGTCTCTGGTTAAGTTAATTCCAAGGTAACATATGGTTTTTGGTGCTATTGTAAATGGGATGGATTCCCTAATTTCTCTTTCTTCAGTCTCATTATTCGTGTGTAGAAATGCAACTGATTTCTGAGCATTGATTTTGTATCCCGCCACATTACTGAATTGCTCTATAACTTCTAATAGTTTGGGTGTGGATTCTTTTGGGTTTTCCATATAGAGTATCATGTCATCTGCAAAGAGAGACATTTTGACCTCTTCTTTGCCGATTTGGATACCTTTTATCCCTTTTTGTTGTCTGATTGCTGTTGCAAGGACTTCTAGTACTATGTTGAATAATAGTGGCGAGAGTGGGCATCCTTGTCGTGTTCCTGATCTTAAGGGAAAGGCTTCCAGCTTTTCCCCATTGAGAATGATATTTGCTGTGGGCTTTTCATAGATGGTTTTTTGAGATTGAGGAATGTACCCTCTATCCCTACACTGTGAAGGGTTTTAATCAGGAAAGGATGCTTTATTTTGTCAAATGCTTTTTCTGCATCTATTGAGAGTATCATATGATTCTTGGCTTTTTTCTTGTTTATATAATCTATCACACTGATAGATTTGCGAAAGTTGAACCACTCTTGCATCCCAGGGGTGAATCCCACTTGGTCATGATGGATAATCCTTTTAATGTACTGTTGGATCCTATTAGCTAGGATCTTGTTGAGAATTTTGGCGTCCATATTCATCAGGGATATTGGACTGTAATTCTCCTTTTTGATGGGGTCTTTGCCTGGTTTGGGGATCAAGGTAATATTGGCCTCATAGAATGAGTTTGGTAGTTTTCCTTCTGTTTCTATTTTTTGAAATAGGTTTAGGAGAATAGGTATTATTTCTTCTTTGAATGATTTGTAGAATTCCCTGGGGAATCCGTCAGGCCCTGGAGGTTTGTTTTTTTGGAGGGTTTTTAATCAGTGCTTCAATCTCTTCATAATTAATTGGTCTGTTTAAAAAATCAATTTCTTCCTGTTTCAGTCTTGGTAGTTTATAGGTTTACAGGAAGGCCTCCGTCTCTTCCAGGTTGCTTAATTTATTGGCATAAAGCTGTAGATAAAAGTTTCTAATGATCCTTTCTATTTCATTGGTGTTGGTTGTGACCTCTCCCTTTTTATTCATGATTTTATTAATTTGAGTCCTTTCTCTATTCTTTTGGATAAGTCTTGCCAGTGGCTTATCTATTTTATTTATTCTTTCAAAGAACCAGCTTCTGGTTCTGTTGATCTGCTCTACTATGCTCCTGGTTTCTAATTCATTGATCTCTGCTCTAATCTTGATCAACTGCTTTCTCGTGCATGGATTAGGCCTGTTCTTCTGTTGCGGTTCCAGCTTCTTGAGGTGAGAATATAAAAACTGCATTTTAGATGTTTCTATTTTTTGAGTGAGGCTTGGATGGCTATGTATTTCCCCCTTAGGACTGCCTTTGCAGTGTCCCATAGGTTTTGGACTGTTGTGTTTTCATTCTCGTTGGTCTCCATAAATTGTTTAAATTGATTTTTGATTTCCTGGTTTATCGATTCATTCTTGAGCAGGATGGTTCTTGGTCTCCAAGTGTTTGAGTTTCTTCCAAATTTTTCCTTGTGATTGAGTTCCAATTTCAAAGCATTGTGGTCTGAGAATATGCAGGGAATAATTTCAGTCTTTTGGTATCGGTTGAGACCTGTTTTGTGACCCAGAACATGACCTATTCTGGAGAATGTTCCATGTGCATTAGAATAGAATGAGTATTCTTTTGTTCTGGGGTGTAGTGTTCTATATATGTCTATGAGGTCCAACTTGTCTAGTATGTCACACAAAGCTCTTGTTTCTTTGTTGATTTTCTGCTTAGGTGATCTATCTGTTGCTGATAGTGGAGTTTGAGGTCCCCTACTATTAACGTATTTTTATCTATATGTCCCTTTATTCTGGTTAAGAGTTGACTTGTGTATCTTGCTGCTCCCCTGTTGGGGGCATAGATATTTATAATTGTCATATCCACTTGTTGGATACATCCTGTAAGAATAATATAGTGCCCTTCGGTGTCTCTAACTATAGTTTTTAGTTTAAAATCCAATCTGTCTGATATGAGAATTGCTACCCCAGCTTTCTTTTGAGGTACATTGGGATGAAAGATGGTATTCCATCCCTTTACTTTCAGTCTGGATGTATCTTTAGGTTCAAAATGAGAGTCTTGTAGACAGCAAATGGATGGGTCATGTCTTTTTATCCAATCTGCAACCCTGTGTCATTTTATGGGGGCATTTAGGCTATTTACATTGATACTTATTATTGAGCGATATGATTTTAATGATGCCATTGCCAGTAAAGTCTTTGTTTCTATAGATTGTGACTTTCTGTTCTATATCACTCTTGGGGCCTTTTTACTATTATAGAACCCCCCTTAATATCTCCTGTAGGGCTGGTCTCGTGGTTACGAAATTGGTCAGTGACTGGAGATTCTGAAAGGTCTTTATCTCTCCATCAATTCTGAATGATAGCCTTGCTGGATAAAGGATCCTTGGCTGCATGTTTTTCTCTGAAAGAGCTTTAAAAATGCCCCCCCCCCAACCCTTTCTCTCATGCAGGTCTATGTGGACTGGTCTGATGTAATTCTGATACCTTTACCTTGGTACGTGAGAAGTTTCTTTGCCCTGGCTGCTTTCAATACTGTATCCTTGGATCTAATATTTGTGAGTTGCACTATGATGCGACGTGGTGTAGGTTTGTCGTGGTTGAGCTTGGGAGGGGTCCTCTCTGCCTCTTGGACATGATGCTTGTTTCCTTTGCTAGATTAGTGAGGTTTTCAGCTACAATTTGTTCAAATATCTTTTCTAGACCTCTGTTTTTCTCTACCCCCTCTGGGATGCCGATGATTCTGACATCAGAACGTTTCATTGAGTCAGTAATCTCCCATAACCTACATTCTTGAGATTGGATTTTTTTGAGCCAAGTTTCTGCTTTAGCTTTCTCTTCTAGCAACCCATCCTCCAATCTGCTGATTTGTTCTTCTGCCTCATTTACCCTGGCCGTCAGAGCATCTAGTTTTGACTGCATTTGATTCATAGCATTTTTAATTTCTGCCAGATTCGCTCTCATTTCCGCCCTTAGAGAGTCTATATTTTCGTTAATATTTTTTTCAAGTCTACACATCATCTTGACCATTGTTACTCTGAACTCCATTTCTGATAATTTGGTTATATCCATATCCATCAGTTCTGTGGCTGAGGCCACAGACTCATTGTCTTTTCTTTTCGCGGGCGGGGGGGATTTCTCCTTCTCGTCATTCTGATGAGGAGAGGTTGCGGGGTTGTCCAGAGCCCAAATTATTGACCAGGACCCATGCAGTGTGCACTTGTTTTATAGGGACCTTAGGGATGTGGGCTTCTTGATTTTTCAGCCTGCCTTCTGGGGGAGGGCCCTGCCGCGCTGATACTCAGGGAACCCTGTTTGGGTAGAGTCTCCCTGTCCCCTGCGAGGGGAAATGAGGATGGGCACACTGTGAGCTGGTATTTCTGGGCTTTTGTTCTCTGATGGCTTTTGGTGGCGGTTTGCTGTGCCTCTTCTGAGAGTCAGAGCAGCAGTGGCTGAATCCCAGCCTCTGACTCAGAAAAGAGAGATCGCAGTCTGCTCTCCACTGAGCTCTTCTGGCCACTTTAACTCTGTTTATGTTGGTGCTGCTAAACCCTACAGTGTCCTGGGATGTGCGCCCCACAGCCGGCGTCTCAGCCCTCACTTCCAGGGCCGGCGCGTCTCTGTTCTTTGTGTTTATAACACCGCCAGCCACCAGATGCCAGATGCCAGCCGGCCCCGCGAGCTCCGTAGCTCTGTTAGAGTGTTGTTCGCGTGCACTCTGGAGCTCTGGTTTTCAGACTGGTCGCGCGTGTTCCCAGGCTCACGGTCTCAGTCTGCTCTCTCTCGGGTGCCGGTTCGCGAGTCAGCCAGTTCCCCAGTGGAGGTGGCTACTGCTTCCCGGCGCCCGAGCGCAGAGGCTCCCTCCCCCTTCTGTTTATCTCCCGAAATCTGTGCACAGATTCACGGCTCCCCACTTCGTACCTCAATACTCAGTGCTGGAGTTGTTCATTTGTAGAGATCCAGATGTATCTTCCTGCATCTCAGGCTGATTCCGTGGGTGTTCAGGATGGTCTGGTACCTATCCAGCTCGACTCAGGGGACCAGCTGAAAAAGGGGACACCTACTCCTCCACCATCTTAACTCCTCCCCTATGTGTCTGTTTTTGTGCCAATACCATGCTGTCTTTGTGATCACAGCTTTGTAATATAGCACAAAATCAGGCAACGTGATGCCTCCAGCTTTGTTTTTCTTTTTCAACATTTTTGGCAATCGGGGTCTTTTCTGATTCCATATAAATTTTAGGATTGTTTTTTCCTGCTCTTTGAGAAATGCCAATGGTATTTTCATAGGGATGGCATTGAAAGTGTAGATTGCTCTGGGTAGCATAGACATTTTAGCAATGTTTATTCTTCCAATCCATGAACATGGAATGTTTTTCCATCTTTTTGTGTCTTCCTCAATTTCTTTCGTAAGTGTTCTGTAACTTCTAGAGTATAGATCCTTTACCTCTTTGGTTAGGTTTATTGCTAGGTATCTTATGGTGTTTGGTGTTATTGTAAATGGAATTGATTCCCTAATTTCTCTTTCTACAGTTACAATGTTAGTGTTTAGAAATGCAACTGATTTCTGTGCATTGATTTTGTATCCTGCCACATTACTGAATTGCCGTATGAGTTCTAGTAATTTGGGGATGTAGTCTTTTGGGTTTTCCACATAAAGTATCATGTCATCTACAAAGAGAGGAGTTTGACTACTTTGCCAATTTGAATACCTTTTATTTCTTCTTGTTGTCTGACTGCTGATGCTAGGACTTCTAGTACTGTGTTGAACAATAGTGGCGAGAGTGGGCATCCTTGCCATGTTCCTGATCTTAAGGGAAAAGGTCTCAATTTTTCCCCATTGAGAATGATGTTTGCTGTGGGCTTTTCATAGATGGTTTTTATGAAACTGAGAAATATTCCCTCTATCCCTACACTGTGAAGGGTTTTAATCAGGAAAGGATGCTGTATTTTGTCAAATGTTTTTTCTGCATTAATTGAGAGGATCATGTGGTCCTTGTCTTGTCTTTTATTAATGTGTTCTATCACATTGATTGATTTGCAGATGTTGAACCACGCTTGCATCCCAGGAATAAATCCCACCTGGTCATGATGGATAATCCTTTTAATGTACTGTTGGATCCTATTGGCTAGGATCTTATTGAGTATTTTGGCATCCATGTTCATCAGGGATATTGGTCTGTAATTCTACTTTTTGATGGGGTCTTTGCCTGGTTTTGGGATCAAGGTAATGTTGGCCTCATAGAACGAGTTTGGAAGTTTTCTTTCTGTTTCTATTTTTTGAAACAGCTTCAGGAGAATAGGTATTATTTCTTCTTTAAGTGTTTGGTAGAATTCCTCTGGGAATCCATCTGGCCCTGGACTCTTGTTTTTTGGGAGGTTTTTGATTACTGCTTCAATTTCCTTAATAGTTATTGGTCTACTTAGATTGTCAGTGTCTTCCTGTTTCAGTCGTAGTAGTTTATAAGTTTCCAGGAAGGCATCCATTTATTCCAGGTTGCTTTATTTATTGGCATATAGTTACTGATAATAATTTCTAATAATTGTTTCTATTTCTTTGGTGTTAGTCATGATCTCTACGCTTTCATTCATAGTTTTATTAAGTTGGGTCCTTTCTCTTTTCTTTTGGATAAGTCTGGCCAGAGGTTTATCAATCTTATTAATTCTTTCAAAAAACCAGCTTCTAGTTTTGTTGATCTGCTCTACTATTTTTCTGGTTTCTATTTCATTGATCTCTTCTCTAATCTTTATTATTTCTCTTCTCTTGATTGGTTTAGGTTTTATTTGCTGTTCTCTCTCCATTTCCTTTAGTGTGAGGTTAGCTTGTGCATTCAGGATTTTTCTACTTTTTTTGAGAGAGGCCTGGATGGCTATGTATTTCCCTCTTAGGACTGCCTTTGCAGTGTCCCATAGATTTTGGGCCAATGTGTTTTCATTCTCATTGGTTTTCATGATTTGTTTAAGTTCTTCTTTAATTTCCTGGTTGACCCAAACATTCTTTAGCAGGATGGTCTTTAACTTCCAGGTGTTCGAATTCCTTTCAAATTTTTTCTTGTGATTGAGTTCCTTTTTCAAAGCATTGTGGTCTGACAATATGCAGGGAATAATCTCAGTCTTTTGGTAGGGGTTGAGACCTGATTTGTGACCCAGTATGTGGTCTATTCTGGAGAAAGTTCCACATGCATTCGAGAAGAATGAGTATTCTGTTGGTTTAGGGTAGAATGTTCTATATACATCTATGAAGGCCATCTGGTCCAAAGCTCTTGTTCTTTGTTGATCTTCTGCTTAGATGATCTGTCTCTTGCTGAGAGTGGGGTGTTGAGGTTACTACTATCGAAGTATTTTTTTTTTTAAAGATTTTATTTATTTATTCGACAGAGATAGAGACAGCCAGCGAGAGAGGGAACACAAGCAGGGGGAGTGGGAGAGGAAGAAGCAGGCTCATAGCAGAGGAGCCTGACGTGGGGCTCGATCCCACAACGCCGGGATCACACCCTGAGCCGAAGGCAGACGCTTAACCGCTGTGCCACCCAGGCGCCCCACTACTATCGAAGTATTATTATCAATATGATTCTTTATTTTGGTTAATAGTTGACTTATGTAATTGGCTGTTCCCATGTTGGGGGCATAGATATTTACAATTGTTTGATCTTCTTGTTGGATAGACCTTTAAGTATGATATAGTGTCCCTCTGCATCTCTTACTACAGTCTTTAGCTTAATATCTAATTTGTCTGATATGAGAATTGCTACCTCAGCTTTCTTTTGAGGTCTGTTGGCATGAAAAATGGTTCTTCATCCCCTCACTTTCAGTCTGGATGTATCTTGAGGTTCAAAACGAGTCTCTTGTAGACAGTATATGGATAGGTCACGTGTTTTTATCCAATCTGCAACCCTGTGCTGTTTCGTGGGAGCATTTAGGCTGTTCACGTTGAGAGTGACTATTGAAAGATATGACTTTAGTGCCATCATGTTGCCTGTGAAGTCCCTGTTTCTATAGCTTGTCTCTATAAATTTCTGGTCTATATTACTCTTGGGGTCTTTCTTCTTTTATAGACTCCCCCTTAATATTTCTTGCAGGGCCAGCTTGGTGTTCACATATTCTTTCAGTTTCTGCCGGTCCTGGAAGTTTCTTGTCTCTCCATCCATTCTGAAGGACAGCCTTGCTGGATAAAGTATCCTTGGCTGCATGTTCTTCTCATTTAGCACCCTGAATATGTCTTGCCAGCCCTTTCTGGCTTGCTGGGTCTCTGACGTTATTCTGATGTTCCTCCCTCTGTACTTCAGAAATCTCTTCCCCCTAGCTGCTTTCAGGATTGCTTCCTTGGTTCTAAGATTTGCAAGTTTTACTATTATATGTTGGAGCATTGGTCTGTTTTCATTGATCTTGGGAGGGGTCCTCTCTGCCTCTTGGACACGAATGCTTGTTTCCTTCCCCAGATTAGAGAAATTCTCAGCTATGATTTGCCCAAATATATCTTCTAGTCCTCTCTCTCCACCCCCTCGGGGATCCCAATAATTCTGACATTGGAACATTTCATGGCATCATTAATCTATCTCAGTCTGATCTCTTGGGCTTTTAGCTGTTTGTCCCAGGCCTCCTTGGCTTCCTTGTATCATCTTATCTTCTAGCTCACTAATTCATTCTTCTGCCTCATTTACCCTGGCTGTCAGGGTATCCAGTTTAGACTGCATCTCATTCATAGTATTTTTAAGTTCAGCCTGATTAGAACTCATTTCTGCCCTTAGAGATTCTATACTGTTGCTAATATTTTTCTCAAGCCTAGATATTGACTTCATAATTGCTACTCTGAAGTCTGTCTCTGACATCTTGCTTATATCCATATCCATTAGGTATGTGGCAGAGGCCATAGTCTCTAATTCTTTTCTTTGTTGGGGGTTCCTCCTTTTAGTCATTCTGCTGAGGGGTGGTTGAGGTAATTTACAGAGTCCAAAGTATTAACCACAACCCAAGCAAGATGCACCTGTCTTATAGGGACGCTAGGGGTTGTCGTCCTCTTGTTCTTCCAGCCTGTCTTCTTGGGGGAGGGGCCTGCTGCACTGTTACTCATCTTGCTTGGGCATAGTTGCCCTGCCCCCTGTTGGGGGTGTGGGAGCGGGTGGGCTCAATGGAAACCGGTTTTTTGAGCTTTTGTTCTCTGGCGGCTTTTCGTGTCTCTTCCGTCTCTTCCGAGAGTCAGAGCAGAAATAATGACCGCACCTAAACCTCTGACCCAGAGCAGAGAAATCGTAGTCTGCTCTTCACTGAACTCTCCAGGACACGCAGTCTCCATTTCTGTCTATGCTGCTAAAAACCGCAGCCTGCCATGATGATGTGCGCCCACAGCCTCTCCCAGAGGTCCATTCCAGGGCCGGGGTGTGTCTCTGCCCTTTGTGCTTCTAAAACTGTGAGCTGCCCGGGTTTGCACATGCTCACCCGCAGCTCCTGGATCCTGTCTGGGGTGCACTAAAGTCCTTTCCCACCGCTACCAGTCTGTGTGTCTCCAAGTTTTTCTTTTTTAAAAATCATGAATAGATGGTGGAATATATCAAATGCCTTTTCTGTGTCTATGGAGATATTCAGAATTTTTTTTCCTTTAATCCATTAATATGGTGAATTGCTTTGATAGGGTTTCTTTTTTGTTATTATGAGTTTTAGTTTTTTATTATTATTAGTGTCTTCATTTCATTTGGAACTCAAGGATAGAATTCAATTAATAATTCTCCTTAATTGAGGATACCCTACCATCATTGGTGGATGGCTCCTCCATTATATTATTTTACTTATTTTTATTTCACTATCCATAACCCTATTCCATTTCTCCTACCCCCAAAGGCTTTTGCTTTAAGGTGTTTATAATATATCCTGATAAAATAAAATGTTATTTTTTGTGTATGTCTTTGTGTTAATTTATGAAAATGGTATTGTCTTATATATTATACTTTGTTTCAACTCTTTTCACTCAACACTATATGTTTGAGATCTATTTTGTTGCTGTATATGCATCCAGTATACTATTTCTAAGTGTAGTATAGTACTTCAGATTCTGTATCCATTGCATGTATTTATCTCTTCCCCTAAGGGTGGTCACCTAAAGTATCTTTCAACTTTCCGTAACCACAAAATAATATTGTGGTAAATATCTTCATGTAAGTTACCTTTGATTTGTGTGCTAGTTTCTTTGATGTTTATACCCAGGTGTGTGATTGTTGGAGCATGGGATAATGTGCATATGGAATTCATTAAGTACCATCAGATTATTTTCCATAATACTGCTTCACTTACACTCCTCCACTAAAGGATGAGAAATCTTATTTCTTTACTTTCTTACCTACAATTGGTGTTATCTGATTTTTAATTTTTATTAATCTGATGGATGTTAAGGTGTATCTCAATATTGTTACAATTGGTATTTCTCTGATTCTAGTGAATTTCTCTGATTTCTGCACTTATTTGAACTTCCTTTAAATGATTTGCCTACTTATATCCTCTGCCTATTTTTCGCTTGAAGTTTCCTGTCTTTTTGTTATTCATTCGTAGCTGTTCCTGTACATACCATGTATTGAGCTAGTTTTCCTAACACTATCTGGAAAGTAGTTGTGGTGTGACCTTACTTTTCTGATGGCTCTAAAAAGAATTGTTGATTTTCAGTTATTTAGCTTTTTTCTTCTTGTGAGGATGGGTTGAGGACCCCTAAGCTCTTTACATGCGAGACCAGTGCTGTTGATTATTATAAATTGACCTTGTGTCTGATAACTTTGCAGAACTTTCCTACTAGTTTTAATTATTTGTTAATTCTATTAGATTTTCTATGTCACCGACAAATAATTACACTTTTGTATGTTTCTTTCCAATTATTGTATCTTCTATTCCATTTTTTTTTTCTTCTTACTGCATAGGACTCTTTCCTAAGTGACTGCTAAAGTTCTATGAATAATTTCTTAGTATAGTGGCCATATAAATAAGAATAAGTTATCTCCTGACCCTTTGAGACTTTAATAGTTAACAATAATTTTTTAATGATTTATGGACTCTGAAGTGATTTATCTTCTCAGGAATTTAGAATTTTCCCTCTCTGGTGTCTAATTTCATATCCCCACTTGAAGATTTAATGCCTCTTTTTATTTTTAAATGATCAGGATTTAGACATTAAGGTTCACAGTATCAGGTTAGTAAAGTTTTCAAAGGTTTCATTTTTAATGAAAAATGGTTGAATTATAATATACTTTTATGCATGCATGTATTGAGATGATAATTTTTGTTTTTAATATATTAATGTGATGAATTTTGTTAATTTTCTAATATTAAACCACCTTTCGATTCTTGGTATAATTTCAACTTGGTTATAATACATTATTTTTTAAAAAATTTAAATTCATTTTATTTTATTTATTTTTATTATATATTACTTTTTATATATTCTTCTGGATTTGGTTTGCTAATGTTTTATGGTTTTTTCCCCTGACTTTTCCAGATATAAAACAATACTTCCTCCTTTCAGACATCAAAGAGTTTTAAAAATCTTTCTGCCTGTAAACAAAGGATTTTCTTCTAATATAACAATCACTCTTTGTCTTTCTTAGAAAAAAAATCACACTATTGCTATATTAATAGCTGAATTTACATTTTATTAGAGAGTTACAAATTTGATTGACATAATACAGTTGAGTTCCTGAAAGGCTATGTGTTGATTCAGATCACTGTTATTAAGTGGTTAGTTTTCATTATATCAAGTCCTCACAATACTATGTGCACATCATACTTTGTGGATATTTTTTATGTCACAGGCCAAATTTGAATTTCTTTGAAGGTATGAAAATATTTATTGATTTTTCCCCCTTTTTCCCCTCTATGCTGTGCCTTTTATTCCTGTGACTTACTCCATACCTGGAAGCCTGTACCTCTCACTCCCCTTTACACATTTTGCCCCTCCCCCCACTCCCCTATATTCATTAATTTGTTTAGTGAATATCTATTGGATATCAATTATGTGTCAAGTACTATTCTAAAAGCTGAGAATACAGCAATGAAAAAGAAAGCCCTGCCCTGATGAGGCATCATGGTGATGATACTCTTAGGACCTTATAAAGTCTCAGAATATAAATAGGACTTTATTGTGATGTTTCACAATGCATACAAAAAAGCATTCTTTCTAGTAGTCATGTCATACCTAGGGTCAAAACTTTAATATACCACTGTTAATAATAAAAAACAAATTTGACCTTCTTACTGTTTTAGACCTTTCTCATTGAAAAATTATCTTTACTGTCCATTTTGATTATAGTTTATATAAATATGCAGTATTCATTCATAAGCAAGAATGAAACCTAAATAATTTTACCATAAAATTATGTTTGTTGTTGATATATAAATATTTTTCAAACAGCTTAGATGAATTCTGATTTTGTTAATGTATGAAATGAATTTGTAGTACACTCTGAAAATGCTTCTTGAAACACCTTCAAGTACAAATATGCATTTTCTTTTTTTATTGTGTTAATAAATGGATTTTTCAAAGATAGGAAATAGTATATTCATTTTGATTTACATTTAGCAACTAATTAGTTCATTAATTAGTATTAATGAACTCAAGTAGTTAGGAAATTTACAACTTTGTACATTTACAAGGAGTTTTGTTATAGACAAGTATAGCAAGTTAAAATCTAAATAATTGTTAATCAAGTATGTATAAATTGAATATTATTTCTAATACACTTCTTAGTTTAAAATATAGATAAAATCACAGCTAATCCCCAAATTGCCAAACTGGTTGCAAAAATCTTGGTACCCAAAGCAGGGACACTGGATTCCTGTGGAGGAATAAACTTGGTTGCTTGTGCAATGTTAGAAACCTCTGAGGTGAGATTAGCTTCATGGATGGCTTGAATTGCAATATAGAATTTGGTACCATTTTCTATTTTAAAAGGTTCTGGCTTAAATTCAAAATTTTCTATTGAGCCAGCCTCCTTAGGTATCAGACTAGTAGTGTTCACTAAAGCAGCATTGTCAAAATCTTCTTGGAGATCCAGGAAACACTTACTTATTCTTATAATGTAGCTGTTGGCTGAAAAACAATAGATACTTCATGTATATTAAAATCACTAGGATGCCTTATTACCACCATACTGTCTTATACTTAGAGGCCCATCAGAAATGCACACTAGGATTTGGACATGGAAATCATAGATGTAGGTTTTATCTGACTATTCCATCTTCTTTCTTTTAAGAACAAATATGTGAGCAGTTTGTTAATCTAGTTATCTAATCACAAAAATTAATTCAAAATCATATAGTACTAAAAAACAAAATCTAGATTTTTTAAATCTTATTTGACAGAGACAGCCAGCCAGCGAGAGAGAGAACACAAGCAGGGGGAGTGGGAGAGGAAGAAGCAGGCTCCTATTGGAGGAGCCTGATGTGGGGCTCGATCCCAGAACACTGGGATCTTGTCCCAAGCCAAAGGCAGATGCTTAATGACTGCGCCACCCAGGCGCCCCTAGATTTTTTTTTTTTTTTAAGAAATAGAAATATAAAGATCTAAATCTACTTTTAGAACAAGGAACACAGTAACATTCAAGTATAGGGAAGACATTCAGTACCTCACAACTGTATTATTTCTCATTAAGCTGAGAGGGAGTAATAGGAGGAGGTAGTGGGAGATCAGTAGAGTGGGAGGACAGGGATAAGGATAAAGGGCAAAAGGAAGCAGAGAGGCTAGGATGTGTACTAATTAAAATGTGCTTAAGAGCTCAGGCAGACTTTGATTAGTACCTTAATTCTACACTTTCCAGCTGTGTAACAAAGAAAAATATATTTCACTTTTTTTACCTTCAGTTTTCTTACCTATAAAGTGGAGATTCAGTCATTCAATTAATTCAACAAATACTTACTGAATGCATACTACTTGAGTGGTGAGAATTATATATGATAATGCATGAAAAGTGTTTAACAGAATGTCTGGGACCTAAATGTTTGAAATATTAGTTATTATTATAACTGTTACTTTGTCAAGAAAAGAAAGGAAGATGCTGATGTGATTTTTTTTATTCCAAAATGCTTTTAGAGATCTACCAGAGCTATCAACATGAAAATATATTCTCACATTCTTAAATGCCATAAATAAAACATCAAATGTCTTTTTTTGAAGTGAAGACTATTTTTTCATGAAATGTTGAAAATGTTTTAAATATGTGGTGAATAACTTCAATTTATAGGTTAAAAAAAATTCAGACGCTCTGCCTTAACATTCTAGTTTTTCAATAATAGGCCTTATTAATCCATTTTACTACTCTTCACACACACCCTGCCTTCCATTTAGGTGGTTCTATCTATCTATCATTCATCTATCTATCAATTTATTTATCATCTAGCTTTTATTTTAATTTAGATATTTTATTGTGAAATTTTGCTTTTTGACCTTGATCATATTATTTGGTTCCTTCTCTCCCTGTCTGACTCCCTGGATGTGCCACCCTCTCCCTATTTATGCAAATTGTACTCATTCTTCAAGGCCCAACAGGAAGCCCAACGTCTTCATGAAGACTTGTTTACATATTTTATCCACCCTGATGACTTTTTGCCACGAACTCCTATTTCATGGAATGGAGCTTTCTAGATTATTTTATGGAGGTTCAATTTATCTTTCCAATTAGATCATATTCTTTGTCTTAGGACAAAGGATATGTTTTATATTCGTTTTGTATCAACTAGAGTATCTGGCACTGTGTTGGGTTTGTATTTGATCTCTTATTGACCAACAATATAGGCATTAAGTTGATGCCCCAGGTGATAGAATTATAGAATTATAAAATATTGGAATTACATATACTTGTTTTAATACTTCTAGGTCACCTAGTAATTCTTATATTTGGCAGGTATGGAAACTGGGTCCCTGAGAATTTAAGAATTTAATTGGATTTTATAGAGATTTTCATTTATTCTTTGAGATACTGCCACTGCCTTCTTTTGCAATGCTTGATGATAACATTTGATAGCAACTACAACCTCTTCTTATTTGTCACAAAGAAAGAGAGATTAGATTCCACCTAATTTTAGGTATTTGTTTATTTAGGTTAAACATAGTGAAGTTCTTCTCTCTCCCAGGATCCAGATTTAATGCAATCTTTCTTCTTTTGGTTTCTATAATCAGCATGAGGGCATTTATTATGAACCCAATCTTGAAGTAAAGGCACCATCTTGACTGAATTGAACTCAGAATTAAACATTTGGTCAGGTAAATTTATTTGTGGCTTTTTCAGTGGAGGTATTTTTTTTTTAAATTCTGCTATATCTTTAAGGATCATGGCATGAAAAAATAATGTATTTCCAAAGTCGTCATGATAAGAGTTTTCAACATTGAAGTACAAAAGAGCTCTTTGTGGGTATTCCGTTTTCTTTGGTTTTAGAATGATTTTTTTCCTTATATAATGTGACAAAAAGAAATACAGCTTTGAAAAATGCTACATAGGAAATGAAAGATTAAAAAGCATCTTTTCTTTTGAGAGTACGCGCAGTGTGAGGTTTATAGTAATCCAGGGGAAAGAGTGTTGAACATGGGGCTTTTCAGCTCTGACAACCCCTGAGAAATCGTATATGTTGATATGGCCTATTGATTTCATTTTCCCACCTTTAAGGGAAAATAGCAAGATTGGCTTTATCTCAAAAGAATCTACTAGTATAGCACAATATTGGAATATGATAGGCATTCAATAAGTACTAGTTAAATTCAGTCTAAAGTATAGATAAAAGTGACTCAACCTTTTAGAACGAGGACAATTTATTATAAAGAACTCTGAATGAATGAGATATTTCAGCTTTGAACTTTATTCAAACTCCATGGCCAAATTTCTCCAACTAGTGAGTTTCTCTGCATATGATCCTCTCTCTCCATGGGACACCTTCACTTAACTTTGCTAATTTCTTTCATTCTTTAAATCTTAGGTCAAGGATAGTCTTCCCTGGGAAGCCTTTTAAGATATACCTCGTGATCTTAACCCCTGCCTAGGAGTTATGACTTTCCAATGGGCTCCCATATCATCCTGTGCTGACAACAACACTTTTCATATCACATTCTGTACAATCGTGTGCTTACTTGCCAAAACTGTCTTCTGCACGCAACTGACTGTTAAGAGTAGGGTTTATTTCTTAGGAACCTAATAGTGTTTCAACAAAAGATCAATGAATGAATGAAGTTGTACAGATACAGAAACACTTAGAAAAACTTTTCTTTGTTAAAGGGAGAAGAAGATGCAATAGAAAGCTGTTAACTCATTCTTCTCAAAGTCATTTCTAAGATGGTTCATATTGTGAGAGGCAGTTTGGCACAACAGAATTGATAAGAGTGGGTTAGATTTCTAGGATATTAAATATAGAAATAATTTGGGCCAGTTCATTACCTCTTTTTTATATCTGAAAGTTGGTGAGTAATGGCCCATAGTAAACACTCCACACATATTATTTATACATTAGACAATTCCTAGCAAATGAAAGCCAAAGGGATTTCTTTTGTATATTTTAAAACATAATATGACACTTACCTTTTCCTTTGTCAAGGACGTTGCCAGGGGCAGTCCATGAAAGTTGAATGTGATCGTCTTTAACCTTAGCCTCAAGGTCTGTGATTTTGCCAGGTGGGAACACAGGAGTATGACTACCAGCAGGAGGAGCTCCTGATACAGTAAATGACCCTCCAGAGGTTAGTCGGCTGAAGTCTTCTACTTTTGCTTCTGACACGTCATCTTTGACTTCAGGTCTGGGTGGGTTCGGTATAATTTTACCTACAAGAAAGTAATTTTGTGACTTTTCATAATGCTAGGTCTATTCTTTATCTTGTAATCTCATCTTGCAGCCATAGAGGGTTTAATATTGATTGAGTGTAGACATTGAAAAAGTAACACCTGTTAGTGAAAAAAAGCTTGTTTTATTGGTGTCATTTTAAAATTGATGAGACATTATGCAATGTTAGAACTATCTCTTAACACACCTGTCTTTATTACTTAACTGTAAATTCTTTGAACACAAGGATGGTGTCTTATTTATCTTTTTAGCTACATCATCTAGCACAATGCTTGCCACATAGAGAGGTGCTCAGTAATTTTTTTTTTAAAGATTTTATTTATTCATTTGACAGAGAGAAAGAGAGAGAGAGAGAGCACAAGCAGGGGAAGTAGCAGGAAGAAGGAGACGGAGAAGCAGGCTCCCCGCTGAGCAGGGAGCCCAATGTGGGGCTTGATCCCGGGACCTGTGACCTGAGCTGAAGGCAGACACTTAACTGACTAAGCCACCCAGGCACCCCAGTAATTTTTTTCAATGTAAATGAAATGAACTGAGGGGGGTATAAACAAAACATGTGGGAAGCATAGTCCTGTGCTAGGTCTTTTAACATAAATATGGCTTTGAAATACACAGATGATTACATAATTGTATGTTTTCCATAGTACATAATATTTTCAGTGCTTACCACATGTAACTTATCTAAACAAATGACACATTTCTATATTAATGCCACTTACCATTTTCAACATAGCCTGGTATATACATAGCTCTGTTTTGTTGTTGTCTTAAACTTAGTCTAGCGATGTTATTTCTCGCTTGGGCATGTACTTTTAAACTGTATCTACCATTTCCATGGTATTCTGTAAAATATCTTGAGTAGATGCCATCATTCTTCACAGTATCAGCGCCTAGATATTATAATATAATAATTAGCCATTCAACAGAATGACAAGTCCTAAGCACCGTTCATGACCACTAGTGTTGGCAATCATTTTGGGAGTGAGTATAGCACGGTGGTTTAAGTACATGAACCCCAGAATCAGACTGCTTGGGTTCAGAGCCTGGCCTGGCTACTTGCTAACCTTTTACCTTGGGAAAGTAATTCATGGTAAACATTTAATTAACATTAGCTATTATTATTTCATATAGGAATCCTAACAAAATAAGGAAAATACAATTAAACTGGAAGAGGCATATGCAAAACACTGACACTAATAAAATAGAGAAAAATTATACTCAATTTCCATGAGGAAAGTAAAATTGTTCATAAAATTTAAAGATAAATGTGCTCATATCTAAGTGTAGTCAAGATAGCAGAATAAAAAGTATTAAAAACAAAAATCAAATTTGATTTACTTAAAAATTGATTCATTCACATACGTAGGAAATATTGATTTCTAAGTTATGCAACTGTAGTAGGATTTTAGGTTCAGTGAAAGTTGATGCAGATTCTTATTACCTGCACCATTGTCCCAAAGCTCCAGTATTACTTGATGTCCATCTTCGGTTTCTATAATGGCTGTTACGTTGATTCCCAGAACAGGCAAAAACCCTTGACTGACTTGTGCGTAAACAATCATTGGGCTAGGATAATGTGTTGTACTTCGGCTCATGTGAGCAGTTGCAATTACCGGGAGTGTGGTAGGACTTCTTGCTCGAGTAGTCATTGTCACCGTTAGCATCTGAGATTTGGCATGTTTATTTAGAAGGCTGTAAGTCCAAGTACCTGTCTGAAAATCCAACATATCTATTTGAGAGTTTTTGTAATACTTTCCTATTCTTGTTTGGAATAAAAAATTATTTAGAAATTTAAGCAGAGTAATAGTAATGATTTTTAATATTCAATTTTATAAGCTAGTAAATAGTATGGATACAAATCTCTATTCTTGGCTTTTTTTTTTAAGATTATTTTGAGAGAGAATGAGAGTGAGAGAAAGAGCAGGGGCAGGGTGGGGTATTGGTGCGGGGAGGGGCAGAGGGAAGGGTAGAGGGAGAGACTGTCTTAAACTCCATGCTGAGCACAGAGCCTGACATGGGGCTCGATCTCAGGATCCCGAAATCACAACCTGAGCTGAAACCAAGAGTTGTACATTTAACTGATACCACTCAGGCATCCCTTGGCTTCTTTTTTGTGACAGATGATCTGTTGCTGCTTTCATATTGACAGTGTAGTAGATGTTATCTTCACTTTTCCCCCTCGAAGTTGATTGATAAATCATGGAGAAAATAAAAGAATATTCTTACCTCTGCAATACCTGGTATTCGAAGACGGGCAGACCGAATATTTAGTTTATCTACTTTGAAATCTGAGGCTTCATATTTTGTTCCTTTTGGATCTTGGAGAAGAATTTCTGGCTTTTGTATTGTCCATGTGACAACAAAGAAAGTGTCATTTCCAATTGTACTATCCACAGGTACTGTACCATTTATCCATTTTCTTCCTGTAATATTCAAGGCTTTACTTTCTAGCTGTTACGTAAATAAAACAAAGAACAGAAAGAACCAATCTGTAATTATAGTTAATAAAATTTCAAAGCTTTGTCAGTTCAGAGTAATTCTAAATTTATGTCTAAGATTTCAATGAAATAAGAATTATTTTCAAGAATTTTGCAAATAAAAACATTATGATTATAAATAATAGATGAATCAGAAAAAAGATGGCTACAAGTATCACAGAAAAGCAAATTCAGTAAGAATGTTTTTCAGTAAAATATTTTCAGGCAAAAGAGTTATTTATTAGAGAAAGAAATGACTAAGATAATGGAAATTTATTACAAATGTGAAAAGGCAAATAATTTTTCTGAGATACCAACCTGAATAGCCTGCTGAGTGATGCTGCCACTTCTAGATGAAATTCTACTGAAAGCATCAGTAAGGCCATTTATGTCTTTATTGGCATAAAAACGATATCCTCCTAAAATGGAATTGTATTTACTTTTATAATACTAATTTTAATTGGGAAAATCATGCTGTTCTTGTGCTCTTATCAATATAAATTTGAAGAAAACTTAAAGAACTGGCCAAATATTATTGTTTTTATATCAGTCATTAGATGTAAGGGCCTGCCACATTAGTAAAGCTGATCTAATCCCTAAATACTGTTATAAAAATGAAATTTAAGACAATATTTTGAACGAGCTGCTTATTTTTAGTTGTGTCTAAGGTATACCAAAACAATTTTAGAGAATACCAGTTTAGAATTAAGTAAAAATTAAGTGAGAAAATAAATAATATAGGAGTTAACAAAGAAATTACACAGGAATAAGGAATGGAAAAGGATGGGGACGCTTGGGCAGCTCAGTCAGTTAGGTGTCCGACTTTTGATTTTGGCTCAGGTCATGATCTCAGGGTCATGAGATCCAGCCCCTCCAGGGGCTCTGTGCTGGGCATGCAGCCTGCTTAAGATTCTCTCTCTCCCTCTCTCTCTGCCCCCCCCCCACCTTGTGTACACACATGCTCTCTTTTTCTTTCTCAAAAAAAACGAAAAAAAAAAAAAAACCCAAAACCCAAAAACCAAAAAACCAACGGAAGAGGATGGATTGCTGGGGGCAAGAACTGGTAATCAGGACTTTATAGCCTTGGGCAAATTGTTCGTACTCTGTAGGTTTCCATTTCTTCTTCTGTGAATTAGGGTTATCTGAATCTTGACTGTAGGATTGAACAGGACAAATATGAGCAAGAATTTTGGAATTGCAGTTGAGGAAGTCATTAGTAGCCATGGAGAAAGAAGTTTCAATTTGGTGGTATTGGTAGAAAGTGGTGAGAAATTAATGAAGACAGAGAATATTGACGATATTAGAAGCTGGTATATGTAGAAATGCAGAGAGGTGGGGGCAGGGAAGAGGAAAGATTAATTTGAAGGATAAGGACAAGGAAGGGACAAAGATTAAAATTTAGGATAGGAAATGTATGAGCAGCGTTGCAGTTTAAGGGGAAAGAGCCCTGCTAATGGGAGAGACTGAAAATATATTTTCTATTCAAACTATATTCCAAAGGTTTACCAGTCATATTTGACAGGGTCTCCAGTTCTCTGGCAGCAGAAGGTCCCAGAGCAATGGTGTGGATGATTGCACCACTTTGCTTTACCTCCTCAAAGCATGAGCTTATTTGATCATCTTCCCCATCTGTTAGTAATATGATTTCAGAACCGGAAGTACTCTGGTTACTGTGGATAATTGCCTGGTAATGAAAAATCAGATGATTAGTACAGAATATCATAACTCAATAAATTTAAAATAAGAATAAACCCACTCTTTAGTCTTGGAGAAGTCTTTAGGCTTATGCATCAGAGTAAGCAAAAGGAAACTGCATTGTCATTCCAGGCTGAGTTGGCATAGAAATGAGTGTAATGTACAATAGTCTTGTAGGTTTTCAAGACAAAGTGTTAACAGTGCTTCTAATCCTTTCAGATATATTCAAGCTACCCAAGAGAGAAATAATAAAACACTTAGAACAATGCCTAGCAAATAGTAAGTACTAAGTGAATGTTAGTTATTATTATTATTTCAGGAGATGCTTGAGGTAGAGGCAAATGACCCTGGCAGTTTTGGCAGCATACTAGGCAACATTTGCAAGGCCATGACTAAAGGCAGGTATGCAAAGTTAAATGATGTGCCTTTTTATGTATTTTAGTTGATCATTGAAGAATCTGAGGATTTCCTGGAAAAAACATTGACCTGCCATAAAGTAGGAAGTTCATAAATTTATCAAGTATTATAAATTTTTTTGTCTTTTCCTGATTTCTATCAAGAGTATTTGCTAAAAATCTTTAGTCAGACAAATTGAGAGTAAATTCTACCTCTGCCATTTGCTAAATAGAATATCTAGCATTTAGTTCCCCGCCATGTATAATAGAGTTCTCTAAATAGCACAGTGTAATGATTAGCTTTTTGGATTTTGGAATAAGAAAGACCAGGTTTTGAATCCTACCTAGATTTGCTAGTTACTGACTATATGATCTTAAGAATGATATTTAATTACTCTGAACCTTAGTTTCCTTATGTGCAAAATGGGTGTAATAATAATACCTGACTAAAAAAGTAATGGTAAAGATAAATAAGATCATACATGTATTTAACATAGGCAATAATGTAGTACATGCTCAATAAATTTTAGCTGTTATGGTGATGATTATGTAAGTAAAATGCTATCTATTGCTATGGTTTTGTTTTAAAAGTAATTAAGACGTATTTATAACTTTGAATGTGACTTGACATAATCTGTTTAGCAATAGACTCTGTGGTCAAAATATCCATAGATATATATCAAAATATATTAAGAAAAACATACGAAGCAATATGTTAAAACATTAAGACACATTCCCAATATATAATACTATCATATTTTACAAGTGAATAAACACATATAGGAATTATTTTTGTTATAATAATAGCAGTCCTTTCTTGAGCACTTACTTATCTTACATAATTCTCATAATTAAATGAGATAGGTACTATTGTTTTCCACATTCCGTAGTTGAGTAAACTAAGACTTTCTGAGTTGGTATCTTACCCAAGGTCATTTAGCTAATAAATAATAGAGCCAGAATCCTAGGTTTGCCTGAATCCAGAGCCTGTGTGCCTTCTTAAAACAACATGCTTTATAAAAATTAGACTGCACGAGAAAGGTAAGAGATGGTATTAATTAGTGGCCTGGAAAAGTGTAATAAGCTCTACTTTTTTAGGTGAAGCAATGAGAGGGTCAGTGAAGGAAAGCAGTTTTCTGTTTTTGTGACTTAAAAAATGACAACAAATAGGCTTCAGCAGAGGCTATCTTCGGTTAGAGGAAATTCAAATACGTACCATAAGGCAGGTTAATATAGTGCTGAAAAGTTGCTCCCAATATTTTATTTCACAATTTTTATTTCATTAAACTTCCACCGGTGTTTCTTGGGTTTGGTACTATACTGCTTGAGGAACTATCTTTGTGATTTTTAATTGTCAATTTAACTTGATGAACTAGGGTTTTCTTTATAACATAGAAAGAGTACTAATTTCCCTCTTCCACAGTCCCTTCAACAACATTATTGTTTACTAATAGTAGTTCAGACGTTGGGAGTGATGAAGAAATGGTGAACTCCTCAATAAAATTGCAGTGATTATGTGCATGCTGGATTTTTCTTCCCTTTCTTGACCATTCCCCAATGCAAAACTCAGTAACTCAAGAGTACACTGGTGCAATAAACACACTCAGAGAGGCTACCCAGCTGTAAACAACAGACAGTAGAGGAGTCTTTTAAAAAATATACTATTTCGGTAAGGGACCTATGAGCTCATGAGCCTTGTTCAAAGATAGTGGGGTAAAAATAAAAACAATGGTAAATGGCAAATGATATTTAGAAAAGCATTTTTATTTTACCTGGAATCCTGCTCTGAGACCACTGCAAATTGAAGTTCCACCACTAGCTTCTTGAGGCAGATTTGCAGTGATCTTTTCATAAGCATTATCACCAATTATTTCTGTTAGGTAGTTTAGGGTTGTAGCCAAACTTTCAAATGTGACCATCCCAACCAAAGATCCCTTTTCAATAATTTGAATCAAGTATAGTTCTGCTGCTTGATTCATTCGAAAGAGACGGTCTTCCTGTAAGAAAAAGATGTCTGATTAATTCCTGAGTCTCCTCAACTCTTGACAGATTGGTGAAAGACAGAGTTGTTCATGGGCCAGAGATCTTGATAGTAATTGATTACCGTGTTTTAGAATTTGAGTCCTTTATTTTATTAAAAAGAAATAATATTAAAGAAAAAATTGAAAAATCAGTCATGTTATACTTAGTAAAGCCTTAAAAATCTGTGCCTTTTTATTTAACAGTTTTATATTCAGGAATTTCTGCCAAGAAAATAATTTAAAAATGCATACAAAAATGTTCATTGCAACATAATTTTTATAACAAGCTGAAAACTCTAAAATGTCCAGTAACAGGAGGCTGACTAAATTATAGTATGCGCATATGATACAATCATTAAAAATTATATCATGAAATCATTTTTTTCCATAGGGAGTATTTAAGGTATAGTAAGTAAAAAAAATCATATTATAAAATATTATACAAAATATAATCACATTTTTGAGGAGGAAAAACAATTACACAAACAGAAAGAAGACTGGAATGACATATGCTCAATGGTGGAATTATGGATAAACTTTTTTGTTCAGTTATAGTATTTCTAGTTTGTTAGAACTAAAAGTTAAAGAATAAACATAATCCATAGTCCAATCATCTTAATGTAACAATTATTTTAGTGTATTATCTTCTAGTACTTGTCTATATAGAATTATTGTACTAAAAGTTATTAGGGTAATAAATACATATTTTAGTTAGCTTAATAGAATTAAACCTAAGATTAAATTATATTTCCAGTAGCTTAGCTACTTAATTTAACAGAACTAACAAATAAATGTTTTACCGAGCTCATGCTTCCAGATTTATCAAGTACCAAACAGACTACTCGCTGTTTGGACTTCAGCAATGAAAATGTAGGATGAGGTGGTGGATCAGTTCCTTTCATGGGAGATGCATTCCGAAAATCATCAGAGTCCATAATTACATCCCATGTGCTTCTGCTACTACACATTTTGTTTTGTAGGTTTGGAGCTTCTGTATTGTGAGTCTTTGCTGTACAAAATTCAGTTACCTGGAAAAAAATCAATTAGAAGACACTATTAAAATAATTGGTAAGCATTACTTTCTAAATATGCAGCTGGCTGCCACATACATCCTCCACAGATTTTATCTCCTGACAATTAAAAATTATTTCATAATCTAACAGTCTCACATCCATTTTGCATACGTCAATAGAGAAGAAGCAAGGTGAAACCATCACTGGCAAGTTTTTGATGATTCTTTTAGGTATAGGGAGATCATGACAGTTGGGGGGGGGAACGTGGTGGCTGGTAAAACTGCTTAAGTTAATTTCTTATTTTCCCTTCTGGACTCTTGGGTGACTCAAGCTTGAATTAAGTTTAGTGGAAAAGGGACTGGATTTGCAGTGATTTCTCACTGCCCTTTAAAAGTGAGATAAAGAAAATGACCTTCTTTAATTGCCTAAGTGTTTTCTATATCTTTATAGTTGACCAAAAAACTTGAGAACAGATATTTTCTTTCATCTATTCTTTTTCTTTCTTTCTTCTTTTAAAGATTTTTTATTTATTTATTTGAGAGAGAGAACACAAATGGGGTGAAGGGCAAAGGGAGGAGAAGCAGACTTGCCACTGAGCAGGGAGCATCAGGCTTGATCCCGGAGTGTGCTGGATTCCAGGACCGTGGGATCATGACCTGAGCCGAAGGCAGACACTTAACCTACTGAGCCACCCAGGTGCCCAGAGAACAGATATTTTAACCAGCTGGATTATTTTTGGCTTTGGTGAACTCTGACATAAAATAATATTCCTGATAAAGTAATGAAAATGTAGGGAGAAAATAAGGAAATGTGATTGCTGCTCTTTCAGTTGCAAATGGTGAGTTGTATCCAGCAATTCTGCCAAATGATATTTCCTTACTATAGAATCTGTGAAATTCTCTGAGTTTTAAGAATTTAGTAACTTGGAAAACTGCTCCCATAAACTAATGCAGCATTCAAGAAGGAATTCTTCTTGCAGTCAGCCTCAGCTTATTAGAAATATATTTTTTAAATATTTATTAGAGAGGGAGGGTGCTCATGTTCGTGTGCGTGGGGGGAGGGGCTGAGGGAGAGGGAGAGAGAGAATCCTTATGCAGACTCCCCGCTGAGCACAGAGCCAACCTGGGGCTTGATCCCAGGACTCTGAGATCATGACCTAAACCATAATCAAGAGTTGGATGCTTAACCGACTGAACCACCCAGGCACCCCGAGAAATATTTTTATAAGTGGCATTGCATGTTTAAAAATGCCCTCCCAATACAAAGTCTCCAGATACAAGCTCAAATTTAGAACTAAATTATTAAATTTGAATGCCTTTTATTTAAATGTTAAGATTTTGTTTTTCTTCTAATATGGATGATTTACATTGACTTCATTTTTTAAAATATTTTTTATTATATTATGTTAGTCACCATACAGTACATCCCTGTTTTTTGATGTAAAGTTCGATGATTCATTAGTTGCGTATAACATCCAGTGCACCATGCAATACTTCCCCTCCTTACTACCCATCACCAGCCTATCCCATTCCCCCACTCCCCTCCTCTCTGAAGCCCGCAGTTTGTTTCTCAGAGTCCATAGTCTCTCATGCTTCATTCTCCCTTCTGATTACCCCCCTTTTCTTTATCCCTTTCTTCTCCTACTGATCTTCCTAGTTCTTATGTTCCATAGATGAGAGAAACCACATGATAATTGTCTTTCTCTGCTTGACTTATTTCACTTAGCATTGACTTCAGAACGATTGACATATCCCAGAAGGTGTTCATTGCATGGGAGAAAATACAGTTTTAATCAAAGTGGTGATTGATAATCAAGTCTTGCTGATATGAAATGCCCATCAAATCTGGTCCCTTTTCCCCTGCCACTGCCACTGCAGACTTTATTTATTCGGAGACTTCACGTCTCTAATCTATTGCTGTAGCCTTCTGACTACTCTCTCTGCCCCTGTCATCTCACTCCATTTTCCTCCTCACTGTTAGTGCAGTTATCTTCCTGAAAGAATTAAGCTGATACCACCAGTCTGAAGCTGTTAAGATAAAATCCAAACACCTTTGCTTTGTAGGTCCCAGTTTGTTCTTTCAATCTTGTTTCCTCCTCCTTGCTCTCACCATCCTCTGCTTATACCACACTGATTTTTTTCCTGTTCTTAGAGTATGCTAGAAATCTTCGCAAGGATCGTTGCTAACCCAAATGGGAAAAGAGACAGGAAATCTTATGCAAATTAGAAAAGGTGACCCATTCTCAAGTTTTTTTTTTCCTGCTGCTATTTATCTGAAAATTGTTCTAATAAATATTAAAATTTTTAATGACCATGATGCAGATAATTTGGGCAGTGCTCAGCTTGTACAATCATGCATGGCATCCCTGCACTTTTCCCCACTCTTTGCTTTTATAAACTGTTCTTTTCGTTTTGTTTTTTACTTAAAATTGCCCTTCCTATTCCTATTTTGGCAAGTTCATACTCATTCCTTTTCAAATACTTTTTTTTTTAAATCTCTTTAGAAACAATTTTCTGACCTCCAGGTGGAGATGTTTGCTGTACTCCCATAGCACTTGGTTTATATATCGTCATACTTTATATTCATATATATTTTTTCTTATTTCTCTACCTTTCTTATTAAACTGAGTCTGTCAAGAGCAGTTATCTTTAATTATTTCTGTATTTCCAGCTCCTAATACAGTGCTGGGCATGAAGTGGAAATAATGAAGTTGAAGGGAAGGAAATCATGGAATTGAACATTCGGTATTTCAGGTCATATCTGTCTTGGGTGAGCTGATGCCCTGGGTACAGATGGTATGCAGTTTATTTAATTTGTGTTATGATAACTAGAAGTTAGTGTTATTCTGGACAAGATGTGCAGTATTTATCTCTGAGACATGGCTTATAAGTTTAGTTGCCATCTGTATTTTAGCTGTATGATGTTCTTCATTATTATTTATCTCTCAGGTAGGCAGCATGAGTTATTTCCTGACAGTCAGATGCTTTTGGGATTTATAGCTTGGTACAGACAGTACATATTCCATTTATCCTCTTGTGTCACATGATCTGATACCTACTTGGATGCTGAATTCTGATCCAGGTTCAGCAGGTTAAACTGAACTTTCTTAACTCATGTTTCAACTATTTCTAGAAGGAGCCTTTTTTAGGCTGGAAAACAACTTCTACTTAAATAACTAATTAGGTTCTTTTAAAAGTTTTGGCAAATATTAAGTCTATATTTTGATTCAAGTTCTTCATCATTAATGCCCTAGGCTCTAAAACAATTTTAAATTTTATTGGAGATAATAGGCCTTTACAAACCTCTACCCAAAGAAGTATTTGTTGCTGGTGATTTAGTATATGGAATATTGCTTCTTTTAAATAAGTTAGTCTTACTATCTAGAGGTAGTATACTTTATTTTGATTTGTTTTTGATAATTTTCATATTTAAAAATCTTTTTTACATGCTTAGAAACCTTCATTAGGTAACTACAATATGTTTACATTAATTAAGTTTGGATTTATCCCAGGAAAGAGACAATTGACTATTATCCAAATATTTTATAAATTTTAAAAACTAAAACTTTAAAGTTTATTTTATACTCACCGTGTGCTAAGCACTGTGATCATACTTCATTCATACTAGCTCTTGTGAACCTAACAACAATCACCTGTAACGTATTATTATTTCCATTTATGAGACTAGAGAACTAAATTTCAGATTTAACAGTTTGCTTGTAATGACACAGTTTGAAAATGACAGACTGAGTTTTGATAGCAAGTCTTTCTGACTCCAAGGCACCTGTTCTTATCCACTGAACTTTATACATTGAAACCAGATATTAGCTTTAAAACTTGAATTATTGTGTTATTATTTTATAATTGATCGGCCTGGTAATTGTGAACTTTTCCCTTAAGTTTGTCATGTAGAAACAGAACCATGTATATTTTCACAGTATCACTTTGCAATAGCTTGATGTACTTTAGCGTGAAGATACTAGAAAATCTAGAATGTCAGTACTTTTCCAAAGCTATAGAATGAGTTACTTTGGAAAAGTAGTATGACTAACACTTAGAAGGGAGAATTAAAAGTAAGGTTGTAGTTTTAGAACTATATAAATCTACAGAAGTCAAATGAGGGAAGGGATGTTGTAAGAAATAATGTGTGTTATCAGTGAAAAGGGTACAGTTCTACTTCTGAAGAAAAGAAACAGGTTTATAAAAAAAGGTGGAATAATTTATGGACATACCCTGACACAGGCTAGCGAAAGTAGCCATTAAGTTAATTGTCTGAGTAATCTCCTTCATTTCTTTTGGTATACATAATTTCATAGTAGAAAATATAGCTTCTGTAATTAATTTTTCCTGAAGTGTTCCTTTGTGAAGCTAGAAAAAGAAGGTACTTACAGAATCGAGACTTTGCACAAACATTATGGAGTCCCTTGCAGTCTGGGATTTTTCTGGGATAAATGTACACTTTGCTTCATACAGTCCTGTCTGTGAGTCACGCCTGCATGGCCTTGTTATACAGCTGCTTCCCTGACATTCCTTGAAAACCACATTAATGCCAGTAATATGAGTTGAACATCTATGATGAAAGAATTAAATTACATTTATATATGAAGACCAGAAATCATGAGAAAAGACTAACGTCCTACAATCTTTCCCTTAATGATAATTGCTACAGATCATGGACAAACATTTCATTTTGACAGAAGAAGTCACAGTGTCCTGCCTCTATTTACAATTGATATCAATAAGAACAATCATGCCAACTCATAGTTATTAACATTCACTGCTCACTAATGTAATCAATAAATCTATTATCCTTGTGACCTTGAACTAAAGATAATTCCTAAGCTATAGGGATGTTGTGAAGATAAAATGAGTTAAGAGATACAGAGGAGTTGCTTCCTAGTGGGGATGAGGGAGTCAACATAATGCTGAAAACCCTCTTAAGTTTCTATGTGTGTGATACAAACACATACACACATATTGCTATGTAGATATAAACATATGTACACATATGCATGTATACCAGACATACAAAACCATGTGTGGTTTTGTGTTTATAGGATTTTGCAATTTACATTTTGAAATCCACTGAGCTAGATTGGAGGACAAAATAAAAATAAGCATTGCATGGAAATGCTTGTGCATTCAAACAAACCATTTAGTCTTTATGATAAGTAAGATAATTGTCAATTTCCTGGCAAGGAATGGGGGGTGGAGTATGGGTAAAAGATTCTAAAGAGTTTCTAGTTATCTGTAGGATTTAGTTTTATTCTGCATTAATATTAAGTGTCATGATATTAATCCACTTAGATAAATTTTTTTGTATTGCAAGGATTAAAGGAGATGGTGAGGCATATATTCCAAGAGGGTTAGTGCTAGGGTAAGCCTAAAAATTAAACACACAAAGTGCCTGGCACACAGTAGAAATTCATTAAGTGTTATTTTAGATAATTGTTTTCATAATATGTCTCTTTTTATGACTGATAAGAAAACTTATTCGTTTTCCATTGATTTATCAAAAATTTGTTATTTGATATATTCTTTGTTACTTTACTCTGTCCCAGGCCCCAGTCTAGGGAATTAAAAAAAATAGTCAGTCCTCAAGGATCTTAAAGTCTAGTGTGGAAAATAAAATTACACAGACCACTACTGCTCCATATGAGAGAAGGCCATGTGTATTGCCTTGGGGACATTCTCACATCTAACACCAAGTGGAGGGATAGGAAAAAGACACTTGGGGAACGAACATTTAAACTGAGTCTGGAAGAATGAACAAGCATTGTTTGGATAAGGGAGGTAGTGTGGGGAGGAGTTTCATGGGGTGAGAGCCCTATCTGCATGAGACTCCAGGCAGCTCAGCAGGGATAAAGCGAACAACATGAAGGACATGGGGAGAGTCATGTTTCTCTCACACCTCTTTTCTCTGACATGTTTTTTGTCCCAAGACTTGTTTCCAATTACACTGATTTCTGTTGTTCTTTAATACTCATATTTAAATATCTCATCTATTTATTAATAGGACCTATCTAAATCTACCCAGAATTATATTTATATTTAAGGAATATAATAATAATAATAAAATATTTATATTTCAAAAATCATTTACTCACTTATCCTTATGCAAAATACTTTTTTTAGCTTAAGATTAAATGAAGAATATATTTAACATGAAGCTTTAGTAGTTTAATTGGTTTCAATGAAACAGATTCACCTTAAAGAGTTATGAATCAAATGGAGTAAATGATTGGGAAAAATAAATAAATAAAATGAAATAAAGGATATGATAGGAACTTGAACTCCAGTTCTCAGATATCTTAAGGTTTAGGCTACAGCTTTTTCCTTTCTCCTCTGACAATAACATATTTTAGCACAATCCCCATGAATACTGAAATGAATCCCAATTCCTGATTGATCTTGACCCTAAGGTAGAATCCCCAGAAATACCTGGACTTATACGTAGTAGGGCACGTTGGATATTGCAATTAACTGTATGAGCATTCAACCACTGAGATAGCTTTTGTTTGCCTAGTATAGAAAATTTAAAAATAGTTAAGTGAAAAGTTTTGAAAACACATTTGTTCAACACAATGATACCTTGTTGCTTCAATAGTGTTCCGACTGGAAATATAGAATGGCCGATCCACATTATACTCATCAAATATTCCCCATCGGAGGTGGGCCCACTCATGGACAAACACTCTGCCTATGAGAGAATATTGCCACTCATAAATTTATATTTGGAATATTTTAATACAGTGTTCATGTATATTATGTCTCCCTCCCCAAGATCCTTAGCTTAATTGAGTCAAAGAACTTTAGAAATTGACACCTTTCATTAGGTCAAAAATGTTGAAATGGGTTAGTATTTATTACTTATTTTTATTAAATTTATTATTAAACAAACACAAAGAAATATAATTATGTTGAATATAACTACTATATTTCTAGATAAAGATATTAATCAGTACTTATTTCTCTTTTTAAAAAATCTTTAAAAATACCATCAATCACAGTGTCATATTTGTTTCCAATGGAAATAAAAATGAAATTATAAAATAGATATCTCTACCTCGGGACCCATAGATAGGCAAATTATTAGTCAACAAGAAGTTTGGAGTAAAATGTATATATTGTCCTTTTTCCCCACATTGTCCATATTGAAGTGTATAGGGATCATCTCCATATTTTAGGTAAGGATTGGCAACTATGACATCTGCCTAAAAAGCAGAAGAATATACCAAAACATCACAAGAGTGATAGAAACAAGGATTTCTTTTATCTAAATTAAGACAAGTAATATTACTAATTAAATTACTAAAGTAGTGGCTAGGAATTGCTAAAAAATTATGAGTATTGATTTTTAGGAAGCACAGGAAGAAAAAAGCAGTGTAGGAGCTAGATAAAATACCCTACCTGGTCATATGATTCTTGTTTGGGCATTGAGTACTCAGATTTTGACTTCCAGGTATTTGGAATTAAAATGCTTACATTCCGGAAATAAACTCTTCGTTTGGTGGCGTGAAACAAGTAAGTTGAAGCTTCAGTTACCATTTCCTGACAAAATATGGTAACAATTTCATAATGAAATGAGCATGAAAGTATATATACAAACAAGAAGAAGCAAATCTAAGCTCCCTTTCCCCCAAATACTTCAGCAAAGCCTAACTGAAAAATAAGTGCAATTTTACTCTGTCTCTTTAGTGTGTAAACTTTTCATTTTCACATGCCCAAAAATCAACTCTTTTTTTTACCTATTCAGACCTGCATTCAGTATTATGGGTGGGAGAGGGAAATGAATTCTGGGTGAGATACAAAGGGGATTAGGACTGGGAGCTTGTTGGCAAGTTGCTTATTTAATTAAAAAGAGGTGTTTAATTAGCTTGAGTTTATAGTTTTATAGATTTTATACTTTCGAATTGAAAAAGAATTCACTTTTCTAGAGTTATTTTGAGTTACTTTTTCATATGGAGTGTCTTCATAAAAGGCAAAGTTTTACCAAGCAGTAATGAAAATAAAAATATGTAGGTCTCATTGGCTTCACATTCCAGTTTTACCACTTATTTTAAGACTGTACAAATCATTAGCTTCTCTCATTTATGCAACAAGGGTAATAATTTACCTCATAGAGTTATTGAGAGGATCAAGGAAGATAGTATATATTAAAATGCTATATATAAAATGTTTTTATTATACTGACTAACCCAAATAAAATTAAGAAGTAAATCAACTTCAGAAATATGCAATATTTTCTTTAAAATCAAATACATCAGAGTTTGTTAATTTTTCAGAGTTGAACAAGTATGAACAACTGAAAATATATATAATGAAGATCTAGAGCTTAAGTGTAGGTTAGCTGTTTAAACATTATACAAATAACTTTACAAAGGTAGAATACGAAAAGAATTCTCCAGTAGGTCTAAGGTCTTTCTGTTAGCTTAGTAAGTTGAAGAACTACTATAATTTGGCCTTTCGATAATTTACTAGGGGAATGACTAATACTCTTAATATATGAGAAATCATACTTAAACTAAGCAATGCTAATCTTGACAGTTTAGATACGTATTACATAAATGATGAATACTGTCAAAGCAATTTTGGAAAGTAGTAACTGTGAGCATATGTATGTGGCAACATGGTTGGAAAATACTTATTGGAATAAAAATAAGTGTATAATAAAATTTTCTCTCTTACCTTTATGTTTTGAATGAGTTTTTCATCTTCTGGTACCCCAGGGTTAATTGCAATTACAATGCCATCATATCCATTGTTATTCAAATTTGCCATTGAGCTTTTCACTCCAGGCAAGAGATGTAAAGCTAGGAAGAGAACAACATATAGACTGAGCACCATTATTGCACATTACAATAAACCTTACAGAAATGCAAGGAGAGTATTTATGTATCTCCTTAACTCAGGAATTTGAATCTAGACCAAAATATGTGCACAAATGTAACATTATGAATTACTAAAATATTTTGATGAACTTCCTTATCTCACTTCTTTATCCTAAAGATTTAAGTTGTTAAATAACAATGGGGATTATGCGGAACACATTTATCACACTTTCTCTGACAGTTGAGGTCTTAAGTACTCATTGAGTTGAGTAATTCTTTAGGTTGTGTAATTGTCATCTTCATCATGGTGGTTAGTCATGGTCTTTGTCATCATCATTAAGAGATTGTCCAGTCCTGGGATCTTTTCATAGAAAAGGACTTTATGGAAGGATGAGGAACTGAAATAAAAAGCACCAGGAAAGAGCAGATGAGAAAGGTGTGTTTGAAAAACAAAACAAAACAAAAAACAAATGAAGGAACTAGAGTGGGAGTGGCAATGAATCAGGGTCAAAGACTTCCTTTAGGTGGGAGTGATATAATCACAGTGGTCAGGGACAACTATGGATCAAGAAGAAAATGGGTTTATTGATTACCTTCTGTGATAACTACCTGTGTATTTCAGTTTTCAAATAGATTGAATGCTGTTAAGTCTTATATAACTTGAAAACAATATGCTTTTTAAAAATTTTTAAAAGATTTTTATATTTTTATTTAAGAGAGTGAGCATGAGTGGGGGGGGGCAGGGCGGATAGGCAGAGGGAGAAGCAGACTCCCCACTGAGCAGGAAGCCTGACATAGAACTGGATCCCAGGACCCTGAGATCATGACCTGAGCTGAAGGCAGATGCTTAACCGACTGAGTCAAGCAGGTGAAAACTTAATAAGCTTTAATTAAGATTTCTTTTTTGGACTGAACAAATCTGCCAATGTCCCTTAGCTTAAAAATAGTTGTACACATAGCATTGTGGCTGGCTTTGGAGTCAGATAAATCTAAAGCTGACCCTTGCCTTAGTCACTGACAGTCACATGATTCTTAATAAGAGGTGTATGGCTCTTTGGGAAGCACTTCATACAAGACTCCTGGCCCCTAATGAGCACTCACTAAATATTATCCTTTATTATTAAACATTATATATCATATTATAAATACAAAGCTTGTTATAAATTTTTTCCAGTTATATTCTATATTTTCATTGGCTTCTTTTGTAAAACTTTAAATACAGTCTTCCAGTGTTTAACTGGGGAATAGAGTCTGTGAGCCTACCCCAAAAAGACAAAAGTAGAAATTGTCAGAAGTGAAACTGTAAGCTCATTGTAATGTTCTTTGACCATCTCCATCTATTGACAATATTCTTTCCTTTTTGTCCGGCTTAGGTGTGGTCTCACCTATAAAATCTCATATTATCCACATTAGAAATAATCTTCCTTTCTTTTGTACTCATTTGAATCACTTATTACATATAAACTGTATTGCGTTTGTTTTTTATTAATATACATAGTATACCTCCCCTACCTCCCAAAATACATGTAAATTCCTTGGAGGAAAGAGATTTATTTATTTAAACCTCTCTCGCTCTGAATTCTCTAAACTGTAAAATGAAGACAGTAATAGCTATCTGTAAGGAATGTTTGGAGGTTAAATGAAATAACATGTGAAAGCACTTATGTGTACAAGTGCCTATAGTAGGTCCTCAATTAATATTCCTTGATTTTCATTATCCCTTTTAATTTATATGAAGAAAATATATACATGAGTGCTTCTATGTGCCAGGCTTTGTGCTCTGCTCTTTAAAGACTACAGAAATGAATAAAACACAAGCACTATGTCAGAAAACTTGCAGACTCATTGGCATGAATTAAATTAGAATAAAAAAGACTGAAATACAAGGTAGAAAAGTTCTATAAGAGGGATACAAATACAGTGCTAGGAAGCCAAAAGTTGGGGAATAGATTATATATGATGAAGGGAAATCAGAAAAGACTTCAGGGGCATACTATTCTTCAGGAAACTAAGGCCTGGAGAAGTTTTTTAGTTTGCTCTAGATCACACTTTCAGGAAGGAGCAAATTTGGAATTTGAACTCAGGTCATCCAGTTTCAGAATCTGTGATTTTAAAGTATATATGACTTTTACTACTTCCCAAAAGGGTAAGTCAGTGAGTATCAACCTTGAAAATTATTGTGAAAGTAGTGTTTTTGTTTCTATTATACACTACTAGTTGACAGCAGAAGATTTAAGAGAATGTGAATTGCTATGATTAATTTGTATGAATCAATAGATTTTTTATCTTGTTTCAATTTTAGATTAAATAATAGAATTTTCTTTTGGCTGTTTGTCTTGAAAAACTAGAGTTACTAATTCAGAGATTTATGAACTATCCCTGCCCATATGACCTCTCATGTTCCAGTACAGTCATTCTTAGATGTCATAGTTAATCCCTATAGAGATTATGCTGGAATTAACCAACTGTTACACAAATTTGAAATTGAAGAATACGGTCAATTCGCAGCTTAATTTCTATGAGATACTCCCTCAGAATTTTCTCTTTAACTCCTCTTTTTCTTTGCTGCTTCTTTCATTTCATGACTTTTGGAACATCATTATATTTTGCTACCGATGTTCATGCTCAGCATTTATGAATATTCTCTTCATTCTTTTAATTTATTAATCTATTTATTCATTTATTCATTCATTTATTCAACAGATTTAATTGATATTTGTAATGTGTCAAGCACTCTGCTAGGCAGGGGTATATAAGATTGAGTTATGATCCCTATTATCTTCAAGCTGTTTCTGATCTAGTGGAGTTTCTGGACACTAGTAATTATTTTGATTGATTTTTTTCATTGCTCTTCCTACAACATTGAACATTATTTCAATTCAGAGAATACTCTGATTATTATGCAATTTATTATTGTGATTTTTGTATTTAACATTATCATAAGTCAACTTTGCTAACTCCTACATTGCTATATAGCACACTCTGTAAGTTGCCTCGATATCCATTTACCCTTTCTTCCTTGCTAATAGAACTTCAGTTTTGTTCAGATATCTTCAGCTCTCATGTAGTTGAGATAAAGGTCATTCCCATCTCAAGCTCAAGGGTAAGTTCAGGTTGATCGAAGTCCATGGTCCTCAAGTGTGGTTTACAGACCCCTAAATGTCTCCAAGACCCTTTCAGAGGATCTGAATGGTCAAACTCTTTTGATGATGATAGTGAGAAGTTATTTCTACTTTTTAATGTGTTCACATTTAATAGTGATGCAAAACATATAGAGGATAAAACTACTGGGACCTTAGCACAAATACAAAAGCAGTGACACTAAACTATACTTATAGTCATTTGAGTTCTTCCCTCCCAAGCACTCGTAGCATAAAACAATGGGGGGACCTGGGTGGCTCAGTTGGTTGGGCATCTGACTCTTAATTTCAGCTTGGGTCATGATCCTGGGGTCGTGAGGCTCTGTGCTCAGTGGGGAGTCTGCTTGGGGTTCTCTTTCTTCCTCTTCCTTTGCCGCTCCCCCCACAGTATAAAAATAAATAAAACAATGTCTGTTTTACTTAAGAATGGAATTGATGAAGCAATAAAAATTAACTTTATTAAAATCTCTAATCCGAATACACATTTTTTTTTATATTCTTTGTGGCAAAATAACAGTTCTGCTGAATAGCAAAGTATGATATTTGTACTTGAGGAAAACCACCTGGGCAAAAGATACATGCTGAACTAGTCATTTTCACAAGAACCATTTTTACTTGAAAAAAACTACTGATGAACTATGGTTTTTCAGACTTAGATATTTTGCAGATTTTTTTTTTCAAAAATGTCACCATGGAGGAAGACAACCAACAGTATTTGTTGCCAATGATAAAGTTTGAGCTTTTAAAAATTAGAATTTTGGAAACCTTGTGTTATTGAAGCTTGACCACTTTTCAGTACTTAAGGACTTACCTGATGAAGTTGGTGGTGGTATTAATTAATGTGAGTTTTGGATGTTGTATAATGAAATATATCAACATTTGGAAGACTTGCATATCTCAGTGATCCAATATTTTTCAAATTACCAATGTATGATATTAAAAAATTATGCAAGGCTAATGCCATTCAAAATATAAGATATACCAACTGATATTTATTTAGCAGATAATCTATTTATTTGCTTTGTGATATGATTTCTAAATCAGTGGATGTTTAAAAATACTTATTTCTAAAATTTCAGTAAAACCAATATCACTTAAAATTTAATTACCAATTAATAAATATTTTATTTTAGTGATACCTTTCATTAAAATACTCAAAAAATATTAATAAATAGTAAACAGTTTCTAAGAAGTCACACTTGGCTTGCATTTTAATCATTCATTCCTTAAAAGCCAGGAAACAATTTTTTTTGTTATATTTGTGGATATACTTATGGATGATTTGAGGAACACTTTAAGAAATTTGAAAGAAGAGGAAAACTAGGGGAAGGATACAGTATTGAACTATTGAATCACTTCTTCATAGTCATTTATCAGGAATCAGTATTTGCTATTTCCCTGAAATGAACTCATTTGGGTAGTTTGAAATGTATACACAAACACATTTAAACACATACAGTAAAATATTATAGGCATGATGGGTTAGGAAGACAATTTATGGTATAGGAAAATAAGCATCTTGAAAATTAAATATTTTGTAAAGCATTATGATTAAACTCCTTTTGGAGAAATTTAGCCAAGTGGCAACTTGGGAATATTTTAGAGTTTAATAACAGCCAGGAGACCAGTGTTTGAAGTCTGTATATACTATTCGTTTACTCCGTACAAACTATTTCAACTTGTATAGCCTCTATTTCCTCATTTATAGCATAAATTAACATCTACCTCTAAGAGTTTCCATGGAAATTTATTGAGATCATATAAGTACTATTACTATATACAAAATGTGATTCAAATAGGAAGTATTATTATTTAGAATATTCAGTGGGGTTCCCAATACCACAAGTCTATTCCATACAGTAAGTCTAAGAAGTTAGGGATGACTCTTGGTAAATGAAGAGACTTCACTGTTGAGAGGTCATGTGGTCTGAGTAGTTTATGACATAGTAGCGATACATTTGTGCTGGAACACCTTATTTTCTGATATCTGCTCAAATAATAATTTAATTATCCATACTTAACAGATATTTTACCTGAGTTTAAGACCCAAATTGTCCAGCCATAGAACAAAATGTTCTCTGTATAAGTCAATTGTTCTGTATACCAATAAATCATATGTGGTGGGCCTTAACCAGCTGAGCTAACTGGCTGGGCTCAAGACCATCAGACAGTTCCCTTGCCATTTTTTCTCCTTTAATAGTTTGGTAGTTATAGGCTCTATTTCTATTTGTTCTAGAAATTTTAACTTGCATGTTTGTCTTAACAAACTCTATAAAGTTAATAAAATTATCTTTTGTTCCAATTAAACAAGGACCTTAAGAAACTTGAATTTCAATCTCCCTCCCAATTTATATTATCATTTTCATATATCTTAATTCCACATATTTAAAACCACAAGACTTTATTTTTGTTTACAAATAATCAGTATTTATATTTTCTCACATTCTTGGCTAACTTTGCTCTTCAATTCTTTTTATCTTTCAGATCTTCTAACTAGGGTTATTTCCTTACCCCAAGATATATTCTTAGTAATTACCTTTCTCTCAATTCTTATTTCCCTGAAATAGCCTTACTTTTTACTCATTCTTAAAAATATGCTTCCTGTGTATAGAATTCCAGCTTGACAATTCTCTCTGCTTAATGAAAATAAATGTTCAACTTACTTCTGGCTTCCATTGTTACTGTTGAGAAGTCATCGGTCAGTCTAATTGTTATTTTTGAGAGCATTCTATTATCTCTGGCTTCAGTGTTCTGCTACTTTCACTGTGATGTGATTAGGATTAGACTTTTTTTTTTTATTCTCTTGTCTGGGATTTTTTGAATTGGGTTCTTCAATATTTGGATTGGTTCTTTAATCAGTTCTGTACATTTAGCATCCATTATTTTTTCCCATCTTGTTTCTGCTTCATCTCCCTCTACTCCTCTTTTGGAGGGGTCTAAATGTGTTTCAGCACTTCTCACTCTATCTTCTATGTCTTTTAACCTCTCAAAATCCCCATTCATTTGTCTTCCTCAGCTGCTCACCTGGATATTTTCTTCTAATTTAACTTTCAGGCTAAAACTTTTGTCTCTTGTTTAAAATTGTTTAAATCTGTTCATTGAAGTTTTAAAGTTTTATTACAATTAAAAAATTTATAGGCATACTCTTTCGTACTTTAAAAAATCTCCTTGCTTTTGTTCATGTATTTTAAGTCTCCCTTTTATTTCTTTAAACTTAAAAAAATACTTTAAACATTCTTAGTCTATATTCTGTCTACTAATCCCTATAGTATATATATATATATATATATATATATATATATATATATATATATAAATACATACACACACTTATATATATATACACACACTTATATTTATATATTTACAAGTGTATGTACTGAAGTTTTTATTGAAATATAGTTGACATACAATATTAGTTTCAGAAGTAAAACATAGTAATTTAACATTTATATGCATTTTAAGCATTACTGAATTCTTACTAGTTACCATAAATGTAGTTACTATCACCATAAAAAGTTATTACAATATTATTAACTATATTCCCTATGCTGTAAGTTTCATCTCTGTGAACTATTTATTTTATAACTGGAAGTTTGTACTTCTTAATCCCCTTTACCTATTTTGTTCATTCCTCTACCTATCTTCCCTCCGGGAACCACCAGTTTGTTCCCTGTATTTCTGAATCTTTTTCAGGTTTTTGTTTGTTCATTTGTTTTGTTTTAGATTCCACAATTACTGAAATCATATGGTATTTGTCTTATTCTGACTTATTCCATTTAGTATAATACCTTGTAGGTCTATCCTTTGTTGTTGCAAATGGCAAAATTTCATTATTTTTAATGACTGAATAATATTTCATTGTAGGCGTGCATGTATGTGTATGCATATGTGTGTGTATGACCTCTTCTTTATCCATTCATCTATCAATAGATACTTAGGTTGCTTACATATCTTGACTATTGTAAATAATGCTATAATAAACACAGGACTGCATATATCTTTTTGAATTAAAGTTTTTGTTTTCTTTGGGTAAATATACAGAAGTAGAATTAATGGATCATATGGTATTTCTATTTTTATTTTTCTGGGAATCTCTATACTATTTTCCACAGTGATTGCACTAATTTACATTCCCACCAACAGTGCACTAAAGTTCCCTATTCTCGACATCCTCACCATCCATTTGTTACTTCTTGTCTTTTGATTCTAGCCATTTTGACAAGTGTAAGATGATATCTCATTGTGGTTTTGATTTGCACTTCCCTGATGATTAAGTTGAGCATTATCGTGTATCTGTTGGTCGTCTGTATGTCTTCTTTGGAAAAATGTCTATTGGGTCCTCTACTCATTTTTTTAAATAAGACTTTTTTGTCTTTTTGGTGTTGATTGTATATATTCTTTGTATATTTTGGATGTGAACCTCTCACTGGATATGTCATTTATATTTATCTTCTCCCATTCGGTGAGTTTCCTTTTCGTGTTGTTGATGGTCTCCTTGCTGTGCAAAACTTTTTATTCTGGTGTCATCCTAATAGTTTATTTTTGCCTTTGATTCCCTTGCCTGAGAATACATGGCTAGAAAAATGTTGCTAAGGCTGATATCAAAGAGATTACTGCCTGTGTTTCCTCTAGAAGTTATGACTTCAGCTCTCACATTTAAGTCTCTAATCCATTTTGAGTTTATTCTTAAAGTATGGTGTAAGAGAGTGTAGTTTATTTTAGTTTCATTCTTCTGCATGTAGCTGTCTGTCCAGTTTCCCCAACATTATTATTGAAGAGACTATCTTCTTCCCATTGTATATTCTTGCCTCTTTTGTCAGAGATTGATTGACCATATAAACATGGGTTTATTTCTGGGAATAAAGAGTTATTCTGTTCTATTGATCCATGTGTCTATTTTTTTGTGCCATACTGTTTTGATTACTATAGCTTTGTAGTATAGTTTGAAATCTGCGATTGGGATACCTCCAGCTTCATTCTTCTTTCTCAAGATTGCTTTGGCTAATCACGGTCTTTTGTGGTTTCATGCAAATTTTAGGATTATTTGTTCTAGTTCTGTGAAAAATACGATTGGAATTTTAATAGGGATGGCATTGAATTTGTACATCGTTTTGGATACTATGGACATTTGGCCACTATTGATTCTTCCAGTCCATGAGCAGGGTATATCTTTCCATTTATTTGTGTTGTCTTCAATTTCTTAATGTCTTATAGTTTACAGAGCACAGGTCTTTTGCTTTCTTGGTTAAATTTATTCTTATTTTTTGATGTAGTTGTAAATGGAATTGTTTTCTTATCTTTCTGCTAGTTTTTTTTTTTAAAGATTTTATTTATTTATTTGACAGCATGAGAGAGCACAAGCGGGGGGAGAGGCAGAGGGAGAGGGAGAAGCAGACTCTCCACTGAGGGGGGAGACTGATGTGGGGCTCTATCCTAGGACCCTGAGATCATGACCTGAGCCAAAGGCAGATGCTTAACCAACTGAGGCACCCAGTCACCCCTCTACTAGTTTGTTATTAATGTTTAGAAACACAACAGATTTCTGTATATTAATTTTGTATCCTGCAACTTTACTGAATTTATTCATTAGTACTAATAGTATCACTTTTTGGTGGAGTCTTTTTTTTTTTTGGTGGAATCTTCAGAGTTTTCTACATATAAAATAATATCTTCTGCAAATAGTGACAGTTTTACTTCTTCCTTGCCAATTTGAATGCCTTTTATTTCTTTTTCTTCCCTGCTATGGCTAGGACTTCCAGTACTATGTTGAATAAAATTACACAGTGGTCATCTTTGTTTTGTTCCTGATCTTAGAGGAAAATCTTTCAGCTTTTCACCATTGAGTATGTTGTTAGCTGCAGGTTTGTCTATGAAGCCTTTATTATGTTGGGGTATGTATCTTCTCCACATACCTTGTCAAGAGTTTTTTTTATAATGAATGGATGTTGAATTTTGTCAAGTACTTTCTCTGTATCTGTTGAGATGATCATATTATTTTTCTTCTCTATTTTGTTAATGTAGTGTGTCACATTGATTTGTGAATATTGAACCATCTTTGCATCCCTGGACCAGTTGATTGTGGTGCATGATCTTTTTAACATATTGTTGAATTTGTTTGCTAATATTTTGTTGAGAATTTTTGCATCTGTGTTTATCAAGGATATTGACTTATGATTTTCATTTTTTTTTTTTTGTAGTGTCTTCATCTGGTTTTGGTATCAGGGTAATACTGGTCTCATAGAATGAATTTGGAAGTATCCCTTCCTCTTCTATTTTTTGGAATAGTTTGACAAGAATAGGTATTAACTCTTCTTTAAATGTTTGGTAGAATTCACCTGTGTAGCCATTTGGTTCTGGACTTCTGTTTGTTGGGAGTGTTTTGATTATTGTTTCAATTGCATTACTAGAAATTGGTCTGTTCAAATTTTCTGTTTTTTACTTGGAGGATTGTATGTTTTTAGGAATTTTTCCATTTCTTCTAGGCTGTCCAAATTTGTTGGCATATAATTTTTTTGATATATAATTTTTTTTAAATGATAGCTCTTATAGTTGTTCATTTGTTTGTTTGTTTGTTTAGAGACAGTACAGAAGTAGGGAGGAGCAGAGGGAAGAGAGAATCTTTAAGCAGACTCCATGAGCATCCCGAAGATGACATTTAGATGACCAACAGACTCATGAAACAATACTCAATGTAACTAATCAGGGAAATACAAATCAAAAACACAGTATAACCTCACACTGGTCAGAATGACTAGTATGAAAAAGATAAGAAAAAACAAATATTGGTGAGGATGTAGAGAAAACCTCACACACTATTGGTAGGAATGTAAATTAGTGCAGCCACTCTGGAAAACAGTATGGAGTGCTTCGAAAAATTAAAAATAGAAATACCATAGATCCAGTAATTCTACTATTGGCTATTTACTCAAAGAAAATGAAAATACTAATTCAAAAAGATATATGCATCCCTATGTTTATTGTAGCATTACTTACCATGGCCAAGATGTGGAAGCAACCCATGTGTCTATTAATAGATGAAGAGGTAAAGAAGAAGTGGTGCCATATATATATAAAAATACACACACACTCTCATATACATACAATTGAGTATATAACACAGCCATAAAAAAGAATGAGATCTTGCCATTTGTGACAATATGAATGGGCCTAAAAGGTATTATGCCAAGTGAAATAAGTCAGATAGAAAAAAAGCAAATATCAGATGATTCCACTTATATGTGGAATCTAAAAAAACAAAACAAGTGAACAAAGAAAAAGACTTAAATACAAAGAAAAAACTGGTAGTTGACAGAAGGAGATTGGTGGGTGAAATAGGTAAAGGGGTTAAATGGTACAAACTTCCAGTTATAAAATATATAAGTCATGGAGATGAAAAGTGCAGGATAGAGAAAATAATAATACTGTAATAACATATGGTGACAGATGGTGACTATACTTATCATGGTCAACACTAAGTAATGTATAGAATTGTCAAATCAAATGTTGTACATCTGAAACTAATCTAACATTTCATGTTAATTATACTTAAAAAATAAAATGGGGTGCCTGGGTGGCTCAGTTGGTTAAATATCTGACTCTTGATTTCAGTTCAGGTCATGATCTTAATCAATTGAGCCCCACCTCAGGCTCTGCTGGGTATGGAGTCTGGTTGATTCTCTCTCTCCTTCTCTCTCTGCCCCTCCCCTACTCGTGCTTTCTCTAAAAAAATAAAACAAATAAATTAAATAAATAAAAAATAAAAAAATGAAATGACCCAATGGGGAGAAAAAAGAGATGTAACACTGTTTCTGATACTGTATTATGAATATGATTATAATAATATTGTGTGCCATAAAAATTTTATAAATTTCATTAGTGTATAGACTGGGCTAATGTGAAGCAATCGGATTACCCTAGACTACCATAAAGCAATCACGTTCCTGCTTTGTTATCAATGCATGAATCATTTTACCTATAAATAAATATGAAACATTCACATTATTTCTTTTCATTTTTGTTGTCTAGTGTTAGTAATGTGTATAACGTCTACACTGTTTTGTATTATATAAGACAATATTGATGTAGGTACTGGCAGACAGATGATTAATCTTATAAACAAACAACGTAACCTTTCAGTATTGATAAATACAGTATAGTGCTGTAAATGTATTTTCTCTTCCATATGATTGTCTTAATAACATTTTTTAAAGATTTTATTTTATTTATTTTATTTTATTTTATTTTATTTTATTTTATTTTATTTTATTTTATTTTATTTTAACAGAGAGCGAAACAGCCAGTGAGAGAGGGAACACAAGCAGGGGGAGTGGGAGAGGAAGAAGCAGGCTCCCAGTGGAGCAGGGAGCCTGATGCAGGGCTCTATCCCAGGACTCTGGGATCACGCCCTGAGCTGAAGGTAGACGCTTAATGACTGTGCTACCCGGGCGCCCCTCTTAATAACATTTTTGCTAGCTTACTGTATTGTAAGAATACAGTATACAATACATATACAAAGTATGTGTTAATCAATTGTTTATCTTATAATTAAAGCTTCCAGTCAATGGTAGGCTATTAGGAGTTAAGCTTTAGGGAAGTTAAAACTTGTATGTGGATTTTTGGTTGTATAGTAGGTCAATACCCTTAACCCCCTCATTATTCAAGGGTCAACTGTAGTTTTCATATCTCTTTTTAATCAGTTCTCTTCCCCATTTATTTATTTATTTATTTATTTAAAGTGACAAAAAACCAAAACCAAGCCAAAACAACAAACAACACTGTCAATCAGGAATTCTACATAGAGCAAAACTATCCTGAAAAATTGGAAACAACCCAAATGTTCATCAACTGATGAATGGAAAAACAAAATGTAGTATATCCATACAGTGGGATATTATTCAGCCATAAAAAAAGAATGAGGTGCTGGTACATGCTATATCATGGATGAACCTTGAAAACATTATGCCAAGTGAAAGAAGCTGGACAGAAAAGGCCACATATTGTAAGATTCCATTTACGTGAAATGTCCAGAATAGGCAAATCCATAGTGATAGAAAACAAATTAGTCATTACCAGGGTGGGGGGAGGGGAGAGGAAATGGGAAGTTACTGCTTAACAGATATATGATTTCTTTTGGGGGTGATGAAAATATTCTAGAATTAGATAGTGATGATGGTTGCACAACATTGTGAATGGAGTAAAAGGCATGGATTGGATTATTTATATTTTAGATAATTATAAAAAATATGCTGAAAATATTTTTTAATGGTAGTTTTTAAGGACACTGTGGCGCCAGGAATTAACTCTGGCTACAAGGTTTTTCTAATTTCAAATATTACCTCATGAATGCCTATCCAATATATAGTTCAGGCTTTACAGTTTAAAATGGTTACAATGATAAATTTTAAGTTATGTGAATTTTACTTCATTAGCAAATAAATATGATTGTATTGGATTATAAATAAAGGAATAAAATAAATATTTCTGAGTCCATATGATGTGAATAAAAATGAGGAAGGACAAGTCTTACTTAAAACATTGTTAGTAATAAATATAGAAGGAATGAGGAAATAGAAATCACTTTTAGAACATTATGGTAATATTACTGCAGGAAAAGCCCATATTTTCATATGCTTATTTGCCACCTGTATATTTTCTTTGGTGAAGATCTGTTCAGATTTTGTTGCTTACTTTTTTAAATAGTTGTTTTTATTTTTACTGTTGAGTTACAAGTTACAAGTCATTTTCAGATATATGATTTGAAAATACGCTTTTCATTTTTTTTAACAGTGTCTTTTGCAGAGCAAGTCTTTAAGTTTTATAAAGTCAGTTATTAAATTTTTCTTTTATAGATCATGCTTTTGGTGTCATAGTTGAAAAATTATCTCTAAACCCAAAGCATACAGATTTTCTCATTTGTTTTCTTCTAGAAATATAGTTTTATATTTTGATCTATGGTAGATTGTTGACTTAATTTTTATATAAGGTTAACACCTAATGATATGTCTCAAGAATAGGATTCCTTATTTTCCTTATGGATGTACACTTTTCCAACCCTATTTGTTAAATGGTGCTTTCTTCTTTGAATTGTCTTTGCACATTTGTCAAATGTTAGTTGACTATATTTGTGCGGGTCTATTTCTGGGCTCTCTATTCTATTTATTCCGTGTGTCTGTCATTTTGCTAATACCACACTCTCTTGATTACTGTAGTTTTATTATCTATTTTTTAATGGATTATGGATCAGTTTATTTCCTCTCAGCTTTGTTGAGATATAATTGACAAATAAAATTGAACATATGTAAAATATACTTCATGATGATTTAACATACAGGTACACTGTGAAAGGATTTCCCCCATCTAATTAAATAACACATTCATCATAGCACATATTTATTGTTTTTGTGTGTGAGAACATTTAACTCTACTTACTGAGCAAATTTCAATTATACAATACAGTGTTATTAACTATAGTCACCAATGTATAAATTCGATCCAGACCTTATTCATCTTGTATAAAATATGCTATTTTATATGCTTTTACCAACCTGTCCCTATTTTCCCCTTCCCTCAGGCCCTGGCAACCACTTTTCTACTCTCTTTTTCTATGACTTTGACTTTAAAAAAAGTAAGATTCCACATGTAAGTGATACCATGCAGTATGTGTCTGGCTTGTTTCACTTAGTGGAATGTCCTCAAGGTTCATTTATGTTGTTTCAAATGAAAGGATTTCCTTCTTTCTCATGGCTGAATAATATTCCATTGTATACCTATGCTGCATCCTTTTTATCCATTTATCTTTTGATGGACACTTAAGTTATTTCCATATCTTGGCTATTGTGAATGCTGCAGTGCTGCAGTGAACATGGTGGTGCAGATATCTCTTCAAGATCCTGCTTTGGTTTGCTTTGGATATATACCAAGAAGTGGATTGCTGGGTCATATAGTAGTTTTATTTTTAAAGTTTTGAGGGACCTCCATCATGTTTTCCATAGTGGCTGTACTAATTTACATTCCTACCAATCATGCACAAAGGTTTCTTTTTCTTCATATCCTTGCCAACACTTGTTTTCTTTTGTCTTTTTGATGATAGCCATTCTAACAGGTATGAAGTGAGATCTCATTGTGGTCTTGATTTGAATTTCCCTGATGATTAGGAATGTTGAGCACTTTTTCATGTACCTGTTGGCCATTTGTGGATATACCACATTTTGTTTTTCTATTCATCAGTTGATGAACATTTGGGTTGTTTCCAATTTTTCAGGATAGTTTTGCTCTATGTAGAATTCCTGATTGACAGTGTTGTTTGTTGTTTTGTTTTTTTTTTGTCACTTTAAATATGTCATCCAACATCCCTCTAGACTCTATGGTTTCTGATGAGAAATCAGCTGTTGATATTATTAGAAAAAGTCCCTCATAGGTGGTGAGTTGCTTCTCTCTTGCTGCTTTCAGGATTCTCTCTTTGTCTGGTTTTCAACTGTTTGATTGTAATGTGTTTCAGTGTGGATCTCTTTGAATTTATACTATTTGAGGCTCACTGGCCTTCTCGAATATGTAGACTCATGTCTTTCCTCAAATTTGGGAACCAAACTTTGGAAAAGTGCCGAGCATTACCTATTCTAGTTGAACATATGCATACTCAATGACCGAGAAATTCTATTACTAATTATATAATTCAAAATAATGTGTGCACATATGCACTAAAAGACTTGTAAAAAAATGTTCATGGAGGGCGCCTGGGTGGATCAGTCAGTTAAGCATCTGACTTTCATCAGTGTCATAGTTTTCAGTGTACTGTGGTTTTATAGTAAGTCTTGAAATCAAATGGTGTAAGCCCTCCAAGTTTATTCTTTTTCAGACAATTTTTTGATTGTTCCAGTTCCTTGGGATTTCCATTTAAGTCCATATAAATTTTAGAATTGTCTTCTCCCTTTCTATCAAAAAACCTGCTGGGCTTTGATTGGGATTTTGTCTAATTTACAGATCAATTTTGGCAAAAATGGCCATCTTAACAATATTGTCTTTTGGCTCATAAATGTGATGTATCTCTTCATTTATTTAGATCTTAATTTCTCTCAGCAATGTTTTATAGTTTTCAGTGAATAGGGTTTTTTTTTTTACAATTATATTATCTCTAAATATTTTATATTCTTGATGCTATTATAAATTGTATTTTTGTAAAATTTCCATTTCCAGATTTCTTTGCTAATGTTTAGAAACACAATTGCTATTTTGTGGATTGTCCTTGTATACTGCATCCTTGCTGACCTCACATATTACTTTTAGTAGTTATTTTGTAGAATCAGTGGGATTTTCTACATAGATGTTTATGTTTGCAAACAAGGAAAGTTTTCTTTTCCAATCTAGATTACTTGTGTTTTTTTCCTATCTTACTGTATTGCTAGACTCTCTAGTAGAATATTGAAAAGAAGGGGGAAGATTGATATTAATTACCAAATCCACCATTACTGTACATGAAAGTCCATAGTGATGGTTTTAGAAACCTTCCAAATGATTTTCATATTAAGTCAGTATTGAGATCTATTAAGCTACACAAAATTTCATTATTGTTGGGGTCTTCAACCTCATATGTTTAACTGTCTTCTCATGCACTTCGCTTCAGTTCTTTGGACATACCAAGCTTATTACTACATTAGTAGAGTAATATTTGATATAGGAAGCCAAGGATAAACAGAAATCACTCTCTATTTCTTGTATTTGTTTCTGTCATCCTATCAATATCTATCTTCCAGACTGACTTTCTCCACAAGGAGGAAACCAGGTAGTTCCATGCTTATATCATCCTCGCCTCACCACTTAGGAAAAGAGCAGTTATTCTTCTACCTCAGCTTAAAAAGCCTGGTGAGGGATCTGGTTGCATTGGTTTAGGTCATGTGTCCACCTTCTGAACCAATCACTTTTGCTAGGGTGTTAGGATTCTGTGATTGGGATGTCCAGAGTTAAGTGTACACTGTGGGAAGGGAGGCAAGACCCTAAATCACCTATTTAGGCTACCCGTTAGAGTTGGGAATAAAGCAAGGGGAGCAATGATAGATATTCCAAAGTGAGTGGTATCAACGTGGCTAAGGAGTAAATCATTGGGAACTTAGGCATTCCCTGGTTTTTGTCTTCTTCAGTTCCTAAGATGTTCTTTCATGATGTTGTATTACTTTTTATTATTAAAGATTTGAAGTAGAATAAAGCTCAAAAGAATCATTACCCTGCTGTATGCTGCCATATTCCCTGGGGCTCAGTCATGTCTATCCTGGCCAGGTCTTTCTTTTCTTTTCTTTTTTTTCTGAGGGCATAAGAAAGTTTATTACTACATAACTGAGATCCCTAGAGAGAGTAGGGGAAGGCCTCTCGAGCAGGCCCAGAATGGCTTGAGAGAGCCAAGACAGGTGACTGGTCTGGGTTTTGTTTTTTTTTTTAAATGTTATTTATTTTATTTATTTATTTTTATTATTATGTTCAGTTAGCCACCATATAGTACATCATTAGTTTTTGATGTAGTGTTCAACAATTCATTAGTTGCTAATACACCCAGTGCTCATCACCACTCATGCCTTCCTTAATACCCATCACCCAGTTACCCCATTCCCCCACCCCCTCCCTTCTGTGACCCTCAATTTTGTTCCCAGAGTCCAGAGTCTCTCATGGTTTGTCTCCCTTTCTGATTTCTTCCCATTTGGTTTTCCCTCCCTTCCCCTGTGGTCCTCCGTGCTATTCCTTCTGTTCCACATATGTGTGAAATCATATGATTATTGTCTTTCTCTGCTTGACTGATTTCACTTAAGCTTTTCTTATCTATTTAAATCACCCTTCTTGGTTTAGTACACTGACACTGCCAAATCTCTGTCAGTGCTTTCCCATTCAGCAATTTTTATAGTTTCCCCTACCTCAAGGAACCCTTTTCCTTGACTGCTGCCTGCCAGCCCTTCCTACCCTACCATATCACACACAGTTATGGAGTGATCATGCTGCTTCTTTGGTCGTAAAAGCTTGCTAATCAGACAGTTCATCCAAGGGGAGAATTCTAATAAATTATGTTAAGTCTGTGCTCATAGACTAATGAGAGAGGGTTAAGAACTTTGCTCCCACACAAGGAACATTTAAAATGTTTCTGAAGACATGCATATGATAGGCATTCAATTAATATTTGTCATATTGAATTGAACCTGAAAAAATGAATTTCCTGTTAAGAAGTAGACAAGGTAGGAGGGGAAGAGGAAGTCCAACATGAGCCACAGGGGAACTTTACACAGGCAGGTAAGCTTGAACAGTGATCCCCAAATCCCTGAGGGCAAATAGCTACTTTATACCTACATGAACCTACAAGAGATTTTTGATGTCGATAACAATGCCAAGAATTTATGAATAGTTCCTTGTCACTGGGTCACATTCTGTTGCCAAGAATATTAATGCTACCCTCTACTTGAACTGTAGTAAGCAACCAATTACCATTCATACTTTGGGAACGTGAATGTTGCTACAGCAAAATATTCCTTGACGGACATTCATCTCTTTTGGAGCCAAAAAAGATAAAAACTACACAGGACAATAGATCAAATGACAGATGGGACTAAGGGGGTAGTCAGGACCTCACTGAGATACCTAGGAACATGCTGTAGATAGGCTTCCTTAATTAATTTTTCAAAATAAATGAAAGCAAACATAACATTTATATTCCCAGTGCTGAGCACTACATTGGCAGAATTAAAAGCTGAATTGATAGTGTAGGCTTTCTTCACTTCCTCTTGCCATTCAGTTGCAATTAATTGATTAATCTGTCTTCCCCTAAACATATAAATTCTGTGAGGGCAGGTATCACATTTGTCTTGTTTACCTTCACTGCTCAACATCCAGTACACATCATAAATGCTTAGTAAATATTGTTGTTATGGAAGTGAAATGATAAGAAATCAGGAGAGAATGGAAGAATGACTGAGCTCCTTCTCTGTGCCATGCATTTTGATAGGTTTATATATTACAATTGGTATTTTGCTTTTCCTTGATAACTCTGAAAGACATGTGTTATTATCATAATTTTACAGTTAAGAAAACTGGTAAGGACAACTTATTTTGTTGAATATCTGCTATTTGTTGGGTCCTATACTAGGAATGTTATCTATATTAGATCTTCAAAATACTATGGAGTGTTTTTTTCTTCCCTTACACATTTACAAAGAAAGCTAGCATGAAGTTAATAAAGAAAGCTAGCATAAAGTTAATAAGAATTGATGCTGATTTAAGTCCATATCTTTTGATTACAAATGAGTGCAAAAAACTAAATATTCATTGAATGAATTAATATATGGTTATTATTAATTTATTGATTAATAGACATTTATTTGCACATGAAACTCTTACAAAAAGCAACTTTGCCAGTAGCACTTATCCTAAACAAAAATAACTTCTAGATTGTTCACCTGAAAAGTGAAAATTTGTACTTGCAAATCTCTTCTAAAAGTGACTTCAGCTTCTATTACAACTTATATAACATGTAAGTCAACTCTGACACAATTTTTCAATCACAACCCAGGAAAATTCTTCATAAGATCTTTAAGTAATACACTTCAGAACTTAAGAACCCTCATTTTTAGTAAATTCTCATTGAAACCCATTCTCATTGAAACCCGTTTTCTCTCCTTAATGTAAAATGCAGTAATAATAGACTTTAAAAATCTTATTCTTTATTTTGCTGAACAGAATTCTGCCTCTATGTTTAATGTTATTTTGTAAATAAAGCTGGATTTTTAAAAACTAATTAAATAGCAACAATACTATTTGTAACATACTTTCTCTTTTCTCGGCCCTAGGAAAATATTCTAATAATTTAACTCTCTGAAATTACATATCCTTCCATTTCCCAGACCTGTGCTCTAAAACCTTCCTCATTTTTTATTTATTCTACCAGTTAGCCTCCTATCAGACATTTACTGACAGTTCATTTCTTTTCCTACCACAGTCCTCTATTAGATCTTACTTCTCAATGGAACTCACAGTTTTGGAAACTATGGTCACAAAATGTTTGTATGGTCCTGTGGATGAGCTCGATTTAGGGTCATGCAAATAACACATTTTCCAACCAGAAGTCTCTCTAATATATATTTGATTTTCTATGTTCTGTATGAAAATTTAAAAGATAAAATTTGATTACAGAATCTATTTCTTATATATGCAAACAAAGCATTTCTAGTTATATAGATAGGATCTAAACCAATCTCACAAATTAATGTCTGATTCAGAGCAGAATTTTAAAATGTTGCTATTCCATTTTAAAATGTAAATGAATTAGTCATTAAAAGAATGCAAATTAAAACCATGAGATTCCACTAACCCATTAAAAATCTCAATAAACTGGACAGTTTTACTAGACAAATACAAATTATCAAAACAGAATCAGTCATAGGAAACTCAAGTAGACCAAGATTAACTTTTGCTCAACTAATAAATAAGAAAAAGAAACTGCACTTGTAAAAATGAATTAATGACATACATTTTTGTCACACTGACAAAAATTTTAAAAGGACAGTATATCTACTTTTGGTGAGTATTTAGGAAGGTGAATACTGCCATATACAGTTGATAATTAAAAGAGTTACAGGGTTCCCTGGGTGGCGTGGACAGTTAAGCGTCTGACTCTAGGTTTTGGCTTGGATCATGATCTCAGGGTCTTGAGATAAAACCCCATGTAGGGCTCCACGCTCAGCACGGAGTCTGCTTAAGATTCTCTCTCCCTCTCCCTCTGCCCCTCCCATTCATGTTCTCTCTCTCTCTCAAATAATACATCTTTAAAAAAAAGAGTTGCTAATACTTTCTTGTGAATAAATTACCCATGTGAATCAAAAAACCCCCAAAAAAGGTCTTGTCTCTGAAAATTCACTTTAGAAATTCTTCCTAACAAACTAGTTAAAGGTATAAATTAAGATTTTGCTATAAGAATGTTCTAAAAAAGTGAAAATTGGATAGATTCTAGATTTCCTTGAATGAATTTTGTTATGTATATATGATCATTAAAAATTTATAATTCGATATGTTAATGATTTAGTGTTGAATTTAAAAAGCTTGTATTATATTGTAACGGAATCAACAACATACAACTATATGGGTGAATCTCAGACATTTCAGTAAAAGTAGTCACAAGAAAATATGCACAATATGATTCTACTTATGTAAAGTGCATAGTCAACTATAATTTTTTAAAAAAATTTTGTAAACAGATAAAAACAATTTATGTGGTTAGATGTCAACATAATATTTATCTTTTGGGGAGATAATACAGAGAACAGAAAGGGGGCATCTGGGATGCTGGTAATGGTCTTTTCTTGATATTGATTTTGATTACATGGATGTGTTTATGGAAATTCAGCTTTCAAATGGCAGAAGCTAAAGTTTGCTTCTCGGAAATGGGAAGGAATGGTAAAAGATATAGATAGGATATTATATAACATAAATATTTAAAATAACCCTCCTTGACCTGATTTTATGTCCTCATACAAGGGAAGACACATAAAATAACCAGTTCATTCTTCCCTTGCCTCATTCAATAGTTAATTACTGAGGATTTATTATGAGCCAGGTCCAGTTGTAGTTCATAATGTGAGCAAAACCAACAGGTTACCTTTCTTATGGAACTTATATTCCATTGGGGAAGATAAACAATAAACATTCTAATGTTCCATTGAACATTAAAATATATCAGCTAGTGTTAAAAGCAATGAAAGATGATGGTGACAAAGTTGTTGCTTAAGATTAGGTTGGCAGAAAAGGCCTAGGTATAGAGATATTTAAACAGATGTGAAAAGAAGGAGTCAGCTATGAAAAATCAGGATTTTCAAAAAAACACAAATGACTTCTGGATTTGAATTCAGGCGGCTGGGTGGAGCAGTGTTGCTATTTATGTGGAAGTACAGGAAGAGTGAGTCTGACAGCAGGGTAGGGAGGGACTACATTTCTCAAGTGTGAAATAAGTTTTTAGTTGCTTTTGAATGAGTCTGGCCTTGATATCTTTAAAATAGATTTGAAAGACAAAAGTAAAGCCCTGAACAGTGTAATCATGATTACAGAAGGGGTTAGTATCAGAGGATTAGGCAGAAGTAAATTCATATAAAATTTGAATCAACCTAAATAGAGGCTGAAGGCTAGTTGGAAGATTACTTAAGAGGAAATGTTAAACCAAAATTTGTTATTGCAGTAACAATAAGGATATAGTTCAAGATAGTTTTTCCTCATTAGTTGGGTGACTCAACATTCCTGTCTAAGGGTACAATATTGTCTTCCTGTGGCTTAAGCCTATACAATAAGGTTGCTACTGGTTTCCTTTGGTGGTCTTTTTTTAGTTCTGGGCTGGATTTATTACAACTGGTAGTCTGGAGAAGACAAATTCTATGCTTTTTTTTTTTAAGAGAAAGAGAGAGTGAGCACACATGGGGGGAGGTAGGGAGAGGCAGAGGGAGAGGGAGAGAGAGAATCCTAAGCAGGCTGCACGCTCAGCACAGAGCCGATTGCAGGGCTCAGTCTCACGACCCTGAGATCATGGCCTGAGCCGATATCAAGAGTTCAACACTTAACTGACTGGGCTGCCCAGGAGCCCCTGTGTTTTTATTTACTGAGCATGGTGTTAGTCACTGGGGATATAATGGTGGTAAGAGATTGTCTCTTGACCTCAAGAAGCTCACCTTCTGGAGGGAAATAGGGACAAGTAAACTGTCAGTTAAAACACAGAGGACTAAGTGTTATGCCAAGGGTGAGAATGAGGTGATTTGAGGGAATTGAACCCAATCAGAAGGGGGATTGGAGAAGTTAGGGACTGTTTCCAGGGGAGTGACACCAAGTCTAAGACCTGAAGTATGGGCATGAGTTATCCTTGTGACTGCCGGATGTGGAAGTGGAGATGTGGTGGAGAGGGGGCTTTCCAGGGATAATGAAAAGCACTTCACAGCCTGGGGTTGATAGATTCTGCAATATACGGAGAAAGGGTAGATAGAGCCCAGTATATACAGTGTGAGAAGGTGTGAGACCTGAGATGGGAGTGGTAAGCTGGAGGTAGAACATGGAAGGCATTTGGTCATATCGTGCGGTTTGAACTTCACACCAACTGCAAAGGAGAGTGACAGGATCATATTTGTACTTTAGAAGGACTCTGATCACAGGGTGAAGAATGGTTGGAAACAGCCACATGGCTAGCACATATGTCTTATGTGAATTAGAAAACAACTTGTATGAATTAGAAAAATGTGCGCTCTCTTGGCAGACAAATGATCAAATACTGCTCCTTCAACCTTCATCTTGGGAGCTGAGTTTGGACTGTATTTTATCCCTGTTTTCCTTACTACCAATATGATTGGATGCTTTTGGGCGGGACAAAATGGAAAAGGATTATGTAGGAATCCAGGTGACAGATGCTGGAGGAATGAACTAAGGAATAGAGACAGGTAGATGGCTTTTGGAGATATTCAGAATTGACAGGACTTGGTGACAAATTGGATAAGAAGGGTAAGAAAAGGGAATGGGAAAGTTTCTGTATTTATATGTGCATTTACATATTCAGCACTTTACCCTTTCCTCTCTCCTCTTTTATTTCTTCTCCCTAGGACACAGTTCTGTTCTCCAGAGAGCTTACAATGTAGTTGAGGGGGCTAAAGGAGCACTTCTGTCAGATAAGTAATCAAGTAAATACATTTGGGAGTTAGAATACTGTATGAAGGTGGAGAGTAGGACACAAAAGGAGTGGTCCATTCTCTCTGAGAGTTGGGAAGGCAACCAGGAGAGCAGTAAAAAGGGGAGCATGCAGTGGTGCCTGGGTGGCTCAGCTGGTTAAGTGTCTGCCTTTGGCTCAGGTCATATCCTGGAGACCTGGTTCGAGCCCTGCGTCTAGCTCCCTGCTCAGCGGGGAGCCTGCTTCTCCCTCTCCCGCTGCCTGCTGCTCCCACTGCTTTTTCACTCTCTGTCTTTGTCTGTCTGTCAAATAAATAAATAAGTAAAATCTTTAAAAAAAAGAGGAGCATATGGCCAGAAGACACACAAGGGAGACTGAAGATGGTGGGGTTAGAAGTGGAGAAGGATGAAGGGGCCATGGTGGCCTTGACAAAGATCCAGAGATGTAAAACAGTGTGGACTTTTGGGAAAACTGAAAGTCTTCACCTGATTGAAGCTGTGAGACCAATGGATATAGTGCAATAAGGGATATAGAGTCCAAGGGGTGCCTGGGTGGCTCAGTCGTTAAGCGTCTGCCCTCGGCTCAGGGCGTGATCCCAGCGTTCTGGGATCGAGCCCCACATCGGGCTCCTCTGATGGGAGTCTGCTTCTTCCTCTCCCACTCCCCCACTCCCCCTGCTTGTGTTCCCTCTCTCGCTGGCTGTCTCTCTCTCTCTCTGTCAAATAAATAAATAAAATCTTAAATAAAAAAAAAAAGGGGGATATAGAGTCCGGGGCCAAATGATTGGGACCTAGTATTCATTCACTTGACAAATATTGTGGTGCCTTTGTGCTAGGTGCTTGGCAAAAGTAATGTATAAACAGGCATAGTCTCTACTTTCATGGTATTTAGTCTTTATTGTGAAAGCAGTTCAGGAGCTAGTATAATCTTTCTCTGGTTACTTTGGGGGCAATGTAGTAGATGTTTTGGGTGGGCAGACTGAAGATAGATCGAGTAGGGACCATCTTTATCCAGGAATGATAATGGGTGCTGAACTGAGGCCTCCTCAATGAAGGTGAGGCAGGGAGAAATTAAGATTAAGGAGATGTCACTGATAGACTGGTTTCTAATTGGATATCAAGTGTGAGGAAATTGGAGGACCAGGGGATTGTCTCCTGGTCTCTGATTTGAATGACTGGGTGGTAGGATGTTTTTCTCTCATTGAGATAAGAAACTTAGAAAGAGGCGTGGGTAAAGAAAAGAAACTCAGTTTTATTATTTTGCTTCCTGACCAAAATTAATAGATTTATATCCAAATAATTCTCTAAACTACCCACATTCTCCAGATTGGCTCAAAATTGTGTGTGTGTTTGTGATGTTCATGGTGTTGGCACAGAGGGTGGAGGTGGAACAGGAAACTCAAAAGGACTTTTTTCAATAGTACTCTTCCCTGACATTAGACTGTCTGGGATCTGGAAAGCAATGATTTCCTCTGTGAAGGAAGCTGGCTGATTAAGTTTCTAAATACTTTTGGGACATCGTGCCTGTTTAGAGAAAAGCAAAAGATTTTCATAGTTGGTAGTTCCAAGCTTAGCAAGAGCTTCAAATTATGGAATAAGTGATGGCTCTAGGTTCATATCATCAAACTCCTACTTTTCAGTTTCTCACATACCTCTAAAACAATTTTATGTAAAAGACACTCCCTTATTTCTTGACAACCATGTGACAACAAATAGGACACACTATGTGAGGTACTTTGCTTACATTCCTCATGGGGTCAAACCCATCAGGAACTAATGAGCTGATCATCATATGAATTATTAAAGAAAGCAGGGTCCTGGGATTGTAAATCAAATAATTAAAGTGTAGCAAATATTATTTGAACAGGTATTTTATTAAAATGTTATTATAGGCGCTAAGGCTTTGAGACAACTTCCTTGTTCATGGAGCAACATAAAGTTATTTACAAAGAATACTTATTTTTTCATATGTCAGCTTTAAAGGTAGGACTACCACATGAGGATATAAAGACTGTGCTTTGTGAAACTCCAGCAGTGCCATTCATGTAAGGAATGATTTGAATGGATCCCTTTAGAGTTGTGTATGTGGTGGTCCTGATAAGGTTTAGGATTCTGTGGAAACAGAAGACAGAAATTGAAGGACATGAGACCAGTCCAAAAGAAGAAGCCATGCTGGGCACCAGAAGTAAAGGGCTGACTGGAGATGAACACAAAGACTTGCCAAGAAGTCCAGCATGGAAAATGACTGGACTTTTACCTACGGAAGGATGAATGGATAGGGAGATAAACACAAGTGTTTTTTACAAGAGGGAATAAAGTGGAAAGATAGAAGTTTCGTGTCTAAGGATTGGGTCTGTGTATCAGTTAGTTTGTCACCATAAGTTTGTTCAGTGATATTGTTGAATGTGATCAATTACTGCGAAACCCAATTATTGAGCAGGATTAACTTATTAGTATATAAACATGAAAAAATGATGTTTTCCAGTAGCTATAATGAGCTGTGTTCCATTGAGGTCCCCTATCTCTTTGGGTAGCAAATTCTCTTACTGACATCATAGCCCAATTCCATTAGTATTGTCAGTTTTAGCTATTCAAACAGTTCTAGTTTTATGGTAAGACCCAAATCCTGTTCATATTAAAACTTGTATATTTTCTTGAGCTGCAGCTCTTTTCTTTCTCTTCTTCTAATTCAGACTTGTCTTCAGTGACTTGAAATAGTGGGAGAATGGGGTATATGGCCTCAGTCTCAATTAGCTGCTTCTCCCTTTTTCTAGGTGCATTCTACTTGAGTCTTGGGGAGGAGGAATAGGAGAGGCCAGTGTCTTGAGCTCTCCTGGTGTTGTGTAGTTTCAGATGTCACTCAGGGTGGTGGGTGCTCAAAGGCCGGTCTCTAGCAAGTTCTTAGTTGGGTTGTGTAATCTCTTCTCTCTACACAATTCCTTGGCATGGGAGATCTCAAGTAAATCAAACCCAGTCATCTTCTACAATTCCCCTCAGTCAATAAGAAACTACATTCTTTAATGTATCAAACATGCATGAAATCCTTAGTGCATGCAGGTGATTCCATTGGCAGACCTCTCCTTTCTACCTTCTCTTTCTTGCCCATTTCTTCAGTCTTAGCAGCATGTAGAACTCTGCTCGTCTAGTGGTTCAGCAATATTGGTATGAGAGAATTCCCATCTCTTAATTTATGTGGCTTCCTGAGATTTACCACTAACAGACCAACCCTCTTTTCTCTCTCCTAGTTTTCTTCTTATACTGGGGAATGGTTAGGGTAGTGGGATTGGTGAGTGGTGATAGCATAGCTCGGCTGACCCTTGCTGTAAGGAGATGTGGCTGGCAATATTCTAAACTTGAAATCTGAGATACTTGGATTACCTCATTCTTGGAATCTGGGAACACTTTTTGTTCTCAGATTTGGGCCTTCATGATTGATTTCAGGAAAATGGAATCTGGGTGAGTACTAAATTTTATCCTGTTTCAAGAGCAAAGGTCCCATACTGAGGGCAGAAGCAAGAGTGCGCCTAGGAAATCTGAATATGAATGGAGGATCAGATGTGTGAATGGGTGAGATTTTATTTGTGATGGAGTTGATGAATCTCATTCAGTAACAATGATGTTTCAGACCACTTTGAAAACATAATTATTTATATCTTGTGGTTTTTCCTAATATTGGGCTTTCCTGTGACGCTGTGACCTCTATGAGGACTGAGAGTGTCTTTTTCATTCACCACTTTTCCACAGCACTTACTGCAGAATGATGGCAAATAGTAGGAGCCTCATAAACTGACTGACTGTCGGATAGGTGGCTCTCAGTGCTAGGATCCCTGAGTTTGGGATACAGCAATACAAACCTTGTTAACATAAAGTTGCCATAAATTGGGCACTAACTATGTGCAGGAATGGGGCCAATCACCTCCCATTTTCTAATGGGATTCACACAGCACTTGGAGGTGCTGCTAGTATCTAATTTTTACAAAAGAGAAAAGTAAGGCTTAACTATAGTTCAATTCTATACCAAAGTCTGTCTCCAAAGACTTAAAAGTTAAAAATTTTTTTATCAGTTTACATATATAAAGCTTAAAATATCAAATATTTCTATAGTACTTATAATAAAATATAGCACTTCCTTGTTCCACAAATCAAACCTCTCTTAACCACACATTACCTCTTCCAATTTCTACTCCTTCTCTATGTTCTATTTCATAGTCAAGATTCTTGAAAGGATTATGTATACATACTTTCCCTGTTTACTTACAACACATTCTTTCTTTACCACAATTGCCCTTATATGTAGGTCATTTGTAACTTTGTGTTGTTATGCTTAATGACTACCTCTGTGCTTCCGTGTTCTGTATTCAGTGCCACCAATGTGAAGTGAGTAATCAGCCAGGTCACAGGAGCTCATAGCCTCCTGCCCTTTGTCTTTTAAGATTATTTATTTAAAAATTTAATTCATTTAATTTAGTCATATATTTATAATTATTTTTAGTTATGTATATATTTATTATTTGTAAATAATTCATTATTAATCTGGGGAGGTTCCACACACCTCCTGGTAAGGAAATTCCTTGCTGTTCCACAATTGTCACTTGTCACTGTTGCATTCTTCCATATTTGATGTGGCCTTCCTGAGGCAATTTGGAGAAACTAGACTACATTTCCCAGAAACCTCATGATTTTGGGTGAGAGTTGGTGAAAACAGACATTCACTTGAAATTTGAAAGGCAGAGGTAAAGCAGCAGCCATACATATCTGAAGGTGAGGCAATAAGAGGCAGTAAGAAAGAGATGGGCTGGTATCCTCCGACTCTTCTTCCTGAATGCTGGCCTTGCTGACTACACTGATGCCAGAACCACCACAGGACGCTCAGCAACAAACCCACAGAGGTGGTAGCTATGCAGAGGCAACAGTCTTCTATATGAGCCTCATTCACAGTTTTATTCCAGTTCTTGGTCTTGCTGAGCTCCCAACATCTAACACCAAAAACCAACTCCAGTGTTTCAGGGAGGCTTGATAGTAACTTTTTTTTCTGGATCCTCCAACTCCTTTCTTCAGTTCTTTACTTCCTCAGCTTAACTCCTTTAATAGATTCCCTACTCTGTGCGTAGTGGTTCTGTTTCCCTGATGGAACTCTAATACCATTACTGTTTGAGTTATCTTTTACTGTGGATCAAACTGTCCCAAAGCTTAGTGGCTTAAAACAACCATTTTACTATTTTCATCATTCTCTGGCTTGACTGGGCTAAGTTAGGTGGCTCTTCTGCTAGTCTTACTTAAAGTTTGGTGACTATGAATGGAATCATGGAGAGGTTTGACTCATTTAGTGCTATGGACTGAACCATTTGAAAGCTCAGAGGCTTAAAACAACAACAATTTTTCTCCAACCATTATATTGTCTTTTTGTTGACTGGGCTTAAAAGGGAGTTTCCTTTGTTGGTCATGCTTAGAGTCTGGTGATCGTGAATTGAATCGTCTTGAGGCTTGACTGGGAAGTAGAGATTTTGGCCTCTTTCTTTCTCCATATAGTCTCAGAAACTCTTTAGTGGTCTCTTCATCACTACAGCTGAAGTTTGTGTATAGAAGCTCAGAGTTCCCAAGAACACACAAGTGGAAGCTTTCATCATTTCTGCTATACTCTGTTAGTTAAAGCAAGTCATTGGGACAGCCAAGATTCAATGTAGGAGGTGACTACCCAAAGCCATGTTGTGGTATGATGAAGATGATGATGATGATGATAATAATAATAATAATAGGAGATAATGATAATAATGATAATAATATGAATTGTGGATCTTTAGAAATCATTTTGGGGACTAGGTATATACTTTTCTGTTTGGCCTACAGTAGCCTGGCTCACTTCACTATTACTTCGAGTTGTGCTCTTCCTAGACTCATTTTATGTTGGTTTCACAGTACATGTTTATCAGGCACTGTGTTTGGGTCCCACCATTTATACATGCTTTATTAGGTCATTCTGACCTGAAACACTAGCCACCACAAGTAGTATGAATAAGAGCATGAGAAGGTATTTCCCTCAGTCCTGGTTGAGCAGCTATGATTGTGAATGTATATCACCCCTCAGCATTTAGCTGGTAACACTGTCCGCTCCTGCCTCTAGGGGCAGCAGCCACTTGGGTGGTTGCTAATATGAGCCTTTTTTCCATTCAGGAATCCTGCAGTCATTTGATTCTCTAAGGTTGGTACAGGGGTTGTCATCCTCCACCTAGAGCTGCTTCTTTTCCTTTGCTAGGACAATTTAGATTTATTTTCTGTAGCTAGATTCCCTGCGACAGGTGATGGCCCTGAGGTTCCTTTTCCAAACCTGGTACTTCTTTTGGTGATTAACTGGATCAACTATTAGACTATGAGTGATGCCATGTGGCCATAATAGAAGACCCATGCAGAGATCCCATACTATATATACTATCACCAGTTTATTCTAGGCTACAGCCAGGATTGGCTTCATGGGCATGAGACATGTGCATTTACACAGAGAATAGGTCTCGGTCAATGCTTTGCCATTGCCATCTTGAAATTCTTTTTAGTTTTTGAACAGGGATCCCTCATTTTCTCTTTTGCATTAGGCCCTTTGAATTATATAGCCTGTACTGACTATAACAATGTAACCATTCAGTTATTTGTCTGATTCTTACTAATTCAACAATTAGCTACTGAGGCAGATCTGGAAATAAAACTAAACTAGGGTCTGACCTGGAAGTCTGACCTGAGAGCCCACTACTGAGACCCACCTGAGCATAGTTATTATACTGGAACATCAGGAAGGGTAATAACCTGGTTGGTGGGCTTTGCTTCTAGAGCAGTGGGGTGGGTAGAAAGGACACAGGGAATGTCTAGCTGTCATGTATTATTTCTGTTGCCAACATAAAATTTTAGGCTTTTATTCCCTGCTTGGTAAAAGGCCAGGTGTCTTATATTTATCCCTTTCCTATGTTTTCTCCATAAAGCATGTAACTATGGCTTTCCACTGTGCTGAAAGAATTTCTATGCAAGAGAGTAGGTGTTTTATGTCTCATTTTGTTTGTGTCATTATGGTCTCTGGCAGGTCTGGCCATGGCCTACAATGTGAACCTGCTCTTCCCTACCTACAGTCTCTTTAACTGATTTAATTTAATTGATCTTGTTTATTACTATGGTTCTGACTTTTAGGCTATAATTTTGAGTAATAATTAAAATATTATATTTTAAATGTTTTAGTTTTCTTTATCTGAAAACAAGGGCAATAGGTAGTAGCTTCAGTAATTCTTTCCTATAATAAAAGAAAAAATACATAGGTAGGAATGGCTTTTTAAGTGAAAAGGGATATATATATATATATATATATATATATATATATATATATATATGGATATATATATATATATATATATATATATATGGATATGGATATGGATATGATTATATTGAGCTGAAATAAGGAAAAACTGGGGTTTGACAGATGGTTACTGATTTTTTTGGTAGTATCTTCCATGTCAATGAATTATAGTCAACATGAACTTATTCATGTTGTATATATTCGTAGTAAGTAGAGACTTTAGGTGAAAGCAATAATACCAATTTATACTTAAAAGTACCAAGACCACATTCATTTTTTCTCACATATTACTTATTTGCTCTCTTATACTTGTATTTTGACTACTGAAATAGATAAATTTAACTTCTTGATGGAATTTGAATTATTGTTCTAGAAAACTTTTGTATGAGATAATCAACATGAATATAAGGTATCAAAAAAAAATCTTTATTCATATTCTTTATGACAAATAACAAATAAATAAAAGTGTAAACTTTAATATTGACTTAATTTTCCAAGCACCCCTGGATATTTATATTTAATCAAAGTATTCCTTCTAGAACTCTTACAATTATTTTAATGAATTCATGGTCACACAGAATGAATTTAAAAATTCAGAAATATCCTTCAGTTTGTTGTTGATGTTTTTTAAAATCCTGTTTTAGGTCTTCTTGCATTTTTTTTCCTGTGTAAGATAAAAATGGTGGCACTTAAAATAAAACTAACAATTACCACAGATCCAACCACTAACAACACCAAAGAAGAAATGCTAATTCCAGAATTAGGATGACTTTCATCAGGATCAGGTTCTGCTTGAGGAATAAACAAAGCTACTTGTGCAATGTTGGATAATTTTGATGTCAAATTGCTTTTATCCACACTTTGAATGGCAATAAATATGTGAGTTGTATTTTCTTCTGAGATATTTCCTGGTTTAAATGTAAAGTTTTCCTTGGAGTTGGCCTCATTTGGTAACAGATCAGAAGTGTTTACTTGGAGAGCATTATCAAAATTGTCTCTTAGATCCAGGATACTTCCACTTATTCTTATGATATACCGTTCAGCTAAGGAAAAAAAATTACATGTAGCTTAGAAACTGACGAATACAAGTTAAATTCCATTTTATCCATTCTCTTCAAAAATGTTTAGTTATGCAAAGCTTATACTCACAGCCAAAGCCTTACTAATTTTTCAATGAAAGCTTAATTCTGATTTTTAAACTGCTAAATGCTATCTACTTTATTTGAAAAGTGGGACCAGTTTATAATGTGTCATGTTTGATTGATTTGAAAGTATCAGATTATAAAATTAATCCTTCACTGAGAAGTCAATTAAAAATTGTTCCCCTTCCATGTACACTTATACCCTTGCTTTTGCAATGAGCACCTTTCACTTAACACTACAGGTCACTTCATCCTTACCTTTTCCAACATCAAAATTATCTCCTGGTGCTGTCCATGTCAGACTGATCTCATCCCCATCAGGTGTGGCCTCAAGGTCTGTGATTTGACTTGGAGGATACAGGTCAGGCAAGGGAAGTTTTGAAACATTTGAAATCACAAATGCACCTCCAGATGCTGTTCTGGTAAAACTCTCCAAGGTTGTTTGAATATTCTCATCAATTTCGGCTCTTGGTGGATTACCTTCAATTTTTCCTGTGTTAAAAATTTGCTGTATTTAATAAGCAAGTCTATACTAGTATTTTTAGAACTCAGTGAATTGAATTCCTCATTCTACATCTTCCTGCCCCTCCCCTTTTTTCATACGTATACACAGTCACATTTTACTAAGTTTGGTGATCAAGTCATAAGCATCCAATTGTGGCAGAATTTTTTCTTTAGCATCCTGACCAGGATATTGCAGGATAGAATCGGATAACAAATCACTTTGGAATTAAGGCTTCATTGAATGGGAATAATGTTATATAATTCAATATATGACCTTTAAAAAAAGAATTGCAATATTCTCAAATTATCTCCAAGCTAGGAATAAACCTGGGGAAATTTTTACTGTTTTCCTTTAAACCACTTGTGCCAGTCTTCTCCCTTCCTCCCTGCTACAAGTGCTAAGGAATAGTACTTCAAGTTATATTCCACTTGCCAACAGAGAACCTCTAAAATACACAAGGTAAGGGACAAGCTGAAGGAAAGCTAACAAAGAATGCATTCTTAATCCTAATCATCATCTTACGCTACACGTTTTTGCTTTTGACCTAATAAAAACATTCAAAATAAATAACTTATTTAGGTATCTTTGTAAACTGAATCAGGTATCTGTGTAACCTGAAAAATAAATTCTGCCACAAGCTTGTATTTAGGTACATAACACATTAGCCTGTTTTCTTTATCTTGAGTTAGAAATTGATATATTGTTGTTGATGTTGGTTTGGTGTTCCAAACTAATATAACAATGGCTGACATTTATTGAGTGCTTACTAGATGCCAGACACTATACCAAAACTTAGGTTATTTTGGAGGCAAAACCCAGTATGACTGAGAACTTCATTTCAGAAATGAGAAAAGCTGTACTTTGAGTTGTAAAGTGTTTGAAGCTTTAATCATGTTAACTCACAATTATTCAAGCCAGATATCAGATATCATCACTCACCGTCCACTACCCATCCTGGTATATGTGCAGCTCTATTCAGTGGATGCCTTAAGTATCGTGTGGCCACATTTGCCCCTCTATGAGCCCGTACTTTTAAGCTATATCTGCCGTTTTCTGAATAAGCTATAAAATATCTGGAGTACACCCCATCATTCTTGAAGGAATCGGCACCTTGTTATAGAAATGAAGGAATAAAGTATTATTGTGAAGAAAAAGAAGTATTTATGAATTTTCTAAGCCAAGGATATGGACTTTATAAGCACATCCCCTTGATCAGGCTATTGTGTGGTTGACCCATTGGGGAATATTTTCATTATGCTCTACCAACCAGTATCCTGTCGACTTGATATACCTTTGTGTTATTATATATATGCATATATATATATATATCATATGCCTATGTATGTATAGTAAATACCTTCACTTTATCAGCTTCTGTGCAGATGATTATAGTCCTCTTCTTACCATATTTTAGCCAAATGGTTTTCTTGCAGCTCTTACTTTATCTAAACACATTATTATCTTATCTCCTGTTCAAATCAAAAGGATCCCCACTAAAGAAAAAGTATCTTTGGATGGGATTTAATTCTTACTGTAGTCACCCAAAAATGACTTATTTTGACTTCTCTTCAACTACTCTTTTTTTGTTGTTGTTGTTTTTGTTTTTGTGTCCTCACCTCTTGCTCTATGGTCCATTAACTCCCTGGTCTGGCAGTGGAAAATCCCCATTTATTATTAGAATAAACATTTAGGGGAGCTCAGGAATATTGTATCATAAGTATATTTCTTGATATCACAGTACTAGAGTTATTCATTAAATTGCAAACACATTTCTCAGGGGGTTTAACACTCAAAGACAGAGGTTCTTAAAATGAGGTCCTTGGACAAGCACCACCTGCATGCCTGTTGATTATATTAGGAATGCAAATTACTTAGATCTTTGAGGGAAGGGCCTAGCATTCTGTGTTATAACAAGCCCTTCAGGTGACTCCTTCATATGCTAAAGTCTGAGAACCTCTGCTCCAAGTCTTTGTTTATCACCAACACTTCCTTAGGTAAAGACATTTCAAATTAGCTGAGTAGACATCTGGTAAAAGCTTGAGAAATGAACAAGACACAGGTTAAGTTTTAACGTAGCATGGAAGGGGTTGGGAAAAGGGGAAAAATCAGGAAATAGTCGAGGAAACTATTACTATACCAGATGATGGCACTGAGGTCCACCAAAGAACAACTTTACCTTCTAAATTTTTCACAGGGCATATTCTAGTTGATGATGGGATTATAAATCGACTGGATTAATTACATTGCAAAAGATACTGATAGGAAATTCTGACAACTCAGAAGGTTAACAATATGGTAATTTCCTTGCTCACTGCCCTCTCAAAAGAAGGATCAGTTCCCAGGACAGTCCAGAGTCTGAGAAAAAGGTATTATTCACCCATACAGACCAGGGAGACAGAGCATGGCCAATTCTGTGTCTTGTTTTCTGCCATTCAGATCTGGTATCCGATGCTCTAGTGATGTCTCTCATATGTTTTGGCAGTTCTACCTGACCTTGGGCCTCAGTTCCCAAGACTACATGTTGCACTTTTTTCCAGCTCTTGGGTATTACTCTTACCTGTTCCCCCTTCTCTGCCAGGTGCTCAAGTTCTGTCACTTAACCCCATCTGCTTGCTTGTGCTTCACTCACTCCAGCTAGACTTTCTTAATGATTTGCCCCTAAGAAACACTTTTTCCGAATTCTTAATGCTGTTCTCAACTTCCTGAATGAGACCTTCCTGACTGGTAACAGACATTGGTTGTCCAGGTGACAAAATAATAATGACAGTAAATAACATTTAGTGAGTGCTTACTATGTGCAGGGCACTTGCTAAATACTTCATAGGTTTTATGTGGACAGAATTTCCTGCTAGTCCTGCTGTTCATCCATACTTTGCATCAATTCTTCTGGTGTCTATTGCCCCACATTGCTGCAGGGACCCATAACATATCCTGAGTTATGAAATTACAGGCTTATTCATAAAAAAAAACTGTGAGTTACCTGCACCATTATCCAAAAGTTCCAAAACTTCTGTTTTTCCATTATTTGATTCAATGAAAGCAGTCACATTGGCTCCAAGAATTGGTACATACCCTTGTAGAACTTCTGCATAAACAATCATTGGGCTGGGAAAACTGTTTGTGTCTTTATTCATTTTAGCATTCACTGTGATCGGAGGCACAGAAGAATTGGCTGCCTGAGAATTTACTGTGATAGTTAATGTTTCTGCGATTGCTTTGGCTTGAAGACTGTAAGTCCAAACACCCACCTAAAAATTCAATGGAAATGTAGTAAATATCCATGATCAAGGTTTTTTTGTGTTTTTACTATCATAAAATAAATTTTATAAGTATGTTACAGAATACACAGGGTTTTGACAGTTTTGAGGGTAAAAGGAGGAAAACTGAGGCAGTTTAGAGAGGGCATCCTGGCTATTGCCATACATGATTTCCAAACGTTGAGAAATCTCAGCTGGGAAAAATAAGTTTGGGAAAGTTTGCCTTGGTCTTGGCCTTTTTCTTTAACCTCAAGTCCACAGATTCTATGGTCTGGTAGTGCTAATAAGGAATAACTCTATAGCTATCTAAACACCACTTGCAGAGAGTCTCCCTTCATTGCCTCTTTAAAGTTATTCTTAGCCTACCTAATTTTTTTCCTTCTCTTTCTCCTAATGTATACATTCTTTCTTCCTTTTTCCTGCCACCATAATTTTGGGAGCACACAGGCATAGAAAGTACATTCTATTTTGTTATAATTTTGAAGATGATACAAGTAGTGACACCTATAGTTGTGATAGTAAACAATGTATTTTCAGCTACAAAACAAATGTGGGAGGAAGTCTAAAAGCTAATTGCTTACCATTGCAGTTCCTGGAATATTGAGATAGGCCATTTTGGAAACTGTGTCCACTGTGAAATTTCTCATTGGTGTTCCATTGGGATCCCAGAGAGAAATAACAGGAGCCTGTGTGGTCCATGTGATGAGAAAGAATGTGTCCTTTCCCACAGTGCTATCAATTATTACAGTGCCATTCATCCAGGAATTATCGTTGAGTGTTAATCCCTTACTTTCAAGCTGTTTAAAAGGATTTTAAAAATTAATGACTGGAGAAGAGAGCAATTTTATTCTGTTTTCATTTTTCATCCAGTTTTTAATTTCTGGCTGGAGAACAAGCTTATATAGGGCATCCTACCTTAGGCTTGTGATCTCTCTGAAAGCTGATTGGGATGTGACAGTCAGATAGTGTGGAAATACAGTCTCAGGAAAGGATAAAGTATTATAAAAGCATTAAAGCAGGAGAATGGGTTTTATAGTTGGAGATATGACCCTATTATTTTTTTCCCATTGTCTTGGCAAACATCCACCCAAGTTTTTAGCAGTAAAGAGTGCTACAACCTCAGAGAAGAATTAGCTGTAGGATGTGTGTGCGTGTGTGTGTGTGTGTGTGTGTGTGTGTTACCCTCAGTTTATCCATCTAAATGATGAATTAAAAAAAATACTTATTGGTAGTGCCTAGAGTATTTGAATAAAGACACAGTAAAAAGAGGCCTCAACAGAGAAAATCAGGACTATCAAATGATGAGACAAGCAAACATGGAGGTTTTCCTGATGTAAAATCTTGAAATAATTTTCACACATGAAGTAGAGTGAGTAGCACCAGACAGTAAACATGTCCAACAAGAGTGGAAAGAGGGCAAACTGTTTGTGAAGATTGGAATCCTGAAAAGAGATGTGAAAGATAGGATGTTCTCTGAGAGGAGATTCAAAGAAAATTTTTCAAGTCTTTGTGGATAGCTCTTAGTCGAGGAAAGCCAAGTTTATGCACTGACCAGAAAGTGCTTTCTATAAGTGTGTCATTTCAGGAATGATGGGAAATCTCGTTTCTATTCTTAACCAGTCTAAACCAAAAATACTTTCACACCAGTGCTGATAGAAGGGAGTGAATTCTACCACTGAAATCACATTGCAATGACAAAAATCTATGTTAAGTGGACATGTCTTTGAGTAGACCAAGTATTACCGAGTTAAATCTGAATGGAGTGACTTTTTCAGGTACCCCATCAGGAAAGTCTAAGAAAGTTGGAAGGCTTTGACTACATAGTAATATTAGGGGAAAATAACTGAGTAAAGAGTGAAATGTGGCCTTTGCTCTGTATTCTAGCTGCCACCATCCCCATGTTCCCATCTACTCAGATTATTGCAATGTACCTCTAACTATTTTCACTATTCTCTCCCAAGAGCTATACATCATGTACACAAATCCAGGTTAACCTTTCAAAAATTTGTTTTCCTTTAGTTATTTCTCTTAAGAACCTATAGGCATTTCGAGTGACCGGGATAGAACTTTCTGCCCTTTCCACATCATTTAGAAAGCCATTCTTAAAACTTTGAGCATATCCTGCATGCATGTGTCTTCTTTCTGGATGATTTCCCACATTCTGCTCTTATATTTTAAAATTCCTTTGGAATATTCCATTTTAATGTTCCACCATCCACTCAAAACCCAAGGTTAAAATAATCAGAAAATAATATTCTCAAAATCACTTCTCCCTGTTTACATGTCAATTTTGTCTTCATTTTTTTTCAGTCATCCAGATTGAAACCTTCAGAAATGAACTTTATTCTCCTTCAGTTTATTCTCCATACACTGCCAAGCTACATCTATTTTTAAACTGTTTTCAGGGTGAAGCTGCAAACCCAACTTCCAAACCGATCTGCACATATTATCTTAACTCTGAATCCTATACCTTCGTGCTCTTCAGTGTTGGAGAATAGAGGAAAATAGGTTTGTTTAGGTGATCATGGCAAGTTGTAATGTGGACAGTAACTTGATGAACTGGAAGATGAAATGACATGATACTCACTTGGTGGGAATAGATATTGATAGAAATTGAATTTTGTAAAAAATATTTTGAAGGAAACAGGCTGTGTTGACATTTCACATGGGATGTGAATGAGGAATGAAGAAGGAAGTTGTAAAATTTTTGAATCTAAATAGAAAATGGTGGTATTGTTGAAACACAAATGAGAAAAGAAGTAGAGTTCAGAAGAGAGATGAATAAAATGAAAAGTCAGTGAAAAAAGTGGTTGAAGAAGTAAGATGAGCCCTAAATTTGTAGATATGCAATGATTATTCACTGTCTTTTTTCTGATAAATTATTTCCAAGTTACATTGCTTTCATTTTCAAACTGAGTTCTTGAGTGCATTCACCTAATTTAAATCTATTTCACAACAGGGAAGGGTGGGGGAAATCTTGGAAGCATGAGATATTTTTATGCATTCATAGAAAAATGAAAGCTATATTATGAGACAAAGTCTATTTTTGGCAGAAAATTTAACATTATTGAGTTTTGATGTTATCCCTTAACCAAATTCTGTGGGAAAAGAAAAAGAAAAAATATACCTGCTATTTCACTACTTAATTTAGTCATATCTAAAGAATAATTTCTATTTCATACTGAAATTTTAATTTTAATTAAAAATTTACTTTGAGAAAAATATAGGACTCAAAACTTACAACAACTGAATTATTTTTTTGGTTATGGCTAAATGTAAACACAAAGACCTGAGGAGTGGAAGCTCTGACCTGAAGAGGCTGTTGGGAAAGATCGGTGTTTCCTGATGCAAGGGCCCCGAAAGCATCAATAAGGCCGTTGTTCTGGGCTTCATCAGAAGCAAAAAAATGGTTTCCTCCTAAAATGTAAATACATTAAGTAGGTTGCTTTCTAGAAAATATATACCTATCACATTTTATGATTAATAAGGTAACAGGGTAAACAAAATTATAGTTTCTGTATATATTATTAAAATAGAACAAAGTCAGGTATGTGTAAAGATTAACCATGAAATGTTAAATTGTCATAACCAGGAAATGTAAGCAACTTTCATACCCCACTTATAGAAATATTTCTGTCTGAAATGCATGAAATAATCACAGAATATGAAAGATGTTACAGTTCCACATATTAAAGCTCACAGACTGCATGGCCCTTTAGGGTAATTGCTCACTTTTATTTCAGATACAGTTATGATAATTCTGGCCTTCAGATTTTTTTTTCTGCCAAAGTGGGTCAGAATCAGTTCAGAAAGGCTAAAGAGCTGTCGTATTGAGGTATCCTGACAATAACTGGCAATGGGGAGATAGAAAAACAGTAAGCAATAGAGACAAATTTAAAAAAGCATTACCTTGGATGGACACTTGGGACAGAAATAAATTTTACAATAGCCATGAAAGTACTTTGAAATGATGGCAGTTTGTGCAACTAAGCATTAACAAGCAAGTATATATTTGGTAGCATTAGAAGTCAACCCAATACAATTAGTATTCATAATCTTAAAAATTTTGTTTATCCTACTATGTTTAAGAAGGCACAGAAAACATGTGGTCCATTTTCATTATTTGTCTGTACCTAAGGTAGCATCTGCCCTATAATTCATCTAGAAATTTTGTTGTTATTTAGATTTATTCAGCCTGAGACTCTGTTAATCCCATCTGGCCCCCACCCCAACCCCAAAGCCTATGCTCTGGTTTCATGGATTTCCCGTTACCTCTCCATGTGCCTTGCATTGTCACCCAACATGAATTTTTTGTTCATGACCTGATCATCTTCTCTCACCCCTCCTTTCTCCAGAAAAGTAAACACCTTGTTCAAGGCCCAGCTCAGAAGTCACCTCATTTCTCATGCTTTTTTCTCTGACTCCATACAACTCTGGGAGAGTTTATGGTTCTTCTGCTCACATAGTGCTTTATTTCTATATATTTCTCCTGTCATGGAAGGATGTTATCTGATAATGCTATTTGATTAGTAGTTTTATTTATCTCTCCAGCCAGCAGTACTGTGAGCACCTTGAGAACAGAGATCAGGTCTGGTTCGACCCTGGTTCCAAGGTCCTGGCATAGCACTGCAGGGCAAGAGCTTGAGAGAAATTGTTGTCAGCCTTTACACTTATGCATTGCTATCAAAGGACTTTTATATATATATAGGTCATATTTCACCTGTCATAGCACTCATCTCTATGACGGCTTGATCGGCAGATGGTCCCAAAGCAATCAAATGAATGATAGCCCCACTTTGCGTCACTTCATCAATACAATTCTTTGCAGAGTTATCCTCCCCATCGGTTAGCAAGACAATTTCGGATCCATCTATTTGAGGGTATACTTCTTTAATTACCTACAGATACAATCAGAATGTAATTATTGGTGTTCCTAGATCAAAAGACTTACAGGATACTAGAAAAAAATGTGCAGAGAAAATAAACAAAAGGGTGCAGAAAAGAGATAACGTCTGTTTTAAAATAATAGAATCTGCACTCAACAACTTTTAGGGGAACTTAAACATGATTTTTTTTTGTGTCTATCTGCTGCAGGGAATGTGTGTTCAAATGAAGTTATGTGGGTGCAGGGCTATGAAAAATTCTACTTGGGTTAAATGACAGTGGCATTTCAGTCTGAGGACTCAGGTCAACCAGACACCAAAAAAATATAACTGCAGAATGTGGCATTAAATATTTCTCTGCTTTCTCTGACCAGACTACCCTCTAACAAGACTTCAGTGTATAAAGTCTGTTGCATATACAGCTACGTGCATTAAAACTCTACCTCAACATTTAAAAAAAATTAATAATCCCAAATTAGGGAACCTTTAGTATGCTTATAAAGAAAAGATATGGAAAGTTCTAAGCAGGTCAAGTTTAGGGATCTTGTTATATAACTTTTATTTTACCTCTAACAGTAATGAGCACAAAACCAAGAATATTGGTGGTGCTCAGAGAATACACGAATTATATTTATTGAAATTGAGTTCTATTTGTGGCTTGAACCCATTTCTTATAAAGCCAAACAGTTTGAAACTCAGAGTTCTGAATCTAGGTGCCTATAAGAGAGGATAAAAAGAATTTATCCCAGGATAGCAACCATATTTCATCTTTGACAGCTTTAAATAGTAGTGGCTTCTTGGTACACCATTTTGAGAAATTGAGTCCAAGCCAAGAGGAAACAAATGACAGATTATCAGTGGCTTTGATGAATGTGGAGTGGAGGTGTATGTAGATTTGCAGAAGAGGATTTAGATAATGAACTACTGCTATTATATAAGACTGATGAATCACAGACCTGTCCCCCTGAAGCAAATAATACATTATGTGTTAATTAATTGAATTTAAAAATAAATAAAAACAGGAGGGTATGGAACTTAGATATTCCTAATAAAACTGGTGTCAGGGAACAAAGTGACCAGACTCATTGCAATTTTTGCATGTTTTTAGGCAAACAATGGCTTTTATATATTGTAATATATGTAAAATATGCTCTGACATACATTAAAATTAAACAAAAAGATAGACAATGCTTTAATACATTTATTGCATTTATACAGCATTCCCATCACACTCCCCCTATATGTCTGAGTGAAATATATATTATATATTGTGACTCTCATTTTTATCCAAACATATATGACCATTGTCATTATTATGACATTTGTGAAATATGTATTTACTATATAATAAATATTTTTCTATATACATAAGTATAGCATTTCATTTAATCTTCATAATAGTCCTATGAGGTAGGTCTTGTTTTTCCTATATTTTATAAATAAGACACTGGGAGTCCAAAGAGATTGCAAACTTTGCCTAAGATCACATAATTAGTAGGTGGTAGAGCCAGTACTCTGATTTTAAAACTCATGTTCTGACAAGTATTTTGACCCTAATCATGACTAACAGCCCCTGCTACATCTGCTTTGATAAACATCAGTTTTCCCCAACTGAGTGTCACAGAAACTGAAATGAAGATTGGCCCAAAGTGGAGTCATACCATATAAATTGTTTCATTGTCTTAGGAGTTGACGAGTTTTGTTGCCCAGGCATAAATATTTATTTAATATTTATTGAGCACTGACTGCTGCATGGTAACAAGACAAGGTCCCTAACTTCATTTGGCTTATACTATAGTGGCATTTTAATAGTCATTTATTCAACCATCAGTTTATTCATTGATTTACTGATCCATTAAAAAATCATTAAATGATTTTTTTCTATGGGCTTCGTCCTGTGCTTCTTTGTATTAGTCATGTTAAAATTAGGCAGTAAGTATGTGTGGCAGCATTTAACATAAAAATGTCCTAATTATAAAAAAGAAGAAACTACAGTTTGGCTATTGTGAACATTGCTGCTGTGAACATTGGGGTGCAAAGAGGAAGAAATCAGAGAGGGAGACAAACCATATGAGACTCTTGACTCCAGAAAACAAACAGGGTTGTGGAAGGGAAGGTGGGTGGGAGGATGGGGTAACTGGATGATGAACGTTAAGGAGGCACGTGATATGATGAGCACTGGGTGTTATACACAACTAATGAATCATTGAACATTATATTCAAAACTAATGATGTACTATATGTTGGCTAATTGAATTTAAATAAAAAAAGAAGAAACTAGGTGAACGGATTAAGAGGTACAAATTTTAAGTCATTAAATAAGTAAGTGATGGAGATAAATGTACGGCATAGGGAATACAGCTACTACTAATATTGTAATAACTTTGTATGGTAACAGGTAGTGACTAGACTTATTGTGGGGATCATTTTGTAATGTATAAACATATCAAATCACTATGAAACTAGTAAGGTATTGTATGCCAGTTATACCTCAATTTTTTAAAAAGAGAACAAACTACATTTGCAATATGATTCTCACCTGAAATGCTGCTCTAATTCCAGCACAGATGGAAGTTCCTCCATTAGCTGCTGTAGGTAAGCTCTCCAAGAGGTTGTTTCTTTCCTTGCTGCTTATTATTTGGATTAGATTACTTTTAATGTTGGCTGTACTATCAAAGTGCACCATCCCTACCCAGGATCCATTTTCAATGGTCTGCAACAGGAAATGTTTTGCTGCTTGATTCATTCGATTTAGGCGATTAAAACCCTGAATAAAAAAGATCAAGAAAAACAACCAAAGGGTTTTCAATTGGAAAATAATAGTAGATCACATAGAATGAGTGAGTAACATTTGTTGTTAGTTTTTTTACCAGTAGTAATAGTGTTATTAAAGAAAGCAATTTTCTTTCAATTGATAAAATTGAAAAATATAGTTATGTGTATTATGGAACACATATTGTATAGTAAGGAGCACAGGCTTTAACCAGAGCTGATTCTTGGCTGCTAAGCACCCAAAGTAAAGGTGGAGGGTACGTGGGGGTTGGGTTGAAATTGGGGGTGAGGACTCACATCTTAGAGACTGCCTAGTAACTCCTGGAATCCTCTGATCCAGTTGTGTCAAGATGAAACTGCTCCCCAGATCCCACAGTATCAAACCAGACTATCATGGACTCCATCTAGAGACTGAAATCTCCCCATCCACTTGAGGACTTCCCAAAAGATGAAACTTACTTAAGCTGCAGCTACATTCGGAGAGGCCCAGTACCTACCTACCTCCCACATTTCCTCTTCTGCTCCTAACCTCTTCTCACCACTTCCCTACCAATGGATTAAATGGAATTAATTGGAATTAATTAGCAAAGAACTCATTAGAACTCACATCCCTCTTTCCTAGATGAATGCCCAGGATGTAAACCTCTTCATACATTTGTCTTTTCTAGTCCCTCATCACCAACTGATCTGTGGTACCCCACTCTCCCAAAACAACCCAAATTTCCCTCTGAACTACCTAGAACCTAGTCATAGTGAAAAACTGCTCTTACATCTCCATCTTTGAGGCTCTCTCTCTACCACTTTGTTTTACCTTTAAACTTTGCTCTACCTGTATCTTGTCCAAAGGAGGTTGCTCATCTTTTCCCAATAAGGAGCTTCATCTCTCCCCAGCAACACTTCCTAGAGCACTTCTATGTATAGGTTTCTAGCATTCTGATGCTCTTTCTGAAACTCTGCTGTTGTGGATTATTTCATTCAGCTGTATCAGCTGTGCTTTTCAGTAACCACCTAGGCCCCTTTTGTTGAAGACATTTTTCTTAATCTTTAGCATTATCTGTTCTGCCTCAAATGTGCCATCCTTCAGGGTGCCTTCTCACATTATGTACGCTCATTTCAACAATTATTTATTGAGTGCTTATACATGATAAACCCTGTTCCAGGCAAAAGGGATGCAAAGATGAATAAGACACTGCTTCAAGTCCTAGAGGATCTCCCAGTCTAGTGGGAGAGAAATGTGTAATTTCAATATAATATATAGTAATAGAGGTTTGCACAGGTCATTGTGGGACACAGGCAGAAGGACCATTAGTCCAGCCCAGAAGCTCAGCCCATTTCCTCCGGGAGGAAATGGGTACCTCTACCAAATTTGAAGAATATGTATGAGTTAACCAGGTAATGAGGAAGGGAGAGAAAATTTTCAGCTGTGAAGTCTAAGGATATGAGTTCTATTCCTAGAACCTGGCACAATGCCTTCCATTCACTGAATGATAGTAGAAGGAATAAATGGCTGAATCTGACTGTATCTTCATAATAGTGATGCTTTTTGTCTGTGTCTTTGAGTATAAAGAGGTCATTTATATAGATGATACAAATAAGGTAAAGCCACATTAACAATTTTCCTGGTTGATCTTGTTTCTTGACTTGGAATGGAGTCCAGAGGCCCTAATCCACTCTCTCCTCATGTCTGTTAGGTGTTTCCAGTAGAAAGCATGTCTATGTTAAAAATCTGATCCTAAGGCTTTACTAAAGGGTCTAAAAGTGCCCCACAGTAAACTCTCCATTTTCTGGAGTTGGATCTTCGGTTAGGTGTTTTTAACTCTATTGCCACACTTCTTTCATTACAATATTCACTGCACCTCTTGAGGTCATGATCATAGGAGGTGATAGTACTTACGCCACCACGAAATTTAGAACAAGCAGGTAGTGTTCAGAGTATTCTTAGCTATTCAGCCACTTCTGTGTCCCTATATCCAGGAAAAATGGGTCCACAAACTTACACTCATGCTTCCAGACTTATCAAGAACTAAGCACACAATTCTTTCTCTGATCTTCAGCAATGAGAAGACAGGTGGAGGGGGTGGTGACACCAAAGATGTTGTGTTTTTAAAATCCTCAGAATTGCTGATCACCTCCCATGTACTTCTGGAATTGCACATTTTGTTTTGTAGGCTTGGAGCTTCTCTGTTATGGTTTTCTTTATTACAGAATTCAACAACCTAAAAGATTAATAAAGTGAAAAAAACCTTTTTATATACAATGCATTTAAAATTCAACAACAAATCTGAAAAATAAAAAATCTGCCTGCTAAATATGTCATTTATTTAATGAAATAGGATTCACTGAAGAATCATATAATAGTAACATAGATTTTGAATAATTATAATAATAGCTAACACTTGCTAGCTAGCACTAGATAGCTAATGCTAGCTAACAATAGTTGTGCTTACCATATGCCAGTTAATATTTAAAGAACTCTATATTAATATGTCTAATCTCTCAGGTTACCTGCACAGATATTTTATAAACATGATAACATGTCCTTGAATATAAATATATGCTGTTAAATTACAATTGGCATACTTACAGAATTAATACCTTGCATAAACATTATAGATGCCTTTTCAGTTTGATCTTTATCAGGGAAGAATTGACAATCTTTTTCATACAGTTTTGTCTTAGAATCAATTCTGCATCCTCTAGTCGTACAACTGTTTCCTTGACACTTATAAACTCTATTTATACCAGTAATACCTATGGAACATCTGAAAATATTTAATGATTAGTCTTTGAGGCAACTTAACAATTAAAATTTTTGAAAATCTTAAGTAGTCTTTCTATCAAGGCTCTTAATAATGACCTGTATATCAAGATCTTTATTCTTATTTATGTACCATACACATCCTGTTTTTGACAGCAACATTTAAGAGTTCCTACCAGAGCAGTTATCTGTTTTTCAAGAAATTGCAGAAAGAAATTCTAAGTGGGATGTCTAGTATATACAATGGCTGAGTTTCCTGTTGTGATTAAAGCTGCTGCTGTCCTGTTAATGCTAATGGCTGGAGATTCCCCTTTTCCAAACATCTCTCCTGGGGGTCTTGCGATGGTAAATGCACTGTTGGCATCTTCAAGGGGCAACTTGTGAAGACACTTACTCTTGGTACTACCTTAGCTTGAAGTTCTTCGTAGAATTCTTTTTAAAGAAGTTATCTCTAAAAGAATGTGATGTGGCATAGCTACAAGTGTTTTGTTTTTTCAGGAGTATTTTTATCCAAAGCAAAATGTGACTTAAAGGAAAGATTGAGGTACCACTTAAGACAGTAGTCTTTACTGGTAGAGACATTTGACATGTTTTATTGCATGGAATTAGCCGCAGGTAGCAGTGATTATGATATGCTGGAATGTGAATTACCCCCTCTTTTCAATGTGTTTCCAGTTCAAATTTAAGAAGCAATTACTAGATTTCATTCAGTCATTTAGGGAGTCTCCTAAATATTGTATGTTTCTATTGCCCCAGAACTCAGTGAACATAGTGATATCTACATTAACAACCATGATGACTATTCTATAGCACAGACTAGACATTTAGGGGGAATAGGATATAAACAAATGTAATCAATGTAATACCCCTTAAATACGTGTGCTAAAACTGATGGAGCAATTGGGTAGAGGAAGGGCCTTCACTGAAATCAAGTATCTTTCAGTTTATACTTTTTCTGATAAGTCCACAGACCCAACAGGGCATCTAAGATTGATTAAGCTGATAGCATCTAATTTTAAACTAACTACCAACAATTATTTTGCTCTCTTGATCTTAGAACTAAGAGGATTGTCTATGATTAACTGTGATATTATTAGATCGGTATTTTTAAATGAACTTCACAAATCCTAAGAAATCCTTGTCTGGCTCTTTGAAGATTGTTTTCTCATTTAGTGTGCATTTACCACTATTTCTTAACCATTTTTTTTTTGTTCTTGTGTAGTATAAATAATTTTGATTTGGCATAACCCCTTACACAGAGTACAACTTCGGCACAAACGAGTTCTGGCAGCTATGGTAGAGAGGTATAAAAATGTGCCAAATTGGCTACCAAATGCTCTTGAAGTTATGTGTATTTTAAATAGACAACCAGGTACTTTAAGGTACATTTTCAAGAAAGAAAGAAAGAAAGAAAGAAAGAAGAAAGAAAGAGGGAGGGAGAGAGAGAGAGAGAAAGAGAAAGAAAGAAAGAAAGAAAGAAAGAAAGAAAGAAAGAAAGAAAGAAAGAAAGAAAGAGGAAAGAGGAAGGTAAAGGAAAAGAAAAGAAAAGGAAAGAAAAGAAAAGAAAGAAGAAAACCCAAAAAAGCACTCTTTTGTGATATCGCATCTATTATCTGCATTGGGATAGTAAAAAAATGATTGGTATTTAAAAGAAATTAAGCTAAGGAAATTAAGAAGTTATAGCCTACAGTAATTAAGAAAATTTAAATGGTCATGCCTTGTTGCTTCAATTCTTTTTGACTTAGCACCGTAGAAAGGCTCATCTTCATTGTACTCATCAAACACTCCCCAGCGGAGATGGGCCCACTCATGGACAAACAGTCTATCTGTAGGAAAATATTTCAAATACATGATCATCATTCAAGTGACAAAATTGTCCCTCAAATATTTTAAGAAACTTTTCAGATAAAAAATTATATTTACATTTTAAATAACTGCTAACATTTATATTTTTATTTATAAAAAAGCAG